>NC_079410.1:5512795-5859878 GCF_029220125.1 Pseudoliparis swirei | reverse complement strand
CTGTTCATTAGAATACAAATAAAATGAATTCACATCAACTTGACCCAAACAGAAGTCTTGCAGTCTGTAATTAATCACTCCTCGACACAATCTACATCTGACGCGTCCTCCAGATTGTAGGCAGTTATCACGAAAATGCTTTGGAGTGATACACTCTGGACTCTGCGTGTGGAATACCTCTTATTATATCAAGCAGAGCAGTAGGAGTGAGGCTTTTCACCAACGCCGTCATGATGAATAACTCAAGTCCAAGCATCTCTCTGGCACTCGTGAAGCGTGCGAGTATGCACGGGATCTTAATTAATGCATCTTGCACTACATATTGAGGGTTTGCAAAAAAGAAAACAAGAGGTGCAAAAACTACTGTTCTCTGTTTTGTTAATCTTGAAAAAGGAGAATTGGCTTAACCCTTGTGTTGCCTTCGGGTCATTTTGACCCGATTCAATATTTAACCCTCCTGTCGCCTTCGGGTCAATTTGACCCGATTCAATGTTTAATGTCGGTGTTCTTTCGGGAGTCAACAAACAAACATAAAGTACCTCACACTTAAACTTGGAAAACAATATTAATTCTAATAATTTTCTGGAGATTTTAATAGCTGGGGTCATATTCAATTCAATTCAGTTTCAATTCAGTTTATTTGTATAGCCCAATTTCACAAATTACAAATTTGTCTCGGAGTGCTTTACAATCTGTACACATAGACATCCCTGCCCCAAAACCTCACATCGGACCAGGAAAAACTCCCAAATAACCCTTCAGGGGGAAAAAAAAGGGAAGAAACCTGGAGGAGAGCAACAGAGGAGGATCCCTCTCCAGGATGGACAGATGCAATAGATGTAATGTGTACAGAAGGACAGATTTAGAGTTAAAATACATTCAATGAATATGACAGAGTGTATGAATAGTTCATAGTAGGCATATTCCACGATGGAGACCTCCACGATCCATCAGGCAGATGGCGGTGGGAGGAGGGTGGGGAGTCTCAACAGTGGGAGTCTCAACAGGACAGTGGCGTAGTCATGAGCAGGAATTCCACGACCCAGACGATCCATCAGGCAGATAGATTGCCGATATGCCGTCTCATAGGGTCCGATGACCCCATGAGACGGAAGTGAAGTCAAAAGGACTCCGGGAGAAAGCAGAGTTAGTAACATGTGATTGAGAGATGAACATTCATCCTTAAGGAGAGAAAAAGAGGAGATAGGTACTCAGTGCATCCTAAACGTCCCCGGCAGCTATAAGCCTATAGCAGCATATCAAGGGCTGGACCAGGGCAAACCTGATTCAGCCCTAACTATAAGCTCTGTCAAAGAGGAAGGTCTTAAGTCTACTCTTAAACGAGGTGACTGTGTCTGCCTCCCGGACTGAAATTGGAAGCTGGTTCCATAAAAGAGGAGCTTGATAACTAAAGGCTCTGGCTCCCATTCTACTTTTTAAGACTCTAGGAACTACAAGTAGTCCCGCATTTAGTGAGCGTAGCTCTGTAGAAGGGCAATATGGTACTACAAGCTCCTTAAGATATGATGGAGCATCACCAATCAAGGCTTTGTAGGTTAAGAGAAGAATTTTAAAAGTGATTCTTGATTTTACTGGGAGCCAGTGCAGAGCAGCTAGTGCAGGAGTGATGTGATCTCTTTTCTTAGTTTTAGTGAGAACACGAGCTGCAGCATTCTGGATCAACTGGAGGGACCTAAGAGATTTATTAGAGCAGCCTGATAATAAGGAGTTGCAGTAATCCAGTCTCAAGTAACGAACGCGTGAACCAATTTTTCTGCATCTTTTGAGACAAGATGTGCCTGATTTTTGTAATATCACGTAGATGAAAGTATGCAGTCCTTGCGATTTGCCTCACGTGGGAGGTAAAGGACAAGTCGATCAAAGATAACGCCAAGATTCTTTACAGTGGTGTTGGATGCCAGGGCAATGCCGTCTACAGAATCCACATCACCAGATAATTGATCTCTGAGGTGCTCAGGGCCGATTAAAATTACTTCGGTTTTGTCTGAGTTTAACATCAAGAAGTTGCAGGTCATCCATGTTTTCATGTCTTTAAGACATGCTTGAATTTTACAGAGTTGGTTGCTCTCCTCTGGTTTTATCGATAGATATAGTTGAGTATCATCTGCATAACAATGAAAGTTTATGGAGTGTTTCCTGATAATATTGCCCAAAGGAAGCATGTATAAGGTAAATAAAATTGGTCCAAGCACGGAACCTTGTGGAACTCCGTGATTAACGTTGGTGGTTATCGGCGTCATCGTTTACAAATACAAACTGAGATCGATCTGATAAATAGGATTTAAACCAAATTAGTGCCGTGCCTGAAATGCCAATCGACTGCTCCAGTCTCTGTAACAGGATGTCATGGTCAATGGTGTCGAATGCAGCACTAAGGTCTAACAAGACCAGGACAGAGAGGAGTCCTTTATCTGCTGCCATTAAGAGGTCATTTGTAATTTTCACCAGTGCTGTCTCGGTGCTGTGGTGTTTTCTAAATCCTGATTGAAATTTCTCAAATAAACTATTATGATGTAGAAAGTCGCACAACTGATTTGCGACCACTTTCTCAAGGATCTTGGAGAGGAAGGGGAGGTTAGAGATCGGTCTGTAGTTAGCCAACACCTCTGGATCCAGAGTGGGCTTCTTCAGGAGAGGTTTAATAACAGCCACCTTGAAGGAGTGAGTGCGTGGCCTGTTAGCAGAGACACATTGATAATATCTAATAGAGAGCCGCCAATTAAAGGCAACACGTCTTTAAGCAGCCTCGTCGGGATGGGGTCCAAGAGACAGGTAGACGGGTTAGAAGTAGAAACCGTTGAAGATAATTGGTCACGGTTGATGGGAGAAAAGCCCTCCAAATATACACCAGGGCATACAGCGGTTTCCAAGGCCATTCCACTTGAGGACAGATTGGCACTGGTTATGGGCAAGAGATTATTAATCTTGTCCCTAATAGTTAAAATCTTTTCATTAAAGAAGTTCATAAAGTCATTACCACTGAGGTTTATAGGAATGCTCGGCTCCACAGAGCTGTGACTCTCTGTCAGCCTGGCTACAGTGCTGAAGAGAAACCTGGGGTTGTTTTTATTTTTTTCTATTACTGATGAGTAATAGGCTGCTCTGGCATTACGGAGGGCCTTCTTATATGTTTTAAGACTATCTCGCCAAACTAAGCGGGATTCTTCGAGATTAGTTGAACGCCATATGCGTTCAAGCTTTCGTGACGTTTGCTTTAGTTTGCGGGTCTGAGGGTTATACCAGGGAGCAAACCTCCTCTTCCTCACTGTCTTCTTCTTCAGAGGGGCTATCGAGTCCAGTGTCATTCTCAAAGAGCCTGTGGCACTGTCAACAAGATGATCAATCTGGGACGGACTAAAGTTAGACCAGGAGTCCTCTGTTATATTGAGACGGTAAGGGTAAAATATGTTAGTAAATATAAAGGTAACAGGAGGGTTACACATTGAATCGGGTCATATTGACCCGAAGGCAACAGGAGGGTGAAACATTGAATCGGGTCAAATTGACCTGAAGGCAACACAAGGGTTAAACAAAACAAAAAACAGCTGATTGCTGAAGACGGGTCAAAATGATGCATTTCACATGTCTGTCTTGGTCTAGAATAAATCTAAGGGTTGTTGTTGTTGTTGTTGTTGTCTGCTGGTGTAAGAGATGCATTCATGCATTATGTAATAGATAGATAGATAGATAGATATATACTTTATTAATCCCCAAGGGGAAATTTGTCGAGCCAGTAGCAGCAACACACAAGAATAAAAATACAAATAAAATAAAAAAACACAAATATAAGAAGGGTTAGGGTGATCTGGCAAGAGGTGAACTGTTGTAGAGCCTCATAGCCGACGGCAGGAATGTTCTCCTGTATCTGTCCTTGTGGCAGCGGAGCGTGAGGAGACGTCTGGAGAAAGTACTCCTCTGTCCCTGTAGGAGGTGGTGGAGAGGGTGGTCCGGGTTGTCCAATATGGACACCAGTTTCTTCAACGTCCTCCTCTCCACCACCTGTTCCAGGTGCTCCAGCTGGCAGCCGATGATGGAGCCAGCCTTCCTAACCAGTTTGTTAAGACGGCTGGTGTCACCGGCTCCGATGCTGCTCCCCCAGCAGACAATGGCAAAGTGCAGCACACTGGCCACAACCGACTGGTAGAATAACTCCAGCATCTTGCTGCACACGTTGAAGGATCGAAGCTTTCTCAGGAAAAAGAGTCGACTCATCCCCTTCTTGTACACAGCGTTGATGTTGGCCTTCCAGTTCAGTCGGCTGTCGATGGAGACGCCCAGGTACTTGTACTCCTCCACCATGTCCACGTCCACTCCCAGGACACTCAGAGTAATGACACGAGTGCGTCCCGCAGCATGGCGTGCTGGCATGTTGCATTCTTCAGGGGACACAAATCAAGCCTCCATTGTAAGCTCGTCAGTCATCGCTGTGTTTTGGCAAACCGCTCGGCAGTCACAGTCGGATGCTGGCAAAACCAGTTCCGCGGTGTCAAAAAATAATGACGGGACACGGGGACAATTTAGTCTCATTGTGAAGTTTCGTGTTTTCGCAAGTAGAAAAGTGGAGAAATAGTTTTGTGTATTATTTTTATCTTTTATTAATGCTCTAATGTGCACCCGCTGCTGTGATCCTGATATTTCCCCACTGTGGGACTAACAAAGGAATATATAATCTAATCTAATATACACCGAATTTTAGTAATGCCAGTGTTGTGAGTATCTCATTTCATGGCTGTCTGTGATTACCTTCGCATTGAAAATGCCGCAAGGTTATGTTTTGATCGCCGTGTATTTATTTATTTATTTATTTGTATGCGTGTTATTCGCAAATCTCAAAAAGTATTGAACCGAATCGCATGAAATTTGGTGGGATGATTGTTTATTATCCGGGGACCAGTTGATTAGATTTTGGGATCGATCGGGTCAAAGGTCAAAGGTCATGAACAGGTCAAAATCTTTCGCAGAACTCAAAGAGTATTTAACCGAATCGCATGAAATTTGGTGGGATGATTGTTTATTATCCGGGGACCAGTTGATTAGATTTTGGGATCGATCGGGTCAAAGGTCATGAACAGGTCAAAATCTTTCGCAGAACTCAAAAAGTATTGAACCGAATCGCATGAAATTTGGTGGGATGATTGTTTATTATCCGGGGACCAGTTGACTAGATTTTGGGATCGATCGGGTCAAAGGTCAAGGTCAAAGGTCATGAACAGGTCAAAATGTTCTTGAATCGCATGAAATTTGGTGGGATGATTGGTTATTATCCGGTGACCATTTGATTAAAGGTCAAGGTCAAGGTCATGGAAAGGTCAAACTCTTTTTTTACCATAGCACGATACATTTTTGTCCAATTGGCATGGAACTAATGCCAAAATGTTCATAATTCAATGCCCAATCTTGTGATATGCGAAGGTATGCGCTCTACCGAGTGCCCATTCTAGTTTATTCTGTATTAAATTGTATTTGAAAATAAAAGTAGTAATTTATTAACGCAAACTTGTCTTTCTTTTTCACAATCTAAAAAAAAAATTTAAAGGGCACAAGTTCATGACATGTTTGAGAAGCACATAGCCGCTCATCCACTGGGTCCTCATGCGGTACACGACTCATATCTCAGAGCTTTATTCTTTCACTCCACTTTTTCATGACTTTGTTAATCAATGTATTCAAATGTCTTTTTTTCTGTTGTAATAAAGTGTGTTTTTAACTCGGAATCTGACATACCAATGTATTAAGGTCTCTAATCTGTTTTCATAGATGGAAAAAAAATGTATTCTAATATTTGCCATGGGTCCACAATTAATGTCACTCACACACCTCAGTGGGCTAGGTGAAATTTAAAAAAGGAGATATATCTTTTTCTCTGTCTATTTGACACTAAATTAACCAACTTGCATGACATAATAATCACCCAATTTGTCTTCACGTGACATTAATTACCTAACTAATAATGTTTTAAGAAGGAATACGTTAACATTTTGCCTACGAGTGTCTTTTCTTCCGTTAGCTTATTCTTGGAGTCGTTGTATGTTGACTATGCAAGTAGGACGAGGGTTAAGCTCACATGACACGGGACTAAAGTAAACACGAACATGGACTGCACGAGTTACTTCATGCATGAGAGGAAACGAGACGGATGAAGAGCAGCGACTGACTGAAACGCTCAGTGTTTGCCAGACGCTGCAGAACGCCACAGTAATAGATGCATCCAATCTTTCGAAGTCGAGACTAGATTTAAGAAGTAATATGACTCACCGGTGGCAGAGAACCAAACAAAATAACTCTGTAGACGTGCGAGTGCCTGACTGTCTTACATCTATTGAGGTTTTTTATTTTGTTCCTTTCAGAAAAATCTAAACATAGTGACGCATTCTCCATTTAGCGCCATCGATCTGTCACCACATCCTCCTCTTCCACTGTCACACAGCGGAGAGCCGTCATACCCTCCAGCTACTCGGCAGATTGTTATTCTCAAACACAGAAAAATAAAAAACAAGAAGCAGAAAAACTCAAAAGGTTATCGACACATGTATACGTCCACATTTGGAAAGCGAGCACTATCGGAAAATATGGGACTTGCCATATTGTGCGCGCGCTTTCGATCCAAAAAGTTACTATTATAACCTCTAGTAGCTTAAAATGATGCCATGCGAATGTTATTGAACACACCGAGGTGGAGTTGTGCCAGAGAAATGTTTGTGACTGCAGGAGTTAATCATTTCGAAGCTGTTTTAAGAAATCTTATTTATAAATGTATCTGCCGGGTTGATGACTCCGAAAATTAAATCATCTTTGTTTTATTCAATTCAATTCAGTTTATTTGTATAGCCTATAATTTCACAAATTACGAATTTGTCTCAGAGTGCTTTACAACCTATTTATCAAACATAAAGTTGAGTTCTATGCACTACCAGCTGTGGAGACATTGGTACAGCTGTCTATTTATTAAGCATTCGTCTTGTTATGTATTTTACTTGTGATTTTGTATGTATTTTATTCTATGTAATGTTTTGTACTATCTGGACCTCGAATCTGAAATAAAAGTCTGATTGATTGATTGATGTAAGGACAGGTAACGCCTCCTAACAAGAGGGTGTAGGATGTCAGATGGTGCTTGCTGCCTTAGACCAAGGGGTCCACGCGGGATTGGGCAATGCACACTTTCAGTCGACCAATGCACGCTCGCGATTGGAGCGTATACCCATAGTGTCCAGTAGGGGGCTCCGTCTGTCAGAACTGCATGGATTTTGGAAAATACAATAAAGTAGCTAATTAGGGTGCAGTATTTGGAATAACGAGCAGTGCCATTGATTTGTTTCTCTCCTCGGGGGTTGGGAGTCAGACACACTGTCGGTGCTTTATTTTGAAAACCACACAGCTCTAGGGCCCATGGGCAACGGCCCAGTCGGTCCGATTCAATTTCTGTGCTTAAAAATGGGTAAGTGATACTCCGAGTAGCCGATTTATACATCTATGTGAAGCCCAGAGAGCCTTTGTGCTTATAAATCACTGGGTGCATACAATTATGTACTTTGTGCTGAGAGGGATGCTCCCTCTTGGGATATTGAACACTTTACTTCACACTGCAGTTTCCTGCGTCACGACTCCTCTTTAACTCGCCTTATCATAGCTCTCTCTCTCTCCCAGCCTCTGACATTCAACTCAAAATGGCATCAGCGAGACACCCATCTCTGGTACCTGACAGGAAATCCTCTTCGCTCACGGGATGAATTCGTAAGAAACGTTACTGTCCTCTAAACAGCCGATGGGGAGCGATCCATTCAAAGACAGCCAAGCTATTTTTGCCAATTGGTTTTGATCCAACCTCCTCCGCCCACGAAAGGAATTTAACAACGGGGACACACTACTTTGACGTCACTTTCTCTAACTTCTAAATTGGAATAAAAACATGTTTAATCTATTTTCTAACAATTATTCCCCCCTAGGATATGAGAGATTACGCAGTCGCCAAGTGTTGCAAGGCAATCGACAAAGAAAGTGTTGAATTCCCACACCCACGTATGGATATATACGCAGATACTACATCTCTACACTTACGCACATATTTTTAGCCATTCCCCCCATTGTATCCTCACTTCCAACAGCGCTTTCAACTCAGAGAGTCAGTGAGTGGGAATACGTGTTTATCGGATGGATCCCGCATTGACACAGTAGAGAGCAGATAAAGTAGAATTATCTGGGTTCATAGAGCTTAGAGCCAATTGTGGAAGTGACATAATTGGGCATAGAAATTGTATCGAGGTACTTTTAAAATTGGAAAAATAACCACAGTTTGATTATCAGGCTAGATTTGCTAGAAGTCCATTTGTTTACTCTGAATGGATCATCGAGGTCTGGATCGTGGAATATGCCTTCTACCAACTATGCCATTGCCCTGTTGAGACTCCGCCCACTGTTGAGACTCCGCCCACTCCTCCTCTCTACCGCCATCTGCCTGATGGATCGTGGATGTCTCCATCGTGGAATATGCCTACTACCAACTATTCATACACTCTGTCATATTCATTGAATGTGTTTTAACTCTAAATATGTCCTTCTGGTCACATTACATCTATTGTTCTGTCCATCCTGGAGAGGGATCCTCCTCTGTTGCTCTCTTGAAGGTTTCTTCCCTTTTTCCCCCTGAAGGGTTGTTTGGGAGTTTTTCCTGGTCCGATGTGAGGTTTTGGGACAGGGATGTCTATGTGTACAGATTGTAAAGCACTCTGAGACAAATTTGTAATTTGTGAAAATGGGCTATACAAATAAACTGAATTGAATTGTAAACAGTTCAAGGTCACCACATGGTCCATCTTGTACATTTTAGTTAACAGATGGGAAAACCTTAAAGGGAAATTGCAGCATCTACAGTTCCATAACCACCAAGCAAACGCAAGATCATTTGCTTTGATTGAATGGTTCCAGTACCGCCTTAAATGGGCCTTAAATGTGAGATTGTTGTGTCAACCACATGTGAATGATCCACTAGATCACACACACTGTACACACAGTGCATTACACATGGCAGTGGAATGTAATTCAACTGATGTGCAGGTCATGAAGAGGAACATATAATACATAGTCAATGTGGGATCCATCCGATACTGAATAGCCAGCTTGTTTTACTTCCCTATTCCTTCCATGTTCCGTTAGCTTATCGTAAAACTATATTTACAGTGTTAAAAATAAGTTATAGAAGTGCAAAAAAGTGATAATGATATTGAAAAAATGACCACTGAATTGAGAATTTATTAGAAACGGATAAAGAAATGTTGCACTTGGCTCAATAAGGAGAAGGTGGATATTAATAGTATTCAACCCACTCTGCTGCCTTCGCTTCTCTTTAAAGATGGTGATCTACTGTAAATCAATAGGCCTCCTCGCTATTGGCACCTTCGGGAGCTGACTCAGCCTAATTACCCTCTGGTCCGACCTTTTAAATCACACAAATGAGAACAAATAAATAATGACCGGTTAAAGTACCGCTGTCTTTGCACTTCCGTCAAAATCGGCGTGCGCAAATGAATTGGAAATTTATGGAAATGCAACAAGCGTGAGGGGTGAGCGGCGTGCATTTTGGATGACAAATTGAAAGCGGAGGAACACCGGAGAACCATCTGCCTGAGTGCCGGGTAAGACAGTTAATCTCTACACTGTCCGCGGCCACTTAATTCCCTCTGAAATGAGGCACACATGCCCCTTTCCTTCCCATGTTCTTCTTCCCTTATCACTGTAATTCGGTCGTCTCTGACAGTGCTGTTGAAGGAAACTACAGTGGGCTAATAAACTTCAAGATTTCATTCAATGAGGGGGAATATTAAAAGGATTTGAGGTGTAATTTGAATAGAAAAAAATATAATAGCTGATAGTATACAGGCATATTACTGCACCGTCACCCCAGGAGCGTTGTGTCTTATATATCAACATCTTTATTATAGAAATATAATTATGGAAAATATTCACCTCTCAATGTTAACCCAAGAGACCAACAAATGACAATCTGCAATGTCTGAAAATCAAAAATGCGTAAAAATTCAATATTTGATTATTATTAGCCTACATAAATATGTAACCTTGAGATGTCCACCTGAAAAGAGAAAACTCTCTCCCTTTGCTGCTAGATGCTAGTTATTTAGCATGAAGACTGGAAACAAAAAGGGGGAAGCTGTCACGGGGTGTGGTGAGGCAAAAGCTCAGGCGCAGAGAAAAGAGGCAGGAGGCCAGGTAGGGTGGAACAAAAAGCTCTTTTTACTGAGAAAAAGTAAAACATGGACCTCAGGCTAGAAGATGAAGTGACGCACAGTTTCAAGTTTCAAGTTTCAAGTTTTTATTGTCACATCCCCTTTTATACAAGTATAATCGGTTCGTGAAATTCTTATGTGCAAAACACCCGACAGCAGTAGCAGACTAAAAAAAGAATAAGAATGAGAATAAACTATACAATATCCACACACAAAAAAGAAGAAAGTATTAACAATATATATATAAAACAGTGTAATAGAATATACATCATGACAATATATATATATAAAACAATGTAATAAAATATACACTTTTTTGAGACTATATATATATATATATGTATATACATACAATATATATATATATAAACAATGTAATAAAATATACACCATGGCCATAGATATTCACAGAATATGTTCTGGTGTGTAGTGTTAATGAGGGTCTCAGTCCTTGTTCAGCAGCCTGATGGCCTGATGGCCTGCCAAAGGGAATTTACAACAGGTATCTAGAGGGGACAGAATGGCAGTATATAAAAGGGGGGAAACCCACAGGTGTAGGGCATTAGCAATCAGGGAGGCAGAGGAGTGTCTGAGGGCAGGTGAAGGGAATGAGCAATCAAGGAGGCAGAGAAGTGGCTGAGGGCAGGTGTAGGGCATTAGCAATCAGGGAGGCAGAGAAGTGTCTGAGGGCAGGTGAAGGGAATGAGCAATCAAGGAGGCATAGGAGTGGCTGAGGGCAGGTGTAGGGCATTAGCAATCAAGGAGGCAGAGGAGTGGCTGAGGGCAGGTGAAGGGAATGAGCAATCAAGAGACACTGGGGAGAAAGACACAGAACTAACAGGTGTTACACAAACCTCGCTCAGTAACACAACTCGTCGCCCCTAAAGCTCACTTCCATTGCATCTGGTTTCTGCACACAAACACACACAAAGTGTAAAAACCACACTTTGAAGTCTGCTGGTTGGTCAAACCAAAGTCAGTCGGGTAGCTTGGTTAGGTCGCTACTAGCTGCTGTGATTAAAAGCTAATTAGCATCACAAATAAAATGTCAGTGAATACGGAGAAATGATTGTAGCCGACCTGATGATGAGATACTTGAGTTCAACTTGTTTTGTGTCGTGGGTTTTAACCCAAACCGTGGGGTCTTTGCAGCTTCTGCTTCGAGTAAAACAGTTGACAAGATGATCGAGATGCATCGAAGCAAAAGATCTTGAGCTTGAAGATTTCTTTACTCTTGACAGCAAACTGAAAGCGCGTGACAGATATGTCAACTGCTACGTGTTGTTATTCTGAACTTGAGTAACCTGACAACAAAATGAGAACATTCAATTTTTAAGATTTATATTAACAAAACATAATTTGTCAAAGACTCTATTGATTTAGTTTCTAACCACGTGTTACACAAATTGGACAACTTTCCAGACAGCCGGGAGTTTTATTTGACATGTTAATGATCTGTAAATATACGTCCACAATTTTGAGGCTGATCACATTTTGTCGACCTTGAAAAGGGACCACACGGAAAGCCCATCACTCTTTGAGAGTCACAACTTTTCAAAGAAAGTGAGCTAAAGTTTCCAAAGCCAACAAATCGGATGTTTGACGGCTTCATTTTCTTTTGCACTCGTTTGGGCCAAAACACACTGCGAATTAAAGCTGCTGCTACAATAACCAGGGATCTGTGTGCTGGATATGAACGCCAACAAAGGCCAATCAAACGCTCTGTGGAGAAGATATGGTCGGATATTTGACCCATTTTGTGAGTATAAAAGACTACTTATCAACTGCCTTTGGAAAACCTTGAATAATGAGGTGAGATAATATGCCGTTAACATTATATATATATATATATATATAAATCCATTCAATAACTCCTCAGTATATATATATATATATATATATGTATTTAGTTAGTTTCACTCCCACACTGATGACACAGCTTATTAAATCAACAATGTTATCAAATTGGTACTCGATTCACGATTATTGGAGTCAGACTGAAATAAGTTGGATTGCTGCGTCCCTCGTTCATATACGATCCTGGTGATTGGCATATGCAGTCATGCTAAATCATCCACAGAGACATTTTTCTTCAGAATGAGTACTTTACTACTTTCTAGTACATTTAAGTTACATTTTGTAGCTATTTATTTACACCTGCCGTTCCAGCGAGAGTTTCTCCCAGAGAGCCGAGGGCTGTGTTGGCCGACTGTCACGCCGCAAGTGACAAAATGAGCCGAGGTTCTCATCTGCCCCGCGGGGTCATTAACGGCTCCCTGGGAAATGTCTCGGGCCCGGTTCTCATTCATCCATTAATCCCGTTTAATTAATTTTCTTTCATTCACCTTGATTAGAACAAATCAATAGCACAGGTTTCACTTAATTTGACAAATGTTCATTTGCTTTTCCCCCTCGATTGTGTGAGAGTGTGAGTGTGAGTGTGTGTGTGTGTGTGTGTGTGTGTGCGCGCGCCCCCAGTATAAGTGATGTGGAGATTACTCCGAAGTGACTAAATTGAGTCGTCTGAGAATTGCAACCACAGTATGAGTTATGTTTTTGAGAGTGAAATACATGTATTGGATTTTTATATATTTCCTAAATGAAGAGTCCATGTAATATATTTCCTCTCTTTTGTAAACGTTGCGGTCGGTGGGACATCTTTCTACCCACTGCATATTGTTTTTCACCACACAGGGCCCTGATCCTTTGAGCTCTTTGTCTCCACCTCAACATTTATAGGCTTTTTTTTTCTGGAGCTCAAGTCAGTCCCAAAGGTTGCAATTATAAAAGTGTGGCGCCTCCGAGTGTATTCCCTTTAATGGTAGAGAGTGATCTCCTGAGTGTTGTAGAAGGGTTCTGTTGGAAGTGCTGCTCGGTCTCTAATTGGGTTTCTTTCAGCTTCAGCCAACAGTCCGTTTAATAAAAAGAAGTATTTCATTGTGAGCAGCAAATCTTAGCCGAGTGTACATTTTTTATTTCTGCCGATGTAGAAAAACGTGTTTCTCAAAAAGCATACCACGTTATTGCAGGTTGTTCGATTATCTTTGTTGTTTTTTTGTGTCAATTTCAATGATTAAAGACTTTTAAACATCTGATTTTTTCCGACACATTGTTACAAAAACATGCCACCAGTTAAACATTCATTTGTATTTAAGTTCATGATTTTGTAGCGGCGCTAATTCCCCAGATAGCATCTGGTTTGGGAAGAAAGATTGGAAAGAAGATAACAAATATATATATACAGTGGGTACGGAGAGTATATTCAGACCCCTTATGACCATGTGGAATTTCAGTTTTTCTTTTTAAATAAATTTGCACAAATTTCTACATTTCTGTTTTTTTCTGTCAAGATGGGGTGCTGAGTGAACATTAATGAGAAATAAAATGAACTTTTTGGATTTTAGCAAATGGCTACAATGAAAGAGAGTGAAAAATGAAAAGGGGTCTGAATACTTTCCGTACCCACTGTATACAGGACTGTCTCAGAAAATTAGAATATTGTGATGAAGTTCTTTATTTTCTGTAATGCAATTAAAAAAACAAAAATGTCATGCATTTTGGATTCATTACAAATCAACTGAAATATTGCAAGCCTTTTATTCTGATTTATTGCTGATTATGGCTTACAGCTTAAGAAAACTCAAATATCCTATCTCTAAATATTAGAATATCATGAAAAAGTATACTAGTAGGGTATTAAACAAATCACTTGAATTGTCTAATTAACTCGAAACACCTGCAAGGGTTTCCTGAGCCTTGACAAACACTCAGCTGTTATAAATCTTTTTTTTACTTGGTCTGAGGAAATATTAAAATTTTATGAGATAGGATTTTAGAGTTTTCTTAAGCTGTAAACCATAATCAGCAATATTAAAAGAATAAAAGGCTTGCAATATTTCAGTTGATTTGTCATGAATCCAGAATGCATGACATTTTTGTTTTTTTAATTGCATTACAGAAAATAAAGAACTTTATCACAATATTCTAATTTTCTGAGACAGTCCTGTATATAACAATAATAAGTTATTAAAGTGCATAGTAACACGTTTCATGTCGTGGTTCAATAACAATAAATCCAACAAAAACTAAATAAATCTGTAAAAAGCCTTGGCTGAGCATATTGGGTACAAAAAGCATTAATATCTGCCCGGATGCCGGCGACCTCGTGGAAAGGTTTTTAATATTCACTCCAGCGAGGTGGCAGAGCAACAAAGACAACAAAGAAATATCTGAAGGGCTAAAGATCCGAGTTTCTGGATGAAATAAGGTCTGCATTAAATCCAGGAAGAATCGGTCCTGTCCTCGTCCGCACCTCTTTTAACCCCATGAGTGAATCCTCATCACAAGTGTGACTGGCATGGCGCCTTCACTCTCTTCAGCCTCCCACTCAGCCACAGTTATTTGTTTTTAACGCCAAATATATACCCGAGAGATTCCCACTGTGAGCCTTAATGATGGGCGTGACCTTCGCCGGCTGACAGACAGTCCGGCGGATGTTCCAACTAGTTTCCCAGACAGCATAGTGGCATATCAAAGCTTTATTGAACGTTCAATTTGTTCTTTTTTTTTTTTAGGACTTTGATTTATCTTTTTAGTTTAAGTTATTCAGAGTGTATTTTGCTGTTTTTCATTGAATTCAAGTTTTTTATATATTTACTTTTACAGCAGTTTGTTCACTCTGTTGTTAAAGTGCATCAAAAGTGTGTACATTTATACAAAATACACAATTATGTGAGATAGGCCAGTTGAAAATAAGTTAATTAATGAGCTTATAATATCCAGAGCATGATAGATCTGACTATAATTATACTAGTGTGGTATTTACGTGTATGCTCTTGATTATCTTTCAGCTGCAAACGCAGCGCTGTGAATTAAAAATGAAATATACACATAATTCAAAGCAGTAAGTAAGATTTTTAACTGACATTAGAATTTGATAATGAGTAGCCGACACTAATATTATTAGAATTATACTATTTGTAGAATTAGACTCCACAGTAGTCATGTAGGATTGTTTCCAACTTGTGTGATCCAAACATTTCCAAGATTCAAGTCAACAGTCAACATTTATTTTGAAAAACAAATGAATGATTTTCAAATTTCACTACAGATCTTTTTATCTCGCAGAATAATCCATATTTTATTGAACTGAAGCGTTTCACAAACATTTTCAGTTGGAATTTTTTTTATTTTATTATTGAAGAATGAATTAAAGACGTAACATACAGGACTGTCTCAGAAAATTAGAATATTGTGATGAAGTTCTTTATTTTCTGTAATGCAATTAAAAAAACAAAAATGTCATGCATTCTGGATTCATTACAAATCAACTGAAATATTGCAAGCCTTTTATTCTTTTAATATTGCTGATTATGGCTTACAGCTTAAGAAAACTCAAATATCCTATCTCTAAATATTAGAATATCATGAAAAAGTATACTAGTAGGGTATTAAACAAATCACTTGAATTGTCTAATTAACTCGAAACACCTGCAAGGGTTTCCTGAGCCTTGACAAACACTCAGCTGTTATAAATCTTTTTTTTTACTTGGTCTGAGGAAATATTAAAATTTTATGAGATAGGATTTTAGAGTTTTCTTAAGCTGTAAGCCATAATCAGCAATATTAAAAGAATAAAAGGCTTGCAATATTTCAGTTGATTTGTAATGAATCCAGAATGCATGACATTTTTGTTTTTTTAATTGCATTACAGAAAATAAAGAACTTTATCACAATATTCTAATTTTCTGAGACAGTCCTGTATATGAGACGTTACATTAGGAGTTAATCCTACTTAATACTTCAGATTAATTACATTTTCCAAAAGTTAAATGATCTTCTGTTAAATTGGGCGTATAAAAATAATATTCGCAGATGAAAGCCGAGGAAAACGATAAATCCACGGACGTGTCTTATCACGGCGTGAAGCAGCTGAATAGCCCGTTAATCACGAGGCCGTGAAAGTGGAATATGACCACGGCGTTGGTTCAGTTATGATATTGGGCGACTTCATCAACGGCGCACGTTCCTTTTTGATGATGGAGAAGCAAATCAACTGTTCAACTGTCCCAAATGGCCTCCTCTTCCCATCTTCCCTCCTCTTCTTCATCCCTCTATCGTCATCTATCGTGTTGAGGAAGGAGAGGAACAAAACAAATCAACCGAAGGGTACAGGTGTGACCTTTTGTGTGCTGCAGTTTCAACACGACAGCAAGCAACACTTCCAAAAAGTGACATGTGGCCTCAAAAGTAAAACTATGGTTTTAAAGTCATGAAAAGAAAAAAAGAAAAAGTCGAACAGTTTTTCGAGGAAGCTTTCTGGCTATTTCTGGCTTAGTGGGTTTTCGGTCCCTCCGGAGCTCACTCGTGTTTGGAATAAAGAGAATTAAAGTTTTTTTTTTCTTCTTTCTTTGGAATTAGCCAAAATGAGATGAAAAGTGTTTGCCTCAATTTGCAGTGAAGTGGAACGACTGGTGACATTTGGAGGAAGTACAAATCTTTCATTTAATTAAAAGTAGACGATATATCTGGTGGCATTCGGCTCTCGGTGTAAATGTCCTCCGAGGGGTTACGCCTGCCTTCTCTAAAAGCCGCCGCGGTCAAAACACAGCAGCTCAGACTCCCACGGCTTCGTGTTCACTCAAAATTGAACTTTAAATGACTAGAATCCAGTGTTTTGGGGCTCATTGCCGTTGGTGAAGTGCCTGTTATTGACAGTTGTTGGAGCTCCGCAGATTTTGTTTGACCTCTATTTTTCAGATGGATTTTTTCTTGATCTCTTTCGCCCTGTTTTTGTTTTTCCTTTATTTTAAACGGCCGGTTTTCAAAAATACTTCACAAACCAAACTTACACAAAAGCACACATTAATTCAATACTTTTGGACGGGAACTCTTCTTGAATATCGGTCTGGTGGTTAAAACTCTGCCTTGTGCGTCTAACACTGTCTAATAATACACTGTTTAATACTACAATGTCTAATACTACAATGGGTATTAATACACTGTTTAATACTACACTGTCTAATACTACAATGTCTAATACTACAATGTGTATTAATACACTATTTAATACTACAATGTCTAATACGACAAAGTGTATTACTACACTGTTTAATACTACAAAGTGTATTACTACACTGTTTAATACTACACTGTTTAATACTACAAAGTGTATTACTACACTGTTTAATACTACAAAGTGTATTACTACACTGTTTAATACTACACTGTTTAATACAATGGGTATTAATACACTGTTTAAAGGGTACCTGTAGCCCAAAACAACAACGTGCTACATCCATTAGGCGCATCAAATAAATCATATTTTCCCTGCCGCTATTGTCAACAAGTCACGCATAGCCCGAGGCTTTACATTTCTTTGTCAACATTCCGAGTCCGTGAACGCTTCAGGGTGCAGACATCTTGCCAGTTATTTACTCATGTCAAAGGTCACTATGACGTAGAGTCGTTGAAAGGAATTCAGCCAATCCGGAGCCACTTCTACACGCGTTGCTTTTTGGGATAGATCGGTGGGCTCAAACCAGTTCACGTCTGGAGTTCACGCCAAGATGGCGCAGTGCAAGGCGTTCGGTTGTCTAAATAATAAACGGACTCACAAGACTAAAAAGTTATTTTGCGTTCCCAAACCTAGTACAGAGGAAAAGAAGGTGCTCGCGAAGAAGTGGCTGCACAATTTAGGAACCGGGCATACTTTAAAAACATTTACATTCAGCAGAAACTCCGTGGTATGTGAAGATCACTTCGATCCATATATTCAGAATATTAGTAATAATCACACCAACTCTGGTGATCGCAAATTAGCCTACATGAAACAACTGGCAAACTTACCGATTTGACAGTTCTCCCTCGGGTGCAGGCCCCCGAACATGTCGGCCGATCATTGCATCAATGAAAGACATCTCCAGCGCTGGCTTATGCGCGATGTAGCTATCAAGCTCACGCTTTTGTGTAAAGCAGATTAGGTCTAATGTCACGATATCATCGGACATAAGTTCGTGCTCTTTACAACAAATGCACTCTATGTCTGTTTTTTGTGGCACACATTTCCCACAACTGCACCAAACGTCCGCCGACTTGCGTGCACGGTCCGCACGGTGAAGCATCTGGACCGGTCCTTCGGCATCAACTTCATCAGAATCATCGCTATCGCTGTCACAATTCACTAAATGGGGATAGTCTGCTTTTAATGGTTCATACAAGTATCCAGTTGCTGAATCTGACAATCTTTCATTGTCCATATTTCGCCCGTTTTCTATATTATTATCAAGTTCTCAGCATTTGTTTGCGAGCGCTCAACGTTGTTTACATTGGTTTCTGAACACATCCGCTGTGGCTGGCTGTCGATCTCTCAACAATGTGACGTCACACCACCGGCGCCATATTCAAGCACCAGTGCAATGAAGCTTGTCGGAGTTGAGGGACTTTGAACAGCCTAAACTACGTATTGTTATTGAATACTGGACCGTCAGTGCATGAATAACCTTTAGAAACACATTATCTTTTGATCTGGCTACATATTCGCGATCTCAACAGGTACCCTTTAATACTACAAAGTGTATTAATACACTGTTTAATACTACACTGTGTATTACTACACTGTTTAATACTATAAAGTGTATGAATACACTGTTTAATACTACAATGTGTATTACTACACTGTTTAATACTACAATGTATATTACTACACTGTTTAATACTACACTGTCTAATACTACACCGTTTAACCGTTCAGCTTGTGTACAGTTTGCTCAATAAAATTTTTTTTGACGAGAGCCGTGAGTCTGAATAAAATCAGTAAAGTTGTCGACCATAACAAAAAATATATACATGCTAAAACAAACTGTAGAGGTTCGGAAAAACTACGTAGTTCTACTAATTTATTTTTTATTTTTTTTAAGATTTCAGCAAAATTGCAGTGCAGTCTAGTTCTTCCTGCTTTGAGACGAGGACTGAGGGACACGTGGAGTCGAAACACAAGGGCTGTGTCTACTACCGGACACTTGAGCACTCCGAGCACTGACTTCAGATTTAAAATCTCTTATTGCCTACTCCTCCGTAAGTCACATAGGCCGTGAGATGGCGCCGTACATGATGGCTGCTGTGTTGCGAGCTCCCGGATTTTGTAGTAGTTTTTTGTTATTTATTCTTCTTATTGCGACTATTTTTGCACAAAACGTTAGCAGCCAGTTAACGTACGACAGATGCACACTTCTGGAGATTGGATCGGCAGTTGCTCGCCGCCTACCAGAGTTTTTCAACTCTTACTCGGACGTCCCGCCAGGAACAGTAGCGGAACTATCTCCGTCCATTTTAGGCGCGATCTCACGCAAGCGTCGCCGACGGAGGGGGAAGCGAGCTGGCGTGCTGGTCAGGCTGAGACGTCGAGCCAATCGACCCCCACTACCCACCATTTTACTGGCAAATGTACAGTCTTTGGACAATAAGCTATGCGAGCTACAGGCTCGTATTCAATTCCACCTGGAAACTAAGGACAACTGCATCATCTGCCTTACGGAGACATGGATGTCGGAGGAGGTTACCGACTCAGCCATCGAGCCGGCAGGATTTTCCGTCCACCGCGCGGACAGAACAAAGACTCTCTCTGGTAAAGATCGTGGAAGGGGTATGTCTCATGATAAACAGATCTTGGTGCAACCAAAGTCATGTACATACTCTCAAGTCGTTCTGTTCCCCGGACCTGGAGTACCTAATGCTCATGTGTCGACCATTCTGGCTACATGGGAGTTTACAGCAGTCACCGTAACTGCTGTGTACATTCCGCCTCAAGCTAACACGGACATAGCGCTGAAGGAACTCTACGGGGCGATCAGCGAGCAGGAGTCGGCACACCCGAGGCTGCTTTCATTGTGGCGGGGACTTCAACAAAGCGAACCTGAAGAAAGTTCTCCAAGTTCTACCAACACATAACAAGCAACACGCGGGGAGCGGATTCTCGACCACTGCTACACTCCCTTCCGGGATGGATACAAAGCCCTCCTCCGCCCACCGTTCGGCAAATCGGACCACCGCTCCATCCAACTACTCCCCGCCTACAGGCAGAGGCTAAAACAGCAACCAATCGCTGTGAAGGAAGTGCAACGCTGGTCGGACCAATCGGAGTCTATGCTACAGGACTGTTTTGAACGTGCTGACTGGGATGTGTTCAGGGTCGCGTCGGACAACAACGTCAGTGAGTACGCGTCCTCAGTCACCGGGTTCATCAAGAAATGCATAGATGACGTTGTTCCTACCAAGTCGGTTCGGATTCACCAGAAACCGTGGATAAATGGCGATGTTCGCGCTGCACTCCGCACGCGTAACACCGCCTTTGACTCCGGGAATATGGCGGAATACAAAAGAGCCCGCTACGACCTCCGTAAGACCATCGGCTCTGCCAAGCGGGAGTTCAGGAACAAGGTGGAGGAAAAGCTCAAGAGCCATGACGTGAGAGGTGTGTGGAAGGGGCTACAGACAATCACGGACTTCAGAGGGAAAACCAGCGGTGAAGAGAACTCCTCTACCTCCCTCCCAGGCGAGCTAAATACATTCTTTGCTCGGTTCGGCGTGACGGCAGCCCGCCAAGGCAGCGCCGCCGAGGAGACCAGCCTGCTGATCATCTCAGAGGCTGACGTGCGCAGAGCCTTCAAGCGGGTGGACATCCGGAAGGCGGCAGGTCCCGACCACATCCCGGGCGCGCCCTCAGAGCATGTGCAGACCAGTTGGCAGGAGTCTTCGCAGACATCTTCAACCTCTCCCTGTCCCAGGCTGTTGTTCCTGAGAGCTTCAAGATGTCCACCATTGTGCCTGTCCCCAAACACCCCAAGGTAACCTGCCTGAATGACTGGAGACCCGTAGCCCTCACCTCGATTGTCAGTAAATGCTTGAGAGGTTGGTCAAGGACTTCATTTGTTCCATGTTGCCTGCCACGCTGGACCCATGGCAATTTGCATATCGTCAAAACAGATCCACCGACGACGCAATTGCCATGGCACTTCACACCGCCCTTTCCCACCTGGAGGAGGAACTGTTGTGTGCGAATGCTGGTTGTGGACTACAGCTCAGCGTTCAACACTATTGTTCCCGCCAAGCTCGACACCAAGCTCAGAGGTCTAGGCCTGCACTCTACTATGTGCAGCTGGATACTGGACTTCCTGTCGGGCCGCCGCCAGGTGGTGAGGATGGGCAGTACCACCTCAGAGCCGCTGACCCTCAACACGGGAGCCCCTCAGGGATGCGTGTTGAGCCCTCTCCTCTACTCCCTGTACACCCACGACTGCACGGCCATGCACAGCTCCAACGTCATCATCAAGTTTGCTGACGACACAACAGTGTTGGGGCTGATCACCGCCGACGACGAGACAGCCTACAGGGAGGAGGTTGGATCACTGGTACAGTGGTGCCAGGAGAACAGCCTCGTCCTCAACGCCAAGAAGACCAAGGAGCTGATCGTGGACTACAGGAAGCGGAGAGGAGAGCACACCCCCATCTCCATAGACGGAGTTGCAGTAGAGAGGGTCAGCAGCTTCAAGTTCCTCGGCGGCACATCTCCGAGGACCTCACATGGACCACGCACACCACTCACGTGGTGAAAAGGGCCCAACAACGCCTGTATTTCCTTAGGCGACTGAGGAAATTCAACATGGCCCCCCGCATCCTCAGAACATTCTACACCAGTACCATCGAGAGTGTTCTGACAGGTTGCATCACCGTCTGGTACGGGAACTGCACCGCCCTGGAGCGTAGGGCACAACAGAGGGTGGTGCGGTCGGCACAGTACATCGTTGGAGGTGAGCTTCCTACCATCCTGGACATATACACCAAGCGGTGCGTGGCCAGGGCCAAACGGATGATGAAAGACAATAACCACCCGCCACAAACTGTTCACCCTTCTACCGTCAGGCAGGCGATACCGCAGTATCAAGTGCCGCACAAACAGACTGAGGGACAGCTTCTTCAGTCAGGCCATCAGGCTGCTGAACAAGGACTGAGACCCTCATTAACACTATACACCAGAACATATTCTGTGAATATCTATGGCCATGGTGTATATTTTATTACACTGTTTTATATATATATATATTGTATATATATATTGTATGTATATACATATATATATATATTGTCTCAAAAAAGTGTATATTTTATTACATTGTTTTATATATATACATTGTCATGATGTATATTCTATTACATTGTTTTATATATATATATTGTTAATACTTTCTTCTTTTTTGTGTGGATATTGTATAGTTTATTCTCATTCTTATTCTTTTTTTAGTCTGCTACTGCTGTCGGGTGTTTTGCACATAAGAATTTCACAAACCGATTATACTTGTATAAAAGGGGATGTGACAATAAAAACTTGAAACTTGAAACTTCAGTGCTTAGGGCGCCACACTGACAAAACCAGCAGAATTCAGTGCACTGCAAACGGGAAAAACATGCAGTGTAAAACGATGGACACTACTCGCCCTAAGCGGCCGCCATCTTGGCGACGTAGCGGAAGAGGAGGAGCCCTTTCCGCCAGCTTTTCATTTTATTTCTAAAACAATGGCGGACGAGATGGCTACGGTAGCACAAGCGGTCGACCACGGAGGCTCCTGCCGCGATTGTGGAGGTATCGCAGTTTCCACACGGGGTGGAGAAAGGGGTAAACAAGGGACACAAAGAGGGCAAGAAGTGCATTCATTTTGTCACTTAAGCAAGCAGATTTGCGTACGTCACTCCCGGCTTAATTTCGCGGGTGCCGTGAACAGATTTGCGTCCGTGGTTCCGCCAAGTTTGTAAGTGTTCCATTTGATA
Organism: Pseudoliparis swirei; assembly: GCF_029220125.1. Lineage (NCBI taxonomy): Eukaryota > Metazoa > Chordata > Actinopteri > Perciformes > Liparidae > Pseudoliparis > Pseudoliparis swirei. The sequence goes on along the minus strand of NC_079410.1, from coordinate 5,836,794 downwards.
CAGACTCATCAGCCACGCAGTGCACTGCAGATGTCAGTGCACTGTATTGCAGTGCACTTCGTAAAGTGTCCGGTAGTAGACACAGCCATTGACATGCCGAGCAGCTTGTTAACAAGCATTCTGATTTAAATTCTCCTCAGCGTCACACTCTCATACAGTAAACTGTTTCCATTTAGGAGCACCGGCTGCGTTCGGTGGCGTTAAAGTGCAATTACATTTGACTAATTTTAATTTCACGCCCAGGTAGCGTTGGTGGCGATGTGCTAGGTTTTTGCCCCCCAAAAAACAGAACATTTTAGCACATACACACAAGTTGAGAAACAATAGATGGCAGAGCAGCCAGAGACTTCCCATGGTGCCATAAAACCACACGAGCAGAACTGAACACCCACAATAAACATAAAAAAAAACACAATCGATGGAGAACTTCACGTGCACTATCCCATTCACAGATTAGTTCACGGCAAAAACAAGAGAGAGAGACAGAAGGGGGGGGGGAGGAGCTTCCAGTGTGACGTAGGCTACTGCAGATGCCAAAAAAGAAACAGGCAGACGTTGGAGATTCACATAATCTAAGTCATTATCAGACGTAAATGAACAGAAAGTGCAACCGGCTCAAACGAACAAAGTGATTTCACAGATCACTGATGCCCCTTTTCTGGAGATGGCAAATTAATGGCTGCGCTATATATTCTTTTCTTTTTTTTCTTCTTTTTTTTACCCCCGTGCTGTGCAAATTCCTCCCGAGTGCAATAACACTGAGTGTTAGGGCTCGCCATCAAAGAGGTGAAATCGTTTCCTGCCCTGCAGCCGGAGCAAAGAGAACGGATAATGGGAATCGCCTAATTGTAAATTAACTGAAACTTGTTAATAGGATTCTGTTAATTTAAGATTTATTTCCCTATTGATTACTTTACTCTTTCTGCAGTGTGTGTGTGTGTGTGTAAAATGGTGTTGGAGGATAATCACCAGCAACCTTAGATTACCAAGAACTGAATGTGCAGCGTGTCATTAATCAAGATGACGATCGTGAGGATGCAGATTTGCTCTTCGGTCTCAGTCGTTGCCGGCAGCAATCTCCAAAATAGAGTTAAACCAAATTGATATTGATGCAGTGGTGTGGATGTAGTATCACTGCATTGATGTAATTTATGCATGTCAGATACGTTGGATATATTAAGTCTCTGTTACAGAATGACAAAAGATTTGGAGGGATTTTTTAAAGTATTATTAATCCATTGTGGTGTTTCTAAAACTTTTATTCCTCCCACTTTATAAATATGACAAACCATCATCGTCGATTGAAGATTACATTTGTTGCTGACCTTCTCATATTACCTTGCATAGATAATCTAACCATTTGGAAGAGATTCGTGTTTGATAAATCACTACTTTGTTTCATGCATGCATTATTAAAAACATATTTAAATACTTAAGACATTAGAAGAAATACATGCATTTGATGTCATTTATGCATGTTGCACGTGCATTTCAGATACGTTGGATATATTAAGTCTCTGTTACAGAATGACAAAAGATTCAGAGGGCTTTTTTTCAAATATTATTAATCCATTGTGGTGTTTCTAAAACTTGTATTCCTCCCACTTCATAAAAATGACAAACCGTCACATCGATAGAAGATTACATTTGTTGCTGACCATCTCTGCATCTTCTTATATTATCTTGGATAAACCAACTTTTTGGAAGAGATCTATGTTTGATAAATCACTACTTTGTTTCATTCATGCATTATTAAAAACATATACACATGTTATATACTTGAGAAATTAGAAATTCAAATAAATACATGCATTTAAAAAGCTATTTCATTCTTTACATTTCATCTCATCAGAAAAATAAACAATGTAGGCTGGCCTTTAACACTAGATGTAATATTATAAGGCTAATAATCAAAACAAAGAACATTCAGGCTCCATCGTGTGGTTTAAAAGTGATACAAATGTTGAAATAAAAAATAAAAATACACGCATGTATTTGCCGACCCAGTCGTTGAGAAAGACTGATCTATTGGATTAGTTTGGATCGGTTTGTTCAATCAATACACAACAGTAAATTATGAAAGCACTCCTCCAGGACATTATAGAACAAGCAATTGGAATCTATATAAATAAATCCCTGCAGGGAGTGGACTATGTATTACCCTCCAGACGCCGACTGTGTGTCGATTAAGGTGCAGTCTGTACCTTTAAATGCTGTTGGTCCCGACCCATCCTCCAGACTCTGGCTCCGGCACAGCGTGTGGCGGGAGGTGGTGCTGGTGGAGGTGGAGGAGGTGGGATTGGGGGCAACAGGCAGCAGAGTGAGACACAATCTGAGGAAACATTCGTGCGTCAACACTGCCTCAGAAAATATCCTCTTTTGAGCTGTTACCAGCAGACTGGGGATGTATTGGAGAAATAGCTCGTAATCATTTTTCGTTATCAGTACCAAACATGCGCCCGATAACTCACTCCTACAAGGAACAGTTCAACATGTCGGTTAATACGCTTAATGGCGTTCTTGTTGAAGATTAGATGAGAGTATTGATACCGCAAGAGCGTATCAATCTTCACATCGAGCATGGAGACGGCTCTGACTGAAGTTACTGTGTACGGATTTCTCTGTGAATATGCAGCGGGACAGCAGGCTGCGAATTTGCACAAAAAAACCACTACAAAGATGGCGGGATGACAAAGAGATGAATAAAAAAAGGGGCCAAGATAATAACCATGGCTTTTTTTTGTGTGGAGCGGTGCTGGCCACTCCCGTGCAGATGGACAGTTGGATGTGAGACTGGAGGGGTGGAGGCAGTGAGAGAATCACTGCTTCTGTTAGTGCAAGCATTGATTATGATACGACTGAGGTCCAATTGCCACAAATCAGATATGAGATTAAGGCTCACATATAAAACTAGAGCGGGCACTCGGTAGAGCGCATACCTTCGCATATCACAAGATTGGGCATTGGATTATGAACATTTTGGCATTAGTTGCCAATTGGATAAAAATTGACCGTGCTATGGTAAAAAGAAGATGTTGACCTTTCCATGACCTTGACCTTTGACCCGATTGATCCCAAAATCTAATCAAATGGTCCCCGGATAATAACCAATCATCCCACCAAATTTCATGGGATTCGGTTTAAAACTTGTTTTGTTATGCGAGGAACACGCATACAAATAAATAAATAAATACACGGCGATCAAAACATAACCTTCCGAATTGTCAATGCGAAGGTAAAAAATGTCTGATATCATTATTAAAACTGACTGATTGGGATTTATTCATTTATTTTTTGTGTTGACATGATTCAGGCCAGTTTGTAACACTGGATGTTTTGAGCTGAAAATCTCTTGATTAGACTTCAATTAAATAATCGATTCAGTTTGAAATGTATTTAACAACCTCGCTCTAATAAATACTGTAGAATAAGTGGAGCGTTGCAGTATTTATGTGAGCTTGAACTTGAATCTAATGAATGAATAAGAGTGTGTGGCTTTTTCTCCTTCACAAACTAACCGTGATAGTTGTAGGCCCTGATATGGGTATCTTAGCAACAACAGTCAAAGGGAATAGTTTCATGTATTGATGCTTCTTCGCTTTCTTGCAAAGACTTAGACGTCAAATATGAAGCCGGGGCCGAAGACCTTAGCTTAGCATAAAGAGGGAAATAGATTAAATTTGTTCTACAATTCTAAAGCACTATTTAACACAGGATCTCATTTTGATGTCGAAAAACTGCCCATAAAAATAACAACGAGCGGTTTCAATGCTTCCAGTCTTCACGCTAAGCTACGCTAACCGGCTGCTGGGCTCAACTTCATAGCATGCAGTCTGTGCAATACACAATAGCAAGCAACCGCTAAAAGCTGAACAGCTAGCCAACTCCCATTATCCATAAACATTCGGCACCCCGCACACACGTGAGCAGCTTGAAAAGCAACACGCATATGAAATTAAAGAGACACATAAACAGATATTACGGAATAGATTCCGCCCGGTTGTCGATCCGAGAGGGGAAAAACAACACATTTGAAGCAGCGGCGTGTGTTTGATCACACCCCAGCTGCCGATGTCACAACAGTGTGAGAGAAAACAACCACAGCTTATAATACACATGCAGTCTATTTAAATAAGGGGACGCGAACCAAAGTAGCTTTACATGCCGCGTGTGTGCCAATAGTTCGGTGTGAATGACAAAATCTCATAGAAGTTGGTGAATTCCGGCAAGCCTCATGTTTTTGTATGATGTAATTGAAGCAAATTAAAATGGACCATTTATTCCGTCACAGCTGCCCGTTAGCTGGTGGAATGGCTTTAATAACAACACAAACGAAGACACGCACACTTTACCGTGGTTACAGATTACAGGGGGCCGGTGCCCTGCAATTTCGGTAACTTTCACGGTATCGACCATCGGAGGTTCACGCCCCCACGCCACGCAGCGATTGGTACATTCTCGTTTGAAAGACTCGAAGATGGCAAGGAGCTAACTGGGGTTCAGGTGTAGCCAGCGGTATCAGCTGTTTTTCACTGTGTCAAACATATAAGAAATATCAACTTTTTTATATATTTAAAGGGCTATTAAGGTAGTCAAACAAACATAAAGTACCTCACACTTAAACTTGGGAAACAATATTAATTCTAATAATTTGCTGGAGGTTTTAATTGCTGGGGTCAAATTGACCCCGAGGGTAAAATATGTTAGTAAATGTGAAGGTAACAGGAGGGTTAAGTGAAGAGTAGTAGTCGATTTACAAGCTGATTTCACACCAATGAAAAGCTGGATCATCATTGCATCTCCCCAACGCCTTCCGCCTCTCTTTCTCTCTACACAGACGTTTTCTCCTGCTTTCAACCAAATCCAGCTCAAATATGATTGATCAATACGTCACAGAACTGAATCCAGAATGCTTCCGATACAAAGAATCTGATCTCGTTGTTGACAGATTCTACTTTCATGAGTAGATTCGGTTGATAGAGATGACTGAGCCATTCGCGCTTCGTTTCGTCCTGGACCAGCAACGGACTGAACGTACTCCTGAAGACGGACTGAATCCACGGTGGATGGCGGGCCCGTGAGAACGATGTGTTCACTGACCAATGTAAGTACTGCAGGAAGAATGCTGCAGGGACTGTTTAGATGGTAAAGAAGACAAACTACTCGATAGTAAGTGGCTATGAATCATTCAACCGAACTGAACCTTTGAGATTCGTACGTCTACTGTCTGAAAATGTGTTATTATCGTGGAGGTCTGGATCGTGGTCCATGCCTTGTACCGACTATTCATACACTCTGTAAAAACTAATTGAATGTGTTGTAACTCTGTAATGCTTCCTTCTGGTCACATGACATCTATTCATCTGTCCATCCTGGAGAGGGGTCCTCCTCTGTTGCTCTCCTGAAGGATGCTTCCCTTTTTCTCCCCTGTGAAATGTTTTTTTCTATTTCTTGGGAGTTTTTCCTGATCCGATGTGAGGTCAAAGGTCAGGGATGTCGCTTGTGTACGGATTGTAAAGCCCTCTGAGGCAAATGTGTAATTTGTGATATTGGGCTTTATTAAAAAATAAACTGAATTGAATTGAATCCTCTTATTGAAACGATATTCCCGGCTCTTTATGACGGCCGGCTTTACGGAAAACAGCTACGAACCGTTTTATTTTGACATCTTAAGAACTGGTTCTGAATGAGCATAAGCAGACTCTAATATAAGTGAACGCCGACGGCTGCGGAGAAGGAGGAGCAGGGTCTGACAGCCAGCCAGCTTTGAAAGAAAAATGGCAGTTGGACCCATTGAAATATTACGATTGTACTTGCATCAGATCCGTCGGCAGAGACTTCTAACAGTGCGGCTGATGACTTAGGCCACCATCTGTCTTTGGTAGAGATATCTTTGATATCTGACTGCTGTGGCTCACATGTCAGACTGTCGGATTCTCCAGCTTTTTTACTTGAGCGCTGGAAAAATATTCAACGAGTAATTCAGCTTATATTTTTATATTAATGACAGAGGGCTGACAGGCTACTTAGCATCGTCATATTTCATTATACATAAAGACAACCTAAATGCAGGTTGTAAGGCATTAAACCCAGCTCTCTATTATGGTCTATCCTCCCCCTTACCGTTAGCTGAATAGCTTTTAACAAAGGCAAGAAACAAACACATTATTAATGAACAATGCAGTTTTTTTTGTTTTTCTAACAACCCACCCTGTCTTGGCATAACACTGATTTAATTCTGTGGACCATGGTTACGATGTTGCCCGGGGGTCTAGAAATGACTTTAATCCTCCTTCTCCAGTCTCTTTGAAGAGCAAAACAAAAGGGGCTGATTTGTAGCCTTTGAGATGCAATCCTCCTAATCAGCCACAGATTCCAATAAATATCCTGGCCTTTTTGATGGCGTCTTTCCTCAGCAGAAAATAATAAAGTACTCCAGTTGTTTGATCACAGTGACTGGCCACATCACATCCACCCCCCAATTAATTCAGCCAAGGTTAACATGCTAAAGAAGCGGGAGTTTTCTGTGAGCCGCTTCCCTTGAAAAATAGAGCCGCACTCTCTCTCAGCGCTCCACGTTTGCTTTAGTTTTAGTTTCAGTAATTTTCTACACTCTTATATGGAAATGATCGGATTAGCCGGACACGCATTATCTTTGGTCCGCTCAAATTTCAGTGTAATTATTCACATTGAAGGGACGAATCGGGGTGAGAAAAAAAAAGTCTACATGCCAGCGCTTTTTGAAGGCGTCCTCGTCACCCTGTTAGAACCAAATCCAGTTGCTGGACTGACACCCCCCCCCCCTCCCCAGAGAGAGTCATAGAGAAAAGGTTGTATTCATCCTCACAATTACAAGAGACACTGAGCCGGGTTTGGCTCTATCGCCTGAAGTTATTAGCTCAGGGTAATTAAGTTTGCTATATTCTCACCCAACATCGGAATTTTTTTTCTTGCAGTTTTTCTGCTATTGTAGGCGTCTGACTCGTGGAGATACCCGTGAGCCGACCCCGAGCGCATGAAGACAGAGTGCCGGGGGGACGGGAGGGGGATGACACTGAGGCATAGAGGCTGTCCTCGCCAAAGTGAAAACCTTGTCAATGACTTCAAAAGGTCTCTCGGTGTCTCTGTGGGCTTTTGATTGCAATGGTTTGGGACTTGAATAGCTGAACCACTGGGAGGAGGTTTGAATGAAATCATTATTTCATGGGGACTGATGCTCCAGCTAACTATACATTTTAGTCACATGTTGTTAGACTCACATTCCAGGTTGTTTAGTCCCATCTGAGATTTGAATACTCTTTTTTTTCTTATGACATAAAACAAGACTGAACATGTAATATGTTGGTTTTATGTCCTGGGTTACAGCTTTTACTTCAGTAAAAAATCTAGCAACATCTTCCAACACGACATACATATATATCTCGTTGTAAAAAACGAGGTGAAATGGAAAGTGAAACTTTTCATGTTGGTAGAGAAAAACGTGTAGATATATATTTTATAACCGACTCCATGTATTGAACATTTTAAATAACCCATAATTCATTGCTTCACTCTTGCGACTGAAAAAATATTTTTTCCTGACATCAACAATGGCATGAAACGCATATGTCTCACAAAAACAACAAAAAAGCCCAGCGCAGCATCACATGTAGTGTAGAACGCAGCGGCGCCGGCGTGGGACCGTACGGGCTGCACTCGTCCTATCAGGGGCGAGCCGCCTGAGAAGCAACTGAAATAAACACAACCCCTTTTTTTCTTCTCATGGTCCTTTTTATTAATTCATCAGCCTTTACTGCATTTTTTGGGATAACTCTGGGTTCGCCTGTCAGTACGTCCCGGAGAATAAATAAATGAATAGCAGTTGCAACCGGAGCTCTAGACGCTGATGACGGAACTGTATTGTAGCCTAAAAAATTCCCCTTTTCATCCCCTTAACGGTGACTCCATAGCAGCTGTTTGTTTTTTTACATGAATACATGTCAAATATATTTTTTTCCAACGGCCTCATTTTACCTCCGCATTACTGGCTACAGCTACATGTCGGAATTGGTCCTGAACTTTAAATGTAGAAAGCAGCGTGCAGGATGAAACCAAAAAAAAATAAAAAAGAGCAATTTAAAACTAAGTGGGCCCCCGCATTTCATCTCAGAGTCTAATGCATCCTGAACTGCCTCTAATGGATCAGCGTCTGAGTCGGTGTGTGAACTGCAATCACACCTTTCACATTAATGCAGGTGAAACAAAACAAAACTGTCTTTTCATATCCGTCACTTTGAGCCAATCAACATCAGTGCGAGCGTTCGACCGAGTAAGTGACGCTCTTTGCCTCCTGCTTCGCTCCACAAAAGCTTTGTAGGAATATTTAAGTCTCGACGTAGAAAAAGTGAAACACGTGTGGATTTGCTGTCCTACGCTTTCATATATAGTGTGTACTGTTTGTGTACATACTTGAGGGAGCAGGAGGATGACGCCTCTCAGCGGTGGTTGCACTGGGAAGCTTCCAGGTGTGACCATGTGACTGAACAGCGGCCGATGTCCTGCTACCAGAGTCTAGAGTCGGCCTGGCACTTTGGTCCAGACTGGAATATGTACGTTCGATGGATTGGTGTGAAACTTCCTACAGATTCTGGTGCCCAGAAAATGCCTCCTCGTGAGGCCAAAACTCCCGATGTGCCCAGGCATGCTATGGCATGTGCCTCTGAGCCTCAGCTGTACGTTGTGTTTAGTATTAATTAGCAACAGTTCACAGATGGTCAATAATATACCCGCTTAACATCCGCATGTTAGCATGCAAATCTCTGTAGACTTTGAGAGCCCCATTCAAAACGATTGGGTGGGTTTTGGGGCGTGACTTGAAATAAACCAATCAGATCGTCTCATCCCATTTCCTTTAAATGCCTGGTTCTGGTAAATGATGCCCCCGTTAACGGGGAGGTTGCCGTGGTATATGTGTGAAGGGAAGGGACAGGAATGTGGCCCTTGTCCTTTGGACTTTCTGCCTCCCAGCTTCCCAATGCTCCGTCGCATCAAGAACTCCAGATAAGCGATTTAACTGGGAAGGAACGCTGCTGCAAGAGTGTATGCATGTTGAAATAATGCAACCTTTAAATAGCAGGAACATACTGCATCTTTGACTTTAGACCAGGCTTTTAATCGTAAAAAGAAATGTTTTTAAAAAAAAGGCCTAATAGACGTATTAGGCCTTTAATACACCAAAAGACTTTATCCGACACAACTTTACGGTGATGCACACTGCATGAAAAACTTCATCTAAAACAATCATTAAGCTCATTGGTGTCCTTCTGAAACTCTCTGAAGACCAAAGGCGAGAGCCATCGTCCATCGAGGTTTGGTCAGCGAAAGACTAAAGACAACCACACACACACACACACACACCACCGCCTGTATGGTAGTATAATACCGCTGCTGCAGCACAGAGCATCACGGATTAGGGTTCCGCTTGTTTCCTTTCCCCGTTTGGTAGAAATCCTTTTTGTCATTCACTTCCACCTCCGCCTCACTGGACCTGCTGTCTCTCTGGCTCTCAGTGACTCGGCTAAATTAGTCGGGTGCAGTTGCCCATGACGGATTATTGTGTGGATAGTCGTCTGTACCAGAATGTATTTTAAAGCCGAACTTTAATCTTTTGATGCCGGGGCTCGGAAGCCGATCTGATCGTTAACCGAACCGTGTTCCACCAAAGCACTCTGGGCCTCTTGGACTTCTTCGGTGGTTTCAATACGGGTCGCATCCAGCAACAATTACGGCTCGCTGGCATTTCTAACCGTGGTGTGTTGGAATTGAAATTCATCTAAATGCGTGGCTGTGTTGTCATTCTGTCAATTTTGTTCGATTCTTACTATCCGACAGTTAGCGGCAACAATTGGAGAGAAAAAACAGGCCCGACAGATATCGTGATAACAGCATCCAATCTTCTACTTTTGTGGGAGGAACAAAAGGCCTCTGCGGCTCTTTAAAAGTTAATTTGATACGGTTGAAAATCCCCTCCGGCGCTCAAAGCTGACAAACGGGAACTCTTAACATCACAGTCGCCGTCCCATTTCACAGTCAAAGTACGACGAGAACGAGGCCAAAAAACCCTCCCGACGGGCCTGAATACTCACAGATCTCCGCGTCGACCCTTACAGGTTTATTTCGGCGTGAAGTATAAGAGTGCCGAAAGATAATCTGAGCGTAATCGTGTGTAACAATCATCTTTTGTCGGGTTACGTCCGCCCGTTATTTCTACGAATCCCACGAACGCAGAGGACAAAATACAATAACAACATTTTTAATTCAGTTTATTTCGTATGGCCCAATATCACAAATTACTAATTTGCCTAAAAGGGCTTTGTAATCTGCAAACAAAAGACATCCCTGACCTTTGACCTCACATCGGATCAGGAAAAACTCCCAAAAAATAGAAGAAAAAAAATCGTTCACAGAGAAAAAAGGGAAGAAACCTTCAGGAGAGCAACAGAGGAGGATCCCTCTCCAGGATGGACAGAACAATAGATGTCATGTGACCAGAAGGACAGATTAGAGTTACAACACATTCAATGAATATGATAGAGTGTATGAATAGTTGGTAGGAGGCATGGACCACGATCCAGACCTCCGTGATCCATCAGGCAGGTGGAGGTAGAGAGGAGGAGTGGGCGGGGCATCAGCAGGGCCATGGCATCAGACCCAGCCAGGTCCGATGGACTCCGGGGAGGAAGCAGAGTTAATAATGTGCAATAGAGAGATGAAAATGCATCCATAATGTATTTAATAACACTGTTATGACTGTTGTTGAGCTTAACGTAGGTTTTCCTGTCTTTCATTGTAAAGACGGCATTAGAGCTCCAGCTGCCAGAAGCTTTGGCAGCGTGCAGAAAGTTGAGGCCTCTCCACCCTTGAATCACGATGTGGACATAAAGGCATTTTCTTAAATGTTGATGAGTTGTAACTCACGGCCAGAAAACAGTTTGAAGTGTACTTAAGTTTAATTTAGTGGTGGAATAAGTATTCAGATGGAAGCATAAGTAGCAATACCACCTTGTTAAATTATGTATGACCAGAAAATGATAAAGTACAAGTATTATTAGTTAAATATACTTAAAGTATAGCAGAAATTTGAACTTAACGTAGGGCAAAAAGTGTGTGAGTGTTATTATTATGGATGCATTAATGAATGCTCAGCATTTTACATGTAGTTGATTGAGTTTATTTGACCTATTCTATATTTAGGTACTACAATTTCCATTTAATATTCATTATATTTCATAACTATCCTGTTGATCTTTATTCAAATTCATATTTTCTTTTGGAAATGTATATTTGTGCAATTCTTGAGTCACATTCTACCACAAAGAACAGAGAGCTTTTTCTTCCTGCATTTCAATTAATTTCTGATCATAATATTAAAATTACAAATTCATTTTTTTTTACAGGTTTTTTTCCAGCGTACAGAAGTGACTCATTTGCTCTGCACGTTCCCTGTTGAGCACATAATCAGGGATGTTATCTGAGGATCAGTGTCCCATCACATCTAAACCAGACTAGATGGATCAGGCCTTGGAACGTGTCCAGGCCCCATGTATAATCCACGGAGGACTCATGTATAATCCACGGAGGACTCCTCTTAATCCACATCGTGGAGCCCAGCCCTGCAGCCTGTGTTGCAGCATGTGCACATCGGCGACGCTCAGCGACGACCCTGTGTTACGATCTCAGACACTTAGGAAGTAGGACCCAATTGCACGACCCGGGAGACAGAGATAAAGTATTTGTAAGTACTTTATTTTTCGGTTCTGCCGTGAACAAAATGAAAGCGCTCACGTAGTGAGGGATCAAAAACTTTTCAAGAGCACAACATAACCCGACCTGATCATGGCAAAAGACCAGACGAACTGACAAGGAACACTGGGAGACAGGGGAATTTAAGCACATGGTAACAAGACACAGGTGGGACCAATCAGGGCGGGCTGACACTGATGAGCATAGGAGACAGGTGTGATGACAGGTGAACACAATCAGGAAGCCTGGAATGAGAAAGCGAACATAAATGTCATGAACCTCTCTAGCATATCTGTCGGTGCACAACAGTACCTCTAGGGCCAACTCCTGATGGCCCAGGCTGATTGTAAAAGTCGTGGATAAGAGTCTTGTCTACGATAAATGAAGCAGCTATCCAGCTTCTAGCCTCAGGACCATAACCCTTCCAGTCTACCCTCCCTATTACGGACCTCCAGTAGCTTACGGACCTTTGTAACGCTACCCTTCAAAGAACTGGGGCGTGGAGGGGGCGGGCGGGAACAAGTGTCTGCACACACGGCAGTTTACTAAAACGTGACGCGTTGGGTGCACTCTCCCTAGGGAGTTGCAAGCGCATCGACGCCGGGTTGATGACTCTGGACACTGGAAACGGACCCAAATCTCGGAGCCAGTTTCTTTGAGGCGACATGGGTAAGTCTTTGGTAGAGAGCCAAACCTTGGCCTGGACTGTAGGAGGAGCCACCTGCATGATGAACGCCGCAACAGCCTTCATCCCCGCTGAACTACGCAGAAGCGACTGGCGAGCACGAGTCCAAACTCTGCGACAACGCTGATCATGGCATGTGCCGATGGAACCATCACCTCTTCCTCGTTGTTAGGAAGTGGAGGCTGGAAACCATTGACACAATGGAATGGAGAGACGGCCGCCGTAGGAAGGGTATTGTGCGCAACCTGGGCCCATGTGAGGTGGTCACTCCAGGTGGTCTGGTTCTGAGAGACAAACGAGCGGGAGACAGCGTGGCGTAGTCTCTAGTTCTTGGTTCAGACGCTCCGACTGTCCATTTGACTGAGGGTGATATCCTGATGACAGGCTGACGGTGGCACCTATGAGTCGACAAAACTCTTTCCAGAAGGCGGAAATGAATTGTGGACCCTGTCGGAAACAATGTCATTAGGGAATCCATGGATCCTGAATACGTGATTCATCATGACCTCTGACTTTGGCAGAGGAAGCTTGGTCAATGGGATGAAGTGAGCCATCTTTGAAAATCGATCAACCACTGTTAGAACCGTAGTCTTGCCTCTGGATGAGGAAATCCTGTCACAAAATCCATCGAAATGTGTGACCAAGGACGATGGGGAATCGGCAGCGGCTGGAGCAAGCCCATCTTAACTTGAGATGAGGTCTTATTACACACACCGGACAAGCCACTACATACTCGGCCACATTTTTCTTCATGGATGGCCACCAGAAACGTTGTTGAATCCTGAACATTGTTCTTGCTACTCCCGGATGGCACGAAAGCACAGATGAGTGAGCCCAGTGGATGACCTTGGAGTGAAGAGCCTCAGGAACAAACAGCAGATTGTTGGGACACTCGCTAGGCGCTGGATTCATGACATTTGCCTCTTTAACGTCTGACTCCACTTGCCAGGAAAAGGCTCCGATCACCCCGTTAAGTGGAAGGATGGTTTTGGGCTCACCGCAAGTGGTTCGGGATCGTAAAGACGAGACAAAGCATCGGGTTTTGATTCTGAGACCCGGACTAAAAGAGTGTGAAGTTGAATCTACTAAAGAAAAGTGTCCACCTGGCCTGACGGGAGTTGAGACGCTTAGCCTTTCTTATATATTCTTGTGATCTGTCCAGACTAAAAACGGTTGTTCTGCACCCTCTAGCCAGTGTCTCCATTCCTCGAGGGCAGCTTTTACAGCTAACAATTCCTTGTTTCCCACGTCATAATTCCGCTCTGCCGTTGTCAACTTCCGCGACAGGTAAGCACATGGATGCATCTTGTTGTCTTCTGCAGAACGTTGAGACAGTACTCCTCCAATTCCCTCATTGGAAGCATCCACCTCGACCATAAACTGGCGCTGGGGATCTGGAATGGTGAGTATGGGAGCTGAGGTGAATCTATCTCTGAGAAGTTTGAAAGCAAGATCCGCCTGGGGGGTCCACTTGAAGGAACCTTAGGAGAAGTCAGAACATGCAGAGGAGCAGCAACAGAACTGAAATTCTAATAAACTTCCTATAGAAGTTAGCAAATCCTAGGAACTGCTGAACCTTTTCCTGGAGTCTGGTGTGGGCCACTGGGATACTGCACTGACTTTCGCAGGATCCATTTGGATATGATTAGGTGAGACTATGTATCCTAAGAAAGACACCTCTTCTGTGTGGAACTCGCACTTCTCTGCCTTGACATATAGCTGATTATCCAGTAGTTTCTGCAAAACTTGGCGGACATGGTTAACATGAGATTTAGCGTCTGGGGAGAAAATCAGTATGTCATCCAGATACACAAACACTGAAATATTCAAGAATTCCGCAAAACCTCATTCACAAAAGCTTGAAAACAGCGGTGCATTGCACAGTCCAAAAGGCATTACCAAGTACTCATAGTGACCATTCTGAGTGTTGAATCCAGTCTTCCACTCATCCCTTGTTTTATTCTAACCAAGTGATATGCATTTCTTAAATCCAACTTGGTGAATATCTTGGCCCGTTGAAGCAGTTCAAAAGCAGATGACATGAGTGGCAGAGGATAGCGGTTCTTCACCGTAATGTCATTTAGTGGACTGTAGTCTATGCAGGTCTCAGAGACCCGTCTTTCTTTCCCACAAAGAATCCGCTCGGCTGGAGACGATGAAGGGCGGATAATCCCTGATTTGAGTGAAGAGGAGATGTATTCATCCATTGCTGTTCTCTCAGGTCTCGAAATCGAGTAAAGTCTCCTTGGGAATGGGGCGGTAAAGCCCTGTAAGAGATCAATGGGACAGTCAAAATCTCGGTGAGGAGGTAGCGACAAGGCTTTAGACTTGTTAAACGCTTCTTTAAATCATGGTAACAGGAAGGTACCTTGTGTAGATCAGGATAGTCAGGGTGATCTATAATGATCCTACTAGAGTCTGTTGGTGCATTAACAGGTTGCGAAAGTTTACACCTGCCCTTACAATCCTCTCCCCATTCCTTAACTTTCCTGAAGGCCAGTCTATGTGAGGATTGTGGATCTTCAGCCAAGGAAACCCCAAAATAATCGGGTGCTGAGTCGACTCAAAATATGAAATTGCATGCTCTCGGTATGGTCCTTATTTATAGTAATCCGTATGGGCTCAGTGCAATGGGTAACTGTGAACAACAAGCGGCCGTCTAAGGCACTGGCACTAACAGGATGAGATAGCGGACAGTTTTTATTTTTAGCTGTTTGACTAGGCCCCAGTCTATAAGGCTTTCGTCAGCCCTGAGTCTATTAACACACCCTGGTCAATGGTCTGATTGTTAATACAAATGTCTACCTGAGTAACAGGTCGAGGAGGGAAGTCTGCGGAAACTTGCTCACCAGCGCCTCCTTTTGACTGGTGAGCACGATCTTTCCCGGCATGAAGCGAGTTGATGACCGGGCCGCAGTAGAAACAGCAACCTCTCCAGACGGCGCTGCCTCTCCTCCAGAGAAAGCCTGGTTCTTCCAAGCTGCATGGGTTCACCGGAGTCATTCGGAAGTGTAGTCCTCTGATGGTCCGGTAACATGAGCTGGAAATCCTCCGCTGGCGCGGCGCCCGAGGCGAATTCTGGAAGCTGGGAATAACATCTCGGCGCTCCTCTCTCTTCCCGAAGACGGTTATCGATCCGGATGGCTACAGCGATGAGGATTCCAGATCGGGGTTCTCCAGTGGAGCCAGCTGGTCCTTTATCGGTTCGAAAGTCCTGTCATGAAGGCGTGTAAGAGCCGGAACATTCCATCCGCTGTCCGCTGCTGCTGTACGAAACTCGATGGCATAATCAACCACCTGACGGTTGAGCTGACGATTTGAAACAGTCTTCTGCTGGCCTCCGTAGCAGGCGATGAGTGGTCAAAATGCGCCTCATAGTCTCTATGAAATCGGCCAATGAGTAACATAGTTCGGTGTCTCTAGACCATTCTGCAGTAGCCCAGGCTGCAGCTCTTCCCGTTAAATGAGACACAATAAACGCCACTTTACCATGCTCAGATAAAAAGCTGCTGGGTTGTGTTGAAAATGCAGATCACGCTGTACCAGAAAGGCTCTGCAATCGAAGAGTCTCCGGAAAATCTCTCCGGAAGAGCCAGCCAGAACGGGAGGAAACAGCCTGACCTGGGTCGTCAGCTGGAGTATTGACAGGCAAATTCTCAGCTGTGGATGACGTCACCGGAGGAGCAGTCTGTTGATGAGTGAAAAAAAGATTCAGTTAGGCAACCAGTTGTTGCATCTGTGTAGATAATTCTTCCTGAACCCCCGGCTGGTGTCCTCTCAGCTCTTGTATTTCCCGGCTGACTTTGTCCAGTTTTTCCTCGTGATGAAAATCGTCACGCCCTGTACCGACAGAGCGGCGTGAAGCGTTCTTTTCGGCTGGGTCCATAATGTGGTCTGTTCTGTTACGATCTCAGACACTTAGGAAGTAGGACCCAATTGCACGACCGGGAGACAGAGATAAAGTATTTGTAAGTACTTTATTTTTCGGTTCTGCCGTGAACAAATGAAAGCGCCACGTAGTGAGGATCAAAAATCAAGAGCACAACATAACCCGACCTGATCATGGCAAAGACCAGACGAACTGACAAGGAACACTGGGAGACAGGGGAATTTAAGCACATGGTAACAAGACACAGGTGGGACCAATCAGGGGCGGGGCTGACACTGATGAGCATAGGAGACAGGTGTGATGACAGGTGAACACAATCAGGAAGCCTGGAATGAGAGAAAGCGAACATAAATGTCATGAACCTCTCTAGCATATCTGCCTCGCGCACCCGTCACCCTCTCGGTGGTCCGGCTCCCCAGAGAGATGTGTCCTCTCGGTTAATCCCTTCCCTGCCAGGAGACCGCCGGGTTTGTGGAAAGACAACTGTGACCTTCCGAGCCCTCGGTACTCTGTCACCGAGGTCTCCTCCCCGGACGCAGTCGGCTCTCTTTCAGGACTTGTGCTGATTATTATTTATTTTTTGACAGCGGCACATTGTTTGTGACTAAGCTATACGGGCACAGTGGTGAGCATTTAAACTGAAAACACTGCGGCGGTCTGAGCTGTCTCAGTTGACCCCCGCCCCCTCCCCCACCTCCGCCATGCCGGCTGGAGTGTCTCGCCTTCAGCACCTGGCTGTCCCACAAGTGATGGCTCTCTCCTCCCAGTGCTTCGAGCTCAACATGTGTGACAGTCTTTTGAGACGCAGAGGGCACACTATTGGCTCGGCACGGGAAGGTTGGAGGGACGAGACGATATGAACTGGCTGAGTTGGGGAAGTTCACACAATGAGGCGTGGCCCATCAGAGCGAAAACTCAGAGATCCAATGGTCCACTGCCTGCTGCCGTCCTGTCTCGTTGCTGCTGTCGTCCCATCACCACGTTGGGGTGTGACTCTTGCACTGCCGCCACTTCCTCCTGGACCAGTTGTCAGCGGAGCTGCATGTAGCTTCCTGTCGGCACCGTCTACCAAAAACACCAAACGCAGCTTTACTTTGTTCCCGTGTTCGATCAACCGCAGGATCCATCGCAGACGCATCCAGGTCTTGAAGCACCGGATTTTTTCCTCACTGCCGCCCGCCAATAGTGTGCAACAACCAAAACTAATCGGCACGGCGGATGCTGCACCCTTCAGGTTGCAGCCAAAGCATGGATCGCATGATGGATGAAATCAGTGAAAACAATTTGCATCTTCAACAGCGCAGAGCCCCCC
Organism: Pseudoliparis swirei; assembly: GCF_029220125.1. Classification (NCBI taxonomy): domain Eukaryota; kingdom Metazoa; phylum Chordata; class Actinopteri; order Perciformes; family Liparidae; genus Pseudoliparis; species Pseudoliparis swirei. The sequence continues at coordinate 5,819,127 of NC_079410.1, read as the reverse complement.
CCCCCCCCCCTGAGAAAATGTGGATCTGGAGATTCTAGATCACAGGTTTTCTTAAGCCTAATCACTATTAAATCTCTTTTTTTATATGAGCAGGTAACAATTCACCATTCCCTCAGTTTACCAAAACCAGGGAAGAGCAATTGAGTCTATTATCGATATTTGTGCTGCATTTTTCCACCTTGCTTCTAAACCCACATCTCTACTTTCATTACATTTCTACATTTCCCCCCTTTGCATGTGTGAGGAAGAAGTGTTAGAATACACGAAGTGTTAGAATACAAGTCATCTTTCTTCTTCGAGAGACAGAGGGGGGAAAGGAAAATCACATACGCATAAATAATGCATGTTTATGGTTGTTTCGGAGCACTCGGCGAGAGGAGAGGAGAGCAAACGTGACATATCAGAAAGATTCCGGTTGGTACTCGTTCTCGCTCGCCTCTCGCAACACGGAGACGATTCTGTCGGAGTCGTGAGACCAAAACGCGTCCAGGCGAACCGGTTCTAAAGGGGCCAGTCCGACGGACGGCGTCCAAGTGAATTCACCGACGGAGGAGGCTCTTCCCGTTTCTCACCTCGCCAGGATGTGCATGCCTCGACGTCCGAATCAATACTCCTCCAGTCAGCACTTGTCGGTGTGAAAAAAACATAAATATAATACATTCATGAGGCAGAAACACGCCATCGGTTGGGTGTAAATGTCGATCGCCTGTTTATGACCAGGAGATGGTTTAGAAGCCACACAGGTGAGCACAGATTTAGAGAAGGTAGAAAATAACTCGCATTTTTAAATCTCTGGTTTTCCGGAGATGATAAACTATACTAATAATACTTACATTGATTTTTTTTCAGTGGAATGAAAAACATTACTTTAAATGTGAGAATATGTAATGCTATACACGGATAGTCATTTGTAACATTAAATATAGCCATGGACAGATTCGGAGGAAACGAGCGCCTGGACAAGGAGGTGTACCTCTAGGTACCACCTTGGGCCTCCTGGTGGTCTTGGTGGAGTACTTTTGTCTTTCTTGGTTTTCTCCATCACCCCCACACCCAGCACCCCACCCAGCTATCACCGAACTGTGCTGCGGGGGGACCAAAATACTCTTTTACATGACACTTTTAAACCATTGATGCCTGTGTTTTATGTTTTGTTTCTTCTTATTTGTGTTTATTTTTTTGTTTTTTTATAAGACAAAAGACAATTCATAGACATAACACCTAGAGGACGACGAAACAATGGACATAACATCATAAAGTCAGAGTATTGTGAAATAAGATAAAAGAAACAAAGAAAAAAAAAGAAGAAGAGGAAAGAAAGAAAGATGCATGTGTACATGTGTATATGTGCGTGTGTGTGTGTTTATTTTTAAGTGGTTTTATTTTTAAATTAGAAATGTCCTGTCTTAAATGTGTTTATACATATTTGTACTGGTGCTGCTGTGAATGATGAGTCGCCAACTTCATTTCGTTGTATGTTTTCTTTTACGCTGACAATAAACTGCCTTACCTTACCTCTCTTCATCTGCAACTTCCCAACATATACACACATATACAATATTTCCTCTGTTAGGTTTTCTTTGGGTCCAAACCAGAGGTCAATAGGTCACGTGTTGTGCAGGTGCTTCCACGCAGCAGCTCAGGTAGCCACGTCCACAGAGTGCATAAGGGATGAGGCGCATCCACATGCTGGGAAGTTGGCTCTCACTCACCGGTTTATTGCAGCACTTGCTGCTTTCTCGAAGGCTGCATTGCATGAAGGAGCATTCTGCGTGAGTTAGATTTACTCAGCGACCCTCTTTATAACACTAATGTTCATTACTGGCTCATGTAAAACTTTGAAGTTCCCCAGATGGTGTCGATTGTTATTATTATTCATGCCCGGCGTGCAGGCTTCGTGGCCTGTAAATAATACTCTAAACTGTGTTGTTTTCAAAGCTGCAAGTACATATGGGACTCATGCTTTTTTAAATAAACAGCCACGCCGTTTTTATTTGTTGTTGTTGTTGTTTTGGCAAATTGTGTTCATTTTTTATACTGAGGCTGCCGACAATAAATTAAAATTGAACAATTCCATGAAGGAACATGAAAGATATGCAGTCACAAAACAGCAGCAAGCAAACAACAGAGAATTCATACATTAATAATCAGAAGTGCACAAGCTCAGCGTAACACCATAAAAGGAACACATTGCATTAATAAAGTAAGCAATAAGCTCTGAATAATAAAAGTAAAACAATGAAAACAATTGTTGAAAGTTGTAGTTTGGTGCCAGTAAAAGTGTGTTGCTCCACATATTTCCTGTTTACACACTTTGATGCTTAAAATTATGCACAGAGATCAATTAAGCCTTGAGAAAACACTCAATAAGCACTATATTTCAGTGCAAAAATACAGATATTGAAAGAAGAGAAAACTAGAAAAAAGGTTGACATTGGCCAGGATTGCAGCTGCTTGGTCCAATTTCACATTCAAGTGTAGAATAAAATAATTGAAGGGCCAGCGTTGGACCGCGTGGCGCCCTGCAGTGTGGTCACACTGGTGCTTTTGCAGCTCACAATAGGGCCGCTACGGTGGCGTTCAGGTAACGCAAAGAAATACGACACGGCTATTATTCTGCTCATAGAGCCCCTTTGAAATGCTTCAACATGTACCTTTTATAGGTAATGACCATGAAAAGGAAGTAGGAACAAAAGGGAAGCGACACAAAACAGTGAGAACTTAGAATTAAAATAAAGCACTCATGTTGCACACATGTCAGAAAAAAAAGAGCTCACCTCCTGCAAGAAGTGGAATTTGACTAAAGCTAAGAGCTTTGCTTTCTTTGCCAAATTTAACCCTCCTGTTACCTTTCGGGTCAATTTGACCCCATTCAATGTTTAACGTCGGTGTTCTTTGGGTCAATTTGACCCCAGGCTGTTTTTCACTGTGTCAAACATATAAGAAATATCAACTTTTTTATATATTTAAAGGGCTATTTAGGTAGTCAACAAACAAACATAAAGTACTTCACACTTAAACTTGGGAAACAATATTAATTCTAATAATTTTCTGGAGGTTTTAATTGCTGGGGTCAAATTGACCCCGAGGGTAAAATATGTTAGTAAATGTAAAGGTAACAGGAGGGTTAAATACACCATGTCTGCATATTTAGACAAAGATGGAGCACTCGTTCCTTATCGGGGCAGGTTTGTCATGCCATCCAGTATCTTGAACCTTGTCCGGCTCGTTTCATGGATTATTGATAAATCGGCTGTGTCTTGGTTGGCGTATCATCACTCGCTGTATATTTGAGCTATGCGATTCCTCCGCGCGGTAATTTGGGAGAATAAGAGCGCCGTCTCTTTTGGTATGCAGGTGTGGAGGCGGCGGCTATTAGAGGAGCTTTCCACCTCAGGAATGTGAACGAGAGCTGCTGATCCGGACTGATCCCGCTGCTCGGGGCACGCGGCTGCTGCCAGCACAATGAGTCATCCTTTCATAAGACAAATTCATGTTCAGGATAATAGTTGAAGATATAAATCCATTTGCTGTGTCCTTAACCTTAAAGTAGGGAGAGGCCAGCCTGCTTTTTTTTTCTCCAGAGGCAACTAAATGCGGTTGTATCTGTTAATGTCAGTAAACATGTTCTCACAAATTCAACTTGTTTATTAGATTAGTTTAGATATTCCTGTATTAGTCCCACAGTGGGGACATTGCAGGATATGATGATATATATGATGATTTATATGATGATGTCACGATCCTCCTCGGACTCATTTCTCATGTCTCATCTATATAAATACATGCAGGCACAAGTGTGAATTATCAGTAAACATAAAGATTAAAAGGGATGACATTTACAAATAAAAGGGTGGAATTCAACATTTAACTTGAAATTATGAATATTATGAAAGGAAACATGATTGAAATTGAAAACATCAGTTACGCTAAATGAATAATTAATGGTGTTTTTTAAGCAAAGCTACAATAATTATTGGATATTGTATTGCAAGATGAGATGTTTCAGCCAGTGAACATTTGACTGAATCGTTCAGTTGAAGCCGTCGACAATCTTGTCAAAACTCATTATGTTAATAGAAGATATAAACCTGGAGGCTTAGAGTTCTGCAGGGATGACGTGTAACCCGGAAGTCAGCATCACACTGGTTCCCTCGACCAAAAATGACCGATTGGATTCTTCCATTGAATTGTGTATTATTGCAGAAAATGAAAACTCTGTTGCAAAAATCCTGATATTTACAGTGAGATAATCTTCACAAACAAACACTGCAGTCGGCAGCAGTGAAAACGTCCAGCTGTACAAACGACACCACAGTCACATGACTTCCTGTGGACTCCAGTTTGGTGTCACGATTTTGAATAGTTTAATTTTGCTCTTTTTAAGACACCTACAAATACAGGAATATCTAGCGATATATTTAATGTTGTAGATATAAGACTTGTGTGAAGGCGTCTCACCAAAAACCCATTGTCTTCGAGATGAGGGAACCGGATGTCCAACAATTCAATTTTAGGACTCTACAGCGCTCTTTTATTTTTCCTTACAAAAAACACCAATGGGATTCTTCCATTGCATTTTGAACTAGAATGGGCACTCGGTAGAGTGCATACCTTCGCATATCACAAGATTGGGCATTGCATTATGAACATGTTGGCATTAGTTGCATGCCAATTGGATAAAAATTGACCGTGCTATGGTACAAAGAACATTTTGACCTTTTCATGACCTTGACCTTTGACCCGAGCGATCCCAAAATCTAATCAAATGGTCCCCGGATAATAACCAATCATCCCACCAAATTTCATGCGATTCGGTTAAATACTTTTTTAGTTATGCGAAAAACACGCATACAAATAAATAAATAAATAATTAAATAAATACACGGCGATCAAAACATAACCTTCCGCATTTTCAATGCAAAGGTAATTATTGCAGAAAATAAACTCTGTTGCAAACAAGCATTCATGATATTTACACATTTTGTAATTTTCACTAACGAACACTGCAGTTGGTGTCATGATGTTTTATAGTTTAATTTCGCTACTTGTTCGCAAGCACTCTTTTTAAGACACAGAAAGCTTATATAAAGGAATATCTACCGACATATTTCAAGTTGCAGACATAAAACTTATGTTAACAACCGATCTTTTTTACATCTCACCAAAAAGCCATTGTCTTCAAGACGAGAGAACCTGCAGCACTCTTTTACACGTCCTTCCAAATATATTTCCAGTTGCTAATTATATAAAAACTGCATGTAATATCTGGGATCATGTGCAGGGTATAAATGATGTTGGGCTCTGTGTTCAGACCGGCTGTTGGACGTATCGCCCGACAAATCTCCTGTGTGTGAATTATGCAACGCTCAAAACAACACTGGAGGTATTTAAATGAGAACTACGACGGCCGTGAAGACCAAAAGTCCAATAAGCCAAACCAGTGAGTCGGTGAGTTGGATCTGTTCCCTCGTTTCATTGAAACCCAAATGAATCCGTTTGCTCTGCGGCTCACAGACTCTTCATTATGTCTGACCATCTGCTACAGGAAACATGGCACCCCCCACCCCGTTTATCCATCCATCCATCCCTCCATTGTCGATACCTGATTTGACTCTTTATTCAGGCTCTAAATGGGGCTGCGTGCCGTAGGAGGAAGGGAGGGGAAACATCTGGGACGGGGTCAGCCGCCTATCACACCTTCACATGTGGTGGAATGAAGACGCTGCAGTCAGCCTGACCCGTATTTGTCTTTGCACTGCAGGAGGAAACTAGAACGGGCACTCGGTAGAGCGCATACCTTCGCATATCACAAGATTGGGCATTGAATTATGAACATGTTGGCATTAGTTGCATGCCAATTGGATATAAATTGACCGTGCTATGGTAAAAAGAAGATTTTGACCTATCCATGACCTTGACCTTTGACCCAATTGATCCCAAAATCTAATCAAATGGTCCCTGGATAATAAACAATCATCCCACCAAATGTCATGCGATTCAAGAGGATGTTGACCTTTTCATGACCTTGACCTTGACCTTTGACCCGATCGATCCCAAAATCTAATCAAATGGTCCCCGGATAATAACCAATCATCCCACCAAATTTCATGCGATTCGGTTTAAAACTTTTTGTGTTATGCGAATAACACGCATACAAATAAATAAATAAATAAATAAATAAATACACGGCGATCAAAACATAACCTTCCGCATTTTCAATGCGAAGGTAACTAGAGCACCCAGAGGAGAAGCCTCGTGAAGCCAAGTCAAGTTTATTCGTACGACTCCATAACACTTAAAAATGTGTCGATGGGTTTTACGGGCTCCACGGCGGCGTCTGTTCCCAACACGGCCCGAGATAAAGCAGAAAAAAAGAGGGAAGAACTCAATAAAAAGATAAGTGAAGAAAAGTGGGGCTCAGAAAAAAGTTTGAGGAGTTAATTATTGGCAATGCAGAAATGAAATGTTCAGCAACCTGAACCCCGACTTGCGTGGATGTTACGTAATGACGTGACGGTAAAAAGACTGCAGTTATCAACATTTGATTGCCCCCGCTCTGCGGTGATTATGCCCATTTTGTAAAAGTGATTTATGAGGCTTTTCTTCATCAAGAATCAGTAAATCAGACAACCGTATAATTTCCTGTCTGTGTGGTCTTTAAAAAAAATTAAAAACTGATCCGCGTGGTAATGGGTTATCAGGTTACGACACTGAACGTCTCGTGGTGTCTGATGACTTTAAAACAAAGTCGATTGGTACATGTTTGTTCTTAATGACTCTTCACATTGTATTCCAGACCACATTTCACCTTTGACCAATATGTAAGTATTCTCAACTTTGAAAACACAACACTTTTAGTATTTCAAACCCACAGTGGCGTTTCTACATTAGGGGCACTGCCCCACCAGATCCAGATGGCGCTGTTGTGCAGAAAGCTCAATACATTCGTGCTTCGCGGCAAAATATATATTTTTTTTTTAATGCAAAGTAGCGTGAATATGTGTGTGAATAAACTTGACTCACAAGCATTATAGTCTTGTTTTGGAGTAATTTGATTGGTGTGTTTTTCTGTCTGTGTGCTCTGTTAAACGCTGCTCTCTGCTGTCCCTCCCTTTCCGGTGGGGCAACGGCCCCCAACGTTACCATGGAAACACCAATGAGCGTGAACCACGCGGGCCAAAGTTAACATTGAGCGGCGGAGCACAGATTTCGATGTGCCCCACGAAATCTGCCTGGCAACTAGACTGGAATAATGCGAAAACCGCGAGACCTGTACCCCCGTGACTAAGAAAAAAAAACATACAGTCAGATCAATACCAGTTACGGGTTAGTTAAAATGCAGCCCATAGTATATCTGACTGGTCTATATAGGCCTACTGTTATAATAATCAGCTACCCCTATTTTTGTGACGTGACATGACATCATACAAAATTGCCCCAATAGAAATTTCAGGCTAAAATTAGTTGTACATAATTTACGTGTAATCTGTGTTCATAAGGAACCTCTGTGACTCTGGACCGGCAGCACTAGACGCAAACATCATCTGTACGTTGTTAATGTCCCGCTGTGTAATCAACGCTGTCTTCTCACACAGCTGGAGGAAACACGCACAGGAAATGAGAGCAAGTGAGCCCCCCAGCACGGCGGTTTTTAGTGTAAAGAAATGTGGCAGTTATTCACAAATAGCCCGCCAGATAATCTAAAACAACAAACACAATGGCTTTACTCGAGGTTCGCTGTCATGACAACAGAGCCAGCGTAAGATATTCATCTGGACACAAATCTTATTGTGAAATAGTCGAGAGAAGAAGAAAAAAACGATTAAATTAGCCTTGAAACATACTTCCACATCAACAAGCCAAGGAAACGATGCACTTCACCTTATCAACACACATATTCTTTCCCTCTTCTCGGTTATTCTCCCGCCGCGTGGCATCAACAGCTCGTGAGTGCATGAAGATGTTGACGATTTCTTTTTGACATTTGCTCCCGAGCTTTTGTTTTTCTTCTGGTAATAAGATGGATATGACGAGGTGACGTGTGTGCGTGTAGCTTGCTGTTGGGGGGGGGGCACACGGATACAACAATTTTAAAAAAGGCAGAGTGGCGATGTCCTGATTGGAGCCACGACCGTACGCTTGTAGCTCGAAAAGCAGCGGGGCGCTAATTACGTTTAATTATTCTCATCGCTGCTGCAATATTCTCTTTTTGATTAGAAAAACATCTGCAGCTACTGAGGAACCGGTTCCCGACTGCCCCCCCTCCCTTTTTTTTTTATCAGGACCTGCGCGAGTCGTGCAATTACGCAGCCTGTCAGATCGGATTCAGGGCACGCGGAGATACACGATTGAGATGGTCCTCACGCCGACGTCGACCGCCTCGGATGATGTTGGATTGCAGGCGGCGGCGGGCGGCATTCCTGTTCGCCGAGCAGCACGACTCACTAAGGATGGAATGTTTACCCCTCCTGTTACCTTTCGGGTCAATTTGACCCCATTCAATGTTTAACGTCGGTGTTCTTTGGGGTCAATTTGACCCCAGGCTGTTTTTCACTGTGTCAAACATATAAGAAATATCAACTTTTTTATATATTTAAAGGGCTATTTAGGTAGTCAACAAACAAACATAAAGTACCTCACACTTAAACTTGGGAAACAATATTAATTCTAATAATTTTCTGGAGGTTTTAATTGCTGGGGTCAAAAAGCCCAAAAGATTTTGACGCATTTAGAAAGTGAACGCGATGCGTTCAGGCGGCGTGCGGATCGCAGCGACTGAGACGAACGTGGCCGGGTTTAGATTCTTCCCGGTTGTTTGTTTTTCCCATACGGCCAATTTAACAAAAAATAATCACACGTGTGTGTTTTTTTTTTTTTTTAAAGGAAACACAACCACCTGGAGACGGAGGCGGATGATTTACACGGCGGGAGCGGGGATTGGCTCGGGAAAAAATATCTGCGGCCCTCGTCTCTCTTCTGAGGAAAACACTTCGACAACAAAAGCGTGTCTAATTTGAAGGGAAAAAAAGAAAACTGTCGGGGGAGGAGGAGTGATTTCAATGAGCCAGGAAATATAATGCATCTGTCCCAGCAGCTTTGATGGGAGTCCATCAACTCCTGATATTAATGCGAGAATTGGAGAGGGCAATTCATGTGTTGTGCTTTCGAGCCGAGAGGCGACACAGTTGTTCCATTACATGGATTAGCACTTCAACGGAGATCACCTGAGACCCGCTGGACTGCTTTCCCCTCCGAAGACGTCGACGGTACATGCAGATGAGACCAGCCGGGAAATGACCGATGCATTGTGTGTTATCTGCTCCACTTATGAGCATCCAGAGGCCGACTGCGGAGCTCTTTCATGGCCGCTGATTTGGAGACATGGTCTCACAAGAGTTGGTTTAACCCCCCAAGAAATATGGGGATATTTTCTGGGTCGAAACAGTAGAGATGAGCAGTTTATTTAACTTTTTTTTGGTCTAGAAAAATGTAAATAATAGTTCTGCATTTGACAAAATAAGCTCATAGCTCATAACTCTCTAAATATGTAAAACAGCCGGGTCGCCTAGCTTAGCACAACGACTGGAAAAACAGGGGGAAACGCCAAAGTTTTATTATCTAATGCCGTATAGCGATTCAAAATCACCGCTAGAACATTAACCTTTAAGAAAGCCGCACGTTGGCTTCGGTAATAAACTCGACACACGTGGCTTCGAGCTCTGCGGCGGCGACCGCACTTTATTGAGATCGTCTTTCTCACAGACGGAGACGTGGAGCCGCGATCGACCGAGCGTGAAAACACGAGTGCAAAGGTCAAAAGGGGCGTCGCGGTGCAAGTGAAGAGCACGCGGGGAGGGAGGTCGGTGCTTCTCGAACAGTCAGCGGCGTGGGGGGGGGGGACATCTTGCCAGGGTTATGACTTCAAAAAACATGTAACAGCCTCTGCAGCTCCGAGGGCCAAGGGAGCAGATTGCTCCAATTACAGCAAGCCTCACGCACCAGAGTCCCCTTGACACAAGTAACGGTCTACTGGAGTGGACTTAGGGTAGTGGTGTGTTGCTCTGGAGCACTGGGGGGGGGGAGCGCTCGCTTCAATCGGCGTTGGGAATCACCTCGTTAATTGAGGCGGTCGACTAATTGATCAAGGCCTTAACAGAGGTGGCTAATTCGTGGCGGCGACACCTCGAGGGGGAGGAGCCTTGTCGGAGACGATTCGCGCGTCTCCGCGGTGTCTTTTTGTTTTCCGTGGCCTCGGCGTAGCATCGTCGGCGCCTTCCGCCCCCCCGACCGCTCGCTTCTCCCTCTAAATCAGAATTATGTTTTTTTTTCTTCTTAAAGTGAGGTTGCCGGTGATAGGTTGCCACAAATAATACAGTGTTGCGACGTCTGTATGCTTCCCCAGTTGCCTTCTGCACCCCCCCCCCCCCTGTCCTGAACACCATCAAGATACCAGGGGGAAGATGTATGGTTGTGTTGTGATGAAAGCACAGAGGGACCCCAAGTCATGGAGGAAATGTCTCCATCACGCAGGTGGAGAGGTAATCATGCCCCCGTGTACTGTACTCTGGGAAAGAAACAGAAAGAAATGGATGGCTGCGCGGCGCCAGAGCTTATAAATTGAAAGAGAGGCGGGAAAAGCCTGTGATCAGATCTGTGGGCCGAGATGGGGCAGCGCGCCGCGGCGTAAATAATATCTAGTTTGTGTCTGTGGGCCGGAGTATTCTAGGTGAGGATGTGGCGTGGAGCAGATGGTGAGCGGGGTAAACACGGCTGTGGTGAGAGAAAATGCGAGAAAATGGTCTTATAGGAGAGAAAAATACCATTTATTGTACGGTAAACATTGTATATATTATTCAAAATAGATAACGCTGCTAATTATTCCTCAACAAGGAAAGCCAAATCACACGATGCTTCTCGTATACGCAATGCTGCTGTTTGGGTCGGAACATTACGGCGCCCAGCTGTTTGAGGAAGCCTGAAGTCTTGCTTTTAAATTATGAAACGATGCATTCATGAGCCCTTTGTAAAGCTCCGGGTCTTCAGAGGGAGATCTGAGAACCGCCATGACATCGTTCAGCTAAATCCCGTGTCGCGATGAACCTTAAACTAACCCGGTTAGTGAGTTTCAGTCATTGAAGAGCACATTGTGTTTTAAAATGGCATAAATGACTAGCGGGGATGGAAAATGTTACGTGTGTTTTTATCGGTGATATTATGTTCTGAAAAGTTGACGAGCGCCATTATTTTTGTTGTTGAGCTCAATCTTTTGTGTAGTCTCTGAGGGGATGTGAATTTAGCAAAACATTCATCCGGTTAATAGTTAATGGGGTCTGTTGACAATTTAAAAAAAATCATTGCTAAGACACAATATATTATTAAACTAGAGCTCTGTTTGACGCACACGAAAAAATACAAAGAAAAGATAAAAAATGTGGTTGTTGTTTTTTGCATCACATCTTTACACACAAACACTAAATACATATCTCACTAATTGCTCCCCGAAGAACCAAATATAAAAAAATATCGTTGTAGAAATGCAGTGGGGAAACAATACTCGTATAAAACCAACAGGCTCAGAGTCATACTTTAACTGAAGATGCCGTTGAACATATTATTGTATATTTCAGTCCTGTAACTCTCGGCGTTTCTCAATTCAAAGTACACGACTACAGACTTGTGTTCTTTGGGAGTCTGGTCTTGGGAGTCCAGACTCCGGAGGACGGTCTTTCTGCGATTGGAACAGCAGCTGACTTGATGACGTCACCACATCAGCTGTTCTTGCTGCTGAGTTTACTCTAATTATTCACTGTAAAGTATTTTTTGCAGTCAAATAAACAAAACATCCTAAAATTACATTCCGTGACTCAACAACAGTAGTATTTATAAAAAGTCAACTGTCAGTTGTTTATTTTCTCCTCCGCTACTGTTTCCGGTTGCTGGTGAAATGCATTCTGGGATATCGGCTGGCCAGAGTACGCACAAGTCTCCTCTGATGCATCCTCCGGAAAGTGGGAGGATCAAGTCACATCCGGGCATTTTGTCCGTGCTTTGCGAGAAGCGAACTTTGAATTGGAACATGTCCTCGGGTTGCGACTGATGACGTTTCACGAGTCACGAGGACACGAGTAGAGGAAAGTACGCACAAGTACGCACAAGTACGCTGATTGAGAGACGCCGTCTCTCTCCGAACTTGGCGTCCATTGGTTCCAGGTGTTTTCACAGGTGCATTCTGGGTGCACGTGATTGATAAACGTAACACACGGGCTTTATCTGTGAAAGATTGGACTCGTGCGTGATAACCACGTGTATAACGATGCGTCCCGCCACATTCACAGATCCATAAAGGAAAGTTTATGAATTTTTACGGCGTCGGCAGCAAAAGGAGAAAAAAACACGCTAGAAACAAGAAAAATGGGGTGAGATGAAATAAAGAAGATATGACTTTAAACTAAGCAGCGGGAAAGATTCAAATCAGGCAAGATCATTTAGGAAATTGATATTGTTGAACAACAGCGTCAATAGCCATTTTAAATTAATGGTGATTAAGCAACATGAATACATATAATTATATTATATGGTTGGAGGGTCTGATTATTTATTTCATTGTTTTCTCTCATATGTGGCATTCCCCTTTAAAATTACCTGCAGGTATTGTTATGTTTAAATGATTTTCTATATAGGGGGATATGTGTTATTGGTATTGTTATGTTTAAATGATTTTCTATATAGAGGGATATGTGTTATTGGCAGGCACGTGCACAGAGATTTTGGGGGGCAGGTGCTCAAACCCAAAAAAAGGGCACCCAATGTCAAAAAAAAATTCGGACAGAGTTGAAGCATAAGCAGCAATACACTGATGATGCTGTCCTCGACCTGCGTTTCCTCTGGCAGCATCAGACCGCTAGCTTACATTTTTTTTATGAATAAAGATGAATTATTATACAGCAACAACAGTACAAGCGTTCTGATTGGCTCATGGGTCGTCATGCCAGCCACGTATCGCCCTCCTCGCCGGTCTGATACGGATCCGTATTGCCCTCTTACGTCATTTTCAAAATGAGCGATATTGATAGACATCAACAGCCAAGAGCAGTGGTCCTCAAACTAAGGCCCGCGGGCCGGACACGGCCCGCCTCCACATTTGGCCCGGCCCTCTGAACAAGAGAGGCCTCATGAACTAACTAATTTCCCCTTGGGGATTAATAAAAGTATATATCTATCTTATGATTTTTTTTCAGTCTGGCCACGCAAATCCTAGACTAGCCCCTGTTAAATAGAACGAAATAAGATAGATAGATAGATAGATATATACTTTATTAATCCCCAAGGGGAAATTTGTTGTAGCAGTAGCAGCACCAATAAACTAAACACACAAGAATACAAAATAAAATATAAAACAAAATATAAAAAACAGGGATGAAAGATATAGATATATACAAGAAGTATACAAAGTAAAATATAAATGTATATATCCAACATATATGCATACACAATACACAATACTAATGACAAATTAAATATAAAAATATTAAATATAGACAGTGTGCAAAATACAAAGTGTGTGTATGTGTGTAGTGTAAATGAAATGTGTGTGTATGTGTGTAGTGTAAATAAATGAAATGTGTGTAGTTATTGCACTATGATCTGGCAAGAGGTGATCTGTTGTAGAGCCTCATAGCCGCCGGCAGGAATGTTCTCCTGTATCTGTCCTTGTGGCAGCGGAGCATGAGGAGACGTCTGGAGAAAGTCCTCCTCTGTAGGAGGTCCGGGTGGAGAGGGTGGTCTGGGTTGTCCAATATGGACAGCAGTTTCTTCAACGTCCTCCTCTCCACCACCTGTTCCAGGTGCTCCAGCTTGCAGCCGATGATGGAGCCAGCCTTCCCAACCTAAGAATTCTCCCTCTCTCTCTTTTCTCTCTCTCTTTTCTCTCTCTTCTCTCTCTCTCTTCTCTCTCTTCTCTCTCTTCTCTCTCTCTCTCTCTCTCCCTCTCTCTATTCTCGAAACATAACTAACGTCAGTAAACAGCTGGACGAGGCTTTGAAATCACGAAGTTTTTGTTTGTTTATTTGTTTAGGAAACGTCGGACCAGTTGTGACGTCATGTTTTCAGCAGCGCTAATGTTGTGGTTGATTTATCACAAAACAACGTCAGGGGACAAACACCGTCATGACCTGTTTGTCTGGTGCTGCGCGTCAGAGGAGAAGGAGGTGCAGCCGTTTGGTGGCGCGAGGAGCACTGCGCGAGCACCAAGTGGAGGAGGAAGTGGAGGAGGGAGGGGCGCGGGGGGGGAGGGAGAGGAGGGGAGGCTCGTGAGCGCCGCGGAGCATGTCGGGGCGAAATTCTCACAAGAACTCAAATAAATGCCCCGTCGGATATTAAAACACATCTGACTTGATGACAGAAAGAGTAACTTTTATTCTTAAATACGGATGAATAAAAAAAAAGTGTCTCCAGCAAAAAGGGCACTTTACTCATCCAGGGCAAAAGGGCTGGTGCTTGAGCACCACTAGGGCTCTATCTGTGCACGTGCCTGGTTATTGGTATTGTTATGTTTAAATGATTTTCTATATAGAGGGATATGTGTTATGGGTATTGTTATGTTTAAATGATTTTCTATATAGGGGATATGTGTTATTGGTATTGTTATATTTAAATGATTTTCTATATAGGGTGATATGTGCGAGCATGCACACGTGTGTATGAATATACAGTGCGAGTGTCTGTGTGTAACAGCTTGAATTATCTTTCATGATTTCACACTCACGCTTCAGTATTACCATAATGGATCACAATATTTCCATGTTCCTCCTTTTCGAGATTAGAGGGGCCCACACCAGAGGAGAGGCTTGATTTCATTACACCAGCTACGGCGCATAGACTCGCGAGGCTCGCCAAGTCCGCCTGCAGCGGGATCGTCCACTTCCTGCGAGGAAAGGATTCATCTCGATGTTTTAACAGCGGGGAAAATATGCCGACTGGAAATGTTTTCAGTGGCCAGACAGAGAATCAAAGGCTCCTCCCACTCACATTTCAACTGTTCTTCATGGTCCACGAAGTGTGTTGGAATCATCGGTGTGTTACCGCGGAACAACGGAAATATTATTTCTAAAACCCGTTTACAACGATGTTGTTGTTTCATATTTCGATTGTCAATGTAAAAAAAACACACACACACACACAATCGAATGATGGGAATTTGGTACATTGTTGATGATGGTTGAATAATGTGATATTTTGGGGGGGACACTGCTCCGGCCTTTTAAAAAATGGCTGCAGTTTCCAAGGTAACCGGTAAAGCGGCTTCGTTGTTTTTAGCTAGCGGGACTTTGGGAATAGATCACAATTTGTGTTTAATGTGGAGGAAGAAGAAGACGAAGAAGAAGAAGAAGAGGGAGAAGAAGAAAAAGAAGAAGAAGAATAATCAGACGAAGAAAAAGAAGAAGAAGAAGCAGCAGACGAAGAAGAAGAAGAAGAATCTGGAAGTCTGCTGGGGATGAAAATATATATTTTGTTAACTGCCACCAGCTGGCCACGATGTGTCCGTGTGTGTGTCTCAACGAGACAATACACACCTGCATGAAGGCCGACATGTACACACTCATAGCCACACACCGTGCACAGTAGGTGTGTTGGATACTTAAAGGAAGAAGCGTGGAGGTACATCCGAGAATCACTGAGCATCCAACTTATTCAGACGCATGAGAGATTTATTCCGAGAGGTCAAAGTGTCGCCGGCGTGAACACGGAACTCTGGATGAGGATCAGCGCCCCGTGTGACAGCAGGACGCGAGAGGAGAGCCCCCGGGCGTGTTCGGGGACGGGCCGGTGTATCCGTTCCATCGGGTGGGGGGGGGGGGGGGGGCTTGAAGGACGGAATTACTTCTCGCCGCTTCTTCTGTGTCCTGGCGGCGCGCCGGGGAGACGAAATCAAAGGAAAAGCAAAAGTGTAGCTGAGAGGTTTGAAATGACGACGAATGTTATGGAAAACAACGGGAGGATGTGGTGGCACCCCCCAGCACCACCTCCACCCCCAACATGGAGCCATTGTTTCCCATGCGATGAACAATGCTCAGAGTGGAAACCACCAATCAGCTGCTGAGGTTTCCTCAATCGATACTCGAGATGACACTCAGGCGGTCGCTCTGCCTGGAGGCCGCGGGAGGAGGCACCAGACTCTGACGCCACCAGGCACCTCCCTCCCTCGCTCCCTCCCTCCCTCTCTACTTATAGCTCCTTCTCTCCCTCTCTCCCTCTCCCTAGCTCCTGTTAAGTTGTAATAGTTTATTTTGATAACATCTGCAGAGGTCTTATGTTTTAAATTAATACATATAGAAAGATATTATAATAGACAATATTAAGGAGAATATTGATATTGTTATTAATGTATTATGAAGCATAGGGGTAATGTTTACTCTATGCAAATGTAAATGGCAAGAATTAATGTATATTGCATGAGAGTGACTACGTTAGTATTATAGATTGACGAAGCCGGTTGAAATCCGTGAAGTGACTCAATAACAAGAGACTTTTATTGTGAAGGTGACTTTAACAAGACGGGATTCTTATTGTGAAAGCGTCGGAACCGGAAGTGACGTTTCGACCGGCGCAAGAGAGGATTATGAGACAGCGTGTTTGTAGAGGGAACTTGCTCTTTTCTCAGGTAAGCCCCGAAGGGAAGGTTGTGCTCCCGGAAGGTGCCGGTGTTACACCCCTACTGGTTTTCAAACCTACTGGTTTCCCTACGCGTGTGTGTGTTGTGTTCTCTTCACATCTGCAGCGGGGCTCTGTCTCGCTCACCAGATTCGTCACACATTCACAAACATGTTGCTGGAGATCTTCAAGCCTCTGTTCATATCCATTTCGGCGATTACGATTGTATAATTGTATACACATCACACATGAAGAAACACATATTTTTATAAAAAGATCGCATCATGATACAAAAATAATATTGATAAACTGTATTGACATAATTCAAGAGTTTAGAAAATGCTGCACAGCTGTCACATCTTGCAATCACAATTCCAATCAAGCAAGGACATAATTAGCAACATCTGTATAAAAGGAAACTGTGTCAGACAAACAAACGGAAGGGAAAAAAGACAAGAAGCTTCGATGGATCCACTTATGGTGCAAGAATTGCTTCAGTTCAAGCTAACAAATGCATTCCCTTCACATTTCCAAAAAAATGATGTCTGAATATTATTTATAAAAGCATCACAAAACATGTTTGGAAGTATTTGAATATCCGCCCAAGGTAACCAATTGTTTCAGGTTGCCTCGACCAAACTGTTCCCATGACGCATACGAGTTGTGACGTAATGGATGAATATCAAAATTACTTGACTTGCAGTTAATATCTAGTGGCGTAGCGCATAGACTGCTGCGCTATAGAGTCGCCAAATGTTGCTTGAAGGAGATCGAAACCAGGTCGTTGCGATCTTTTTATAAAAATATGTGTTTCTTCATGTGTGACGTGTAGTGCTCACTTGTACAATCGTAAATAGATGTGACATGTGGCTTCAAGAGCTCCAGCAATATGTTCATCATTGTTTTGTAGATGGAACATTACTAGTATTCCATTCTTCCTGTTGTTCAGTGTTCCCAATGTTTCTAATCTCTGTTCACAGTACCATCGTCATTATATACTCGTCACGAAAGTCAATTAGTTGTTGTCGGTATTGTGTGGCTGTTGCGTTGCGAACAAGCATCGCTAAACATGTTTCAAAGTGTAAATATCCGAACAAGGTAACCAGTTGTTTCAGATCCCCTCCGCCAAACTGTTCCCATGAAACAAAAGATGTGACGTAATGGTTGAATATATCAATTACTTGAGTTGAAACTAATATCTGGTGGCACAGTGCACAGACTGCGTGGCTTAGAGTGCAGTTTCATTTTGCGTGACAGAGATCGAAACCAGGTCGGGCGATCTTTTTATTTTTATTTTTTATTAAATGTATTTTTCCTACGTGGCTGTGATGCACTGCTCACTTATACAATCGTAATCGCCGAAATGGATATGAACGGAGGCTTGAAGATCTCCAGCAATATGTTTGTGAATGTATGACGAATCTGGTGAGCGAGACAGAGCCCCGCTGCAGATGTGAAGATAGATAGATAGATAGATATATACTTTATTAATCCCCAAGGGGAAATTTGTCGAGACAGTAGCAGCAACACACAAGAATAAAAAACAAAACACAAAATATAAGAAACAGGGATGAAAGATATATAAGTGTACAAGTAAGATAAAGTAAAATACAAAACAAAATATATATGTAAATATACAACACACATGCATACACAACACACAACAACACTGACAAATCAAATACAAAAATATTAAATATAGACAGAGTGCAAAAAGCAAAGTGTGTGTATGAGTGCAGAGCAAATGAAATGAAGGGTTAGGGTGATCTGGCAAGAGGTGAACTGTTATAGAGCCTCATAGCCGTCGGCAGGAATGTTCTCCTGTCTCTGTCCTTGTGGCAGCGGAGCGTGAGGAGACGTCTGGAGAAAGTCCTCCTCTGTCCCTGTAGGAGGTGGTGGAGAGGGTGGTCCGGGTGGTCCAATATGGACACACGTTTCTTCAACGTCCTCCTCTCCACCACCTGTTCCAGGTGCTCCAGCTGGCAGCCGATGATGGAGCCAGCCTTCCTAACCAGTTTGTTGAGACGGCTGGTGTCACCGGCTCCGATGCTGCTCCCCCAGCAGACAATGGCAAAGTGCAGCACACTGGCCACAACCGACTGGTAGAATAACTCCAGCATCTTGCTGCACACGTTGAAGGATCAAGCTTTCTCAGGAAAAAGTCGACTCATCCCCTTCTTGTACACAGCGTTGATGTTGGCCTTCCAGTTCAGTCGGCTGTCGATGGAGACGCCCAGGTACTTGTACTCCTCCACCATGTCCACGTCCACTCCCAGGACACTCAGAGGTGGAGGAGCTGTCGCCTTCCTCCTGAAGTCCACCACCATCTCTCTGGTCTTGGCCACGTTCAGCCGCAGGTGGTTCTCATCGGCCCACTTTACAAAGTCGCTCACCACTGCCCTGTACTCCTCCTCCCGTCCATCCCTAATACACCCGACCACTGCAGAGTCATCAGAGTACTTCTGCAGATGGCATGACTCCGTGTTATACTGGAAGAGAACACAACACACGCACGCGTAGGGAAACCAGTAGGTTTGAAAACCAGTAGGGGTGTAACACCGGGAGCCGGCAGCCTGGACACGAGGATAGAGCGCGTTGAATGTTTGATTCACTTTCTGCCATTAAATGTTGATAACTTAATCCATGCGCGTCCGGAAGCCTGTTTCTCCACCATCTGCGTAGTGCCCCAGTTTTGAGAATACCTTACACTCCCTCTCTCACTCTCTCCCTCGCTCCCTCACTCTCTCCCTCGTTCTCTCCCTCTCTCACTCGCTCCCTCTCTCCCTTGCTTCCTCTCTTCCTCTCTCCCTCTCTTCCTTTCTCCTTCTCTCCCTCTATCCCTCTCCCTTGCTCCCTCGCTCCCTCTCTCTCTCCCTTGCTCCCTCTCTCCCAAACTCTCCCTCTCTACTTATAGCTCCTTCTCTCCCTCTATCCCTCTCCCTAGCTCCCTCTCTCACTCTCTCCCTAACTTCCTCGCTCCCTCGTTCTCTCTCTCCCTCTCTCACTCGCTCCCTCTCTCCCTTGCTTCCTCTCTTCCTCTCTCCCTCTCTCTCCCTCTCTTCCTTTCTCCTTCTCTCCCTCTATCCCTCTCCCTTGCTCCCTCGCTCCCTCTCTCTCTCCCTTGCTCCCTCTCCCTCTCTCTCTCCCTCTCTACTTATAGCTCCTTCTCTCCCTCTATCCCTCTCCCTCTCTCCCTCTCCCTTGCTTCCTCTCTTCCTCTCCCTCTCTCTCCCTCTCTTCCTTTCTCCTTCTCTCCCTCTATCCCTCTCCCTTGCTCCCTCTCTCCCTCGCTCCCTCTCTCTCTCTCCCTTGCTCCCTCTCCCTCTCTCCGTCTCTCTCTCCCTCTCTACTTATAGCTCCTTCTCTCCCTCTATCCCTCTCCCTAGCTCCCTCTCTCACTCTCTCCCTAACTTCCTCTCTCCCTCGTTCTCTCTCTCCCTCTCTCACTCGCTCCCTCTCTGCCTAGCTCCCTCGCTCCCTCTCTCCCTTGCTTCCTCTCTTCCTTTCTCCTTCTCTCCCTCTATCCCTCTCCCTTGCTCCCTCTCCCTCTCTCACTCTCTCCCTAACTTCCTCTCTCCCTTGCTCCCTCACTCTCTCCCTCGCTCCCTCGTGCCCTCTCTCTCTCTCCCTCGCTCCCTCTCTCCCTCGCTCCCTCTCTCCCTCGCTCCCTCACTCTCTCCCTATCTCCCTCTCTCCCTCTCTCCCTCACTCCCTCACTGCCTCTCTCACTCGCTCCCTCTCTGTCTAGCTCCCTCGCTCCCTCTCTCCCTTGCTTCCTCTCTCCCTTTCTCTCCCTCTCTTCCTTTCTACTTCTCTCCCTCTCTCCCTTGCTCCCTCTCCCTCGCTCTCTCTATCCCTCTCTACTTATAGCTCCTTCTCTCCCTAGCTCCCTCTCTCACTCTCTCCCTAACTTCCTCTCTCCCTTGCTCCCTCCCTCACTCTCTCCCTCGCTCCCTCATTCTCTCTCTCTCTCCCTCGCTCCCTCTCTCCCTCGCTCTCCCTCTCTGCCTAGCTCCCTCGCTCCCTCTCTCCCTTGCTCCCTCTCTCCCTCTCTCCCTAGCTCCCTCTCTCACTCTCTCCCTAACTTCCTCTCTCCCTTGCTCCCTCCCTCACTCTCCCTCGTGCCCTCTCTCTCTCTCCCTCGCTCCCTCTCTGCCTCGCTCCCTCTCTCCCTTGCTCCCTCTCTCCCTCTCACCCTCCCTCTCTCCCTCCCCTCCCTCCCTCCCTCCTTATCCACCGAGGCAGTTGTTTGTGACAGCGTAGCGGTGGCGGCGGGTCACAGTTGCCACCGAATATAACCGTCTTCTTCTCCTCCGAGGGCAAACCGGTGCGAACACATCCCGGGCCGGGCGTCTCTGCGGGCGCGTCCGGGCGCGGCACCGGATCTGAACGTGCCCACGACGTGAAGAATAGACTTCCACTCCAGCGTGGAGGTGACTGCCGGCCCAGTTTGAAGCTGGCAACGTGAGCCAAGGTCAGACACCCACAGCTTCTATGTGTTCACAAAGCCGCCAAAAGGCATCCTGGACTCCGATGTATTCACCCTTATGGATGTGTGTGTGTGTGTGTGTGTGTGTGTGTGTGTGTTCATTTTCCATTCTGGGTGTCTCTCTGGTCTTCTGTCACCTTTTGTGAGCAGCGCAACACAGAGAAAAGAATAAAACAGCTTCCCTGTGGAGCTGTACCGGTACACAAACAGATTTTCTTCCATTTCTTTTCTTTTTTTAAACATCACTTTTTTCTCTTTTTTATTCAACAAATATGGGGTTCTCACATCCCACGTATTCAGCGTGTTTTAGTCCCTTTCTGTCAACAAGGAGTTTTTCTATTCACCGTGTCCTGTTGACGTCTAACTCCAGCTGTGTACTCACACAGAGTAATCATCAGAACGGCTTCATAATGGGAAGAAAAGCACATTCTGGGAGTGAAGCTGCAGAGCACATATTAATATTACCGCTCCTGCCTCTCAAAAATATGTAATTTTGAAGCCTTAATATGGGTTGTTCCGCCTCTCTCTCTGTGGTGCCGGTGATGTCATTCACACTTGTGACCTGATGAAAAGCCTCTGGAGTCAAAGCGCTGTGAGCCAGCCTGAGATCCCGTGTGGCTCCTCTTTGCATAACGATGAGCTCTGCTGGGGGACGACTTCACTGCCACAACACTGCTCTCTGCTGGCGCACCGGCCTCTGAGTGGGACATCGGTTTCCATTCGTGAAAAGAAATAATTTCTTTTTTTTTGTGCCGGTCCTCCAAAAAAGATTTATTTTCATTCTGATTCAAATCTCTGGATGAGTGAACACTTTTGTCATATTATTTTTTAAAGTGCATAAACTCTAATATGTGCACGTGCAGGAAGAGAGCAATCATCAAACGAGTGTCATTCAGGTTTTTTTTATACCTTCCTTCCTTTCCTCCTTGCCTGGCTTCCTTCCTTCGCTTCCTCCCTTCTCTCCTTCCTTCCTTTGCTTCCTCCCTTTCTTCCTTCGCTTCCTCTCTTTCTTTCTTCCTTCCTTCCCTGCCTCCTTGCCTGGCTTCCTTCCTCCCTTCCTTCCTTCGCTTCCACCCTTCTTTCCTCCCTTCCTTTGCTTCCTCCCTTCCTTCATTTCTTGCCTCCTTCTTTCCTTCCAGCCGCCTTCCTTTTCTTCTCTCCTTCCTTGCCTCCTTCCCGCCTTCCATGGCTTTCTTCCTTCCGTCACTTCCTCCCTTCCCTTCATTTCTTGCCTCCTTTCCTACCTCCTACCTTACTTCCTCCCTTCCTTCCTTCACGTTCTCCATTCCTTCCTTTGCTTCCTTCCTTCACTTCCTCCCTTCCCTTCATTTCTTGTCTCCTTTCCTACCTCCTACCTTACTTTCTCCCTTCCTTCACGTTCTCCATTCCTTCCTTTTCTTCCTTCCTTCACTTCCTTCCTTCCTTCCCTTCCTTTCTTGCCTCGTTCTTTCCGTCACTTCCTTCCCTTCCTCCCTTCCTTCCTTCCTTCCCTGTACCTCGGAGCCCATTGGGCATGTTGTGTTCAGGCGGATGTAGAAATATTCTGTCATCTCCTCGTGTAGGTTCATGGCACAGATCGTCCACGCTGTGATTTACAGACGTGTGTGTGTGTGTGTGTGTGTGTGTGTGTGTGTGTGTGGGGGTAAAGGATCCCTGGCTGCAGGGCCCTCTCGAACATTTGGAGTAATATCACTTTGTTCAGCTCCGACCGTCATATGTATGAGCTCACCTTGTCGTGAGCGCCCCGGAGCTGACCGCCCACCTCCGATCAGCTTGTTACAGAACCAAAGGGAAATCATGTTTCCAAGATGGATGCCCTCCCTCTTCATCCGCTCGATGCTTATTACTGCAGCCAAGAAAGATCAAAGCTACCTGGAGCACTCTCCGAGCTCGCCGGCCCCCGAGGATTCTTCCCAGCAACGAGATGGAGACCGCCTTTTATCTCCACCTCACTTAAGCAAGCGACTTCGTACAGAGGGGGGGGGGGGATTGATTATTCACGCCTTCAATGTCATTTTTACTTTTTCTTTATTCGCCACCTAAAACCCTCATCCAGGTATTGATTTATGTATCCAATGAATCCAATGTGACCGACGGCATCGAGCTGGTGGCCGAGGCGGCGGTCTAACCCGGGGACCCCAAACAGCTGGTCGAGCTCTAATTAAAGGGAATTACCAGGTGTGTCCCCGAACTGCACGGGGGCACACCTGGTGGCATTAATTTGATGCAAGGTGGTTTTGACGGACTGCCTGAACTCTGGCGTTCCCGCATGGAGCCACCGGAACCCGAGCATGGGCTTGGAGCGCGAGCTCGGGAGCGCTCCAGTCACGGCGAGCTGTGTCTTTGCGGTAAACCCAGGGGGGGGGGGCGGTCACAGGGGAGGGTCCCACTCCTCTGACTCACATGCAACATCCGCAGACCTGCAGTCACACCGCGGCCGTGTGTGTGTGCCTCGAGATAATTGCCTATGTGGATAAAACTGGGCTGCAGACTCGAGGCGCTTGTTTCCGATCTCCTGATGATTTCACAGGACATTGAACTTTACGCCTCTCATTCGTTACTCTTCCACATATCCCATTACCAGGTTCACCATGGGAACGGGGCCACCCCGTAACCGCCACTGGCTTTTATGCTTATGCATAAATTGCCCGGGGGATAAATGGGACACTGCATTTGGAGGTATATACCTTCCTTCCTTCCTTTGCTTCCTCCCTTCTTTCCTTCCTTCGCTTCCTCCCTTCTTTCCTTCCTTGCCTCTTTCCTTCCTTCCTTGCATCCTTCCTTTCTTCCGTGCCTCCTTGCCTGGCTTCTTTCCTTCCTTGCCTCCTTTCCCGGCTTCTTTCCTTCATTACTTCCTTACTTCCTTCCTTTCTTCCTCCTTTCTTCCTTCCTTCTTTCATTCCTTCCGTCACTTCCTTCGCTTCCTCCCTCCCTTCCTTCCTTCCTTCCTTGCCTCCTTTCTTCCTTGCCTGGCTTCTTTCTTTGCCTGGCTTATTTCCTTTTTTCCTTCCTTGCCTCCTTTCCTGGCTTCTTTCCTTCATTACTTCCTTACTTCTCTTCCTTTCTTCCTTCCTTCTTTCATTCCTTCCTTCAATTCCTCCCTCCCTTCCTTCCTTCCTTGCCTCCTTCCTTCCTTGCCTCCTTTCTTCCTTGCCTGGCTTATTTCCTTTTTTCCTTCCTTTCCTCCTTTCCCGGCTTCTTTTCTTCCTTACTTCCTTCCTTCCTTCACTTCCTCCCCTCGCTTCCTCCCTTCCTTGCTTCCTTCCTTCCTTCCTTGCCTGGCTTCCTTCCATCCTTCCTTCCTTCCTGACACTGCACGGATGACCTTCAAAACCAATGGCGATTAAACCAAACTGGCCAGATTGTGGCGTCATCGATGTCGCGTCTCTTCTCTCTCGACCGGGCGGGGCGGCGGGCGCGGGCCAGCAGCGCAGCAGCGGACTCGGGGTCACGCCGCTCTCTCTCTCTCCGTCGCGGCGCTTTCTTTTGTGCCGCAACAATAGATTCATTTCATGAGTCAACAGGCTGCGGCTGGCAGCTCGTGTGCAGCTAAACAGTGTTTGATTGGGTTCTGATCCATGGCAACACCGGCGGAAGACTTGTTTCCATCCTTTTTTTCATATTCATTATTTCAGCAGCACCTGGAGCGTAATGGTGGTGATTACATCCCTGCTGTGGGTGTCCCAGTGGTTCAGGTTTTCGCAGGCCCGGGGGAATATACGCTGCTACACGCAGTCACGGTCCATGCTGCCCCGGTGCCCCGTTTGGCTGCCGGCAGACGCCGAGCTGCTGCTGCTGCGGAGAGGCTCTGTCACACTGAACAGACAAGGTTCAAAGGGAATCATAGCAATGAAACATTCTTGTTTTTTTCGAGTAAAAGGGAGCATCTCGTCACGTTTGATATATCGCCAACACCAGAGGGCGCTACGTAAAAAAAAAACTGTTGCACGATTGCTCTTGATGCGCCATATACACTACCGTTCAAAAGTTTAGGGTCACCCAGACAATTTCGTGTCTTCCATGAAAACTCACTTTTATTTATCAAATGAATTGAGAATTGAATAGAAAATATAGTCAAGACATTGACAAGGTTAGAAATAATGATTAATATTTGAAGTATTAATTTTGTTCTACAAACTTCAAGCTCAAAGGAAGGCCAGTTGTATAGTTTATATCACCAGCATAACTGTTTTCAGCTGTGCTAGCATAATTGCACAAGGGTTTTCTAATCAGACATTAGTCTTCTAAGGCGATTAGCAAACACAATGTACCATTAGAACACTGGAGTGATAGTTGATGGAAATGGGCCTCTATACACCTCTGGAGATATTTCATTAGAAACCAGACACTTCCACCTTGAATATTAATTTACCACATTAACAATGTATAGAGTGTATCTTTGATTAATTTAATGTTATATTTATTGAAAAAACAGTGCTTTTCTTTGAAAAATAAAGACATTTCTAAGTGACCCCAAACTTTTGAACGGTAGTGTATGTCATACAAGTTCTAATTTAACTAATCTGCTGAGTGAATAAGTATGTTCACATGTTTACTTTCTGGCCAGTCGGCGAAGTGCGTTCAGGGTAAACGGTCACATGTGATGATTGTCTCATGAAATGCGTCTCCTGCAACACGTGGCGAGGCTTGAACCAAAGGGTTCTCTGTGAGAGCTGTGACTCTGCTGATGGCATTTTACATTTAAACACCATTTGGTTTATTCATGTTTCATTTAGTTTTGAATTGGAACTGAAAAAATTAATTTTCACTTGTTTTTTAAGTCGTGTGCCCAGGGTACAATATGTGTTATTTATTCATTTATTTACTCACATGTTTTATTAATGCAGCGGAGCTAATGAAACCCTGGGATTGGAAAACATTTGTCGCAATAAATCAGACTTTTAACTGCATACATTTGTCTGGATAGCCTCTGATGTTATTTTTGTTGAAAAATATTATGTTAGAATGTATCCCTCATAGTGGTACTAATTACATGCAAGTAGTAACACGAGTAGATGGGGAGACATTTCACAAATCCACTTCCGCACATTTATAACCGATATTTAAAGTGAGAAATTAAAATCTTGAGATTATACATTCGTGCACTAGAATGTATTTGATCGCTATAATATATATTGAATAGAAATAAATAGAAATAGAAATAAAGTGAGAAATTGAAATCTTGAGATTATACATTTGTGCACTAGATTGTATTTGATTGCTATAATATATATTAAATATAAATATGTCATATTTATATACTTCCGCACATTTATCACCGATATTTAAATTGAGAAATTAAAATCTTGAGATTATACATTTGTGCACTAGAATGTATTTGATTGCTATAATATATATTAAATATAAATATGTAATATTTATATACTTCCGTACATTTATAACCGATATTTAAATTGAGAAATTAAAATCTTGAGATTATACATTCGTGCACTAGAATGTATTTGATTGCTATAATATATATTAAATATAAATATGTAAACTGTCCAATTAATAGGGATTTAAATATGCAAGTTATTTTTCTTGGAGAAAAAATATGTAATATATAAATAAAGTATTAGAAATAAACACAAATGTATATTTTTCAGATGCTGTGCTGCAGCTTTCTATCGTAACAAACAATCTTCCTCAAGAACTCACAGGGACGACAGGCTCCCGGAGCACTGTTTTGTTCAGATTGACAGAGTATTAAAAACTCTTATCAAATGTGTTTATTTGTTAGCTTTAGTTGTGTTGGAAGGTGGATTTAGTTGGTTCGCCCCTGCTTCCTGTAGTTATGCTCAATTTAAATAATCTAATCTGAAAGTGGCAACTTTTTTGCAGGAAAGCAATTCAGTGTATTTCACAAAATGTCTCTCAACAATTTCTTTAAGATGTAGAGAACTTCTCATTAAATGATGTGTTCAAATTCTGTTTGATATTCAGAAAACCTATTCTTACTTCCTCAGCTCGCCCCAAACACCTTGCTTTTACAAAGCGGTGTCCTTGGCGAGGACGCCAGGAGTGTTTAATATCAGGTTTCATCATAGTTTATAGTTGAGAATTAAATCTCATGTAAAAAGAAATTATTTTAAAAAAAGACATGGCGTTTACAAATAAAACATTGAAACATCTAACGTGGCCCCCCCTCCCCACTCACACAAGCAGAGGAACACCTCAGGTCTGTATCCCACAGCAATCCATACAATAATGACCACAGTGTGTTTGACCGGCTCCCAAGTCCCACGATATGTTTATAGAGGGACATATGTTATCAAAGTGCTTCTTCTTTTGCTCCAATGGGTGAGAACTGTTTTTTTGTTTACCCCACAGTGTATTATAATAGATCAGTATCAACCATTTATCCCAAATTCAGTTTCAAACCTTCAGTTTATTAATACTTTGTCTGCTCTCCATCCTTCCATTTAAATTTTATTTTGATTTTACTTATTTTTAAAACTTATTTTTTACTTTTAGTGCCTTTTTCTAAAAGCAATAGCAAAGGCTTGAAATACAGAGAAATCAACACAATGCTGTGGCCTCCACAGTAATTCCTCACCTCCATGCATGTAAGTGAACAATGGACGTGTGTGTGTGTGTGTGTGTGTGTCTGTGTGTGTGTTTGAACAATAGCTCGAGCCTCGAGATGTCTGCTGTGTACACAGTGAGAATGAACAGAAATGCATGAAACATTTTACAATCCCCTGTGATTCCCAGAAAGGCGAGCTGCCTTGCTCTCGTCTCCATCTGCTTTACATACAGGAACGGCTTCACGGTTTGCACTGAGATTATTTGAATTTCATAGAGTGTTTGACATTTGATAATGGTGCCGCGTGTTTATAGATAGACTTTCCCACAGAAGGTTCCCTATCGGGTTTGTTCTGATACATTTCAATCAGCCTTCTAGGAATATCTGTATTTACATTCTGAGTAGCAGGAGAAATGAAAAGAGAGGGAAACTAAATGTTCGTGAAACAATTGCATTATGTTGGGAGAAGTGTTGTCTTTATACCTTTATGACTGGACTCTTTACAAGACCACTCTTTTATTTTAAATGACAGAGCTACACTAGAGGTGGTTGATCATCTAAAAAAGAAATACAGATGTGTGTGCAGCTGCCAGGCTGAGGGACTGTGTGGACAGATGTGACAGTGTCGGAGCAATGTGTGTATCTGTGTGTGTTTGTGCAACCGTGTGTGTGTTGGGAAGATGGGTCACTCATATTATAGTTCAATCAATGTCTGATAGTCTACATTTTATAAATTTAGAGTGCAGAGGTTACTCCCCTCTACTGGAGCACATATATGTATGCAGATCAAAGTTTGTGCTGAGAAAAATAAATAATAAATAAAAACGTCCCCATCCTTGAAAAGTGCACGTATTTTTGCAGTATTTAAAAAAGCTTTTTAATTCTCGTCTCAGACACTTTGAATTTATCGCGGAACCAATGTGTCCCGCTGTCCGAGTTTCCATCCGGTCTGTTTTTGATGTAGCACAGGCAGTAAAGTTGTGGGTGTCGGTAGTTAAAGCCGCGCGTGCACTGGTTACAATCCCCTTATGACAGATAGTAATGGATTAACGGTGTAAATGTCGTGATTACAGGTAAATATACTATGTCGCGCGATGAGTTCCTCTTCAGAGACAAAGTAAACGTAACGTTACCGTTAAAAAATGCGCCGGTTTCCTGAATTTAAAGTGCGCGCGCATATTAGTTAAACCAACTTAAATGTCAGACTTTTAATCGATAGCGAAGCTAGTTTGTATTTCCTAGCTTTACATAGTCATGTCTCTGAATCTCTTATTCACAATGTGTAATATTTTATAATATTACGTCATTAAGGCTGATATAACTTTACACAGTGGAGACTTTGGGGATGCTTTACCAAATAAGATAGACGATATAATTAAATGATGTAATGATGAAGCCATATTGGCATGTATACAAATCTTCATGTTTAGGTCTCATATAACTTATTTGCATCCAACTATATGCAGCAACGCATTTGACATCAATTCATCTTTATGTTGTGGGTTTTTTAGATGACCAACGAGGGTTATCTAGAAATGCCACGAGAGTACAACTCCTAAGGTTTTGAAGAAAATAATGACAGAAGTTGAGGTTAACTCATCTGCAATGACTTCCATAATATTATTTGGGTGTAATATCCCAAATTATTACTGCTTTTATTGTATGTTTATTGCAAAAAAGTCAAAGATCGCTCAAACTTTTCAGTTTATCGTGTGTGTGTGTGTTTGTGTGTAACGATGGTGGGCAGCTTCAGCCAATAGCTGAACACAGAAGGAGCAATTAAATAGTTTAGTTTAGTTTATTTCGATCAGCAAAATATACAAAAATCAAAATTCAACAAAAGAAGAAAGTGGCGAACCGAAAGGGTCGAGGCTGAAGCTATCAAGCTTATAAGTGCCCTAACCTATGATTTCACGAAAAAAAACTTATTTCAGAGAACCATATACATATACCTATATATATACATAAACATATATACACATGTACATACATATACATACACATCCACTACCGTTCAAAAGTTTGGGGTCATCCAGACAATTTCGTGTCTTCCATGAAAACTCACTTTTATTTATCAAATGAATTGAACATTTCATAGAACATATAGTCAAGACATTGACAAGGTTAGAAATAATGATTAATATTTGAAGTATTAATTTTGTTCTTCAAACTTCAAGCTCAAAGGAAGGCCAGTTGTATAGCTTATATCACCAGCATAACTGTTTTCAGCTGTGCTAACATAATTGCACAAGGGTTTTCTAATCAGACATTAGTCTTCTAAGGCGATTAGCAAACACAATGTACCATTAGAATACTGGAGTGATAGTTGATGGAAATGGGCCTCTATACAACTATGGAGATATTTCATTAGAAACCAGACGTTTCCACCTAGAATAGTCATTTACCACATTAACAATGTATAGTGTGTATTTTTGATTAATGTTATCTTTATTGAAAAAACAGTGCTTTTCTTTGAAAAATAAAGAAATTTCTAAGTGACCCCAAACTTTTGAACGGTAGTGTACATACATATTCACACACACATATATACATATACACACACACACACACACATAAATACACACATACATATTTACATAAAACAATAAACAAAACAAAAAAACTCGTCCCCATTAACCGTTACTTATGATGCGTCATCAATGCTGACAACCGTTGCCTCTGAATATTCCGTTGAATTGTTGAAGTATTCCACAAACGGCGTGCATGTAAACGCAGCGTCATCACGAGCGATTCAGCCCCGAACTCACCGTCCCCGTGCGTCCCGCAGCGCCGCCCGGAGCCCGTCTCGCCGAATGGCCACGCTGTGGTCCAAGATCTCTGCCGCCCTGCCTCGCGAGGAGGACGAGTTTCCGCTGCAGTTCGGCGACAACGTGGATTCCAGCGTGGTGGAGATGCTGAAGCGGTGTCGGCGGCAGCTCTACGGCGACGCCGACGCCGCCGGCCGCGCGCTCAACGCTCAGATCGTCGTGGACGTTTCGTGGGAGAAGCTCAACACGGGAACGTGGCGCCACGTGGACAAAGAGTGGAGACGCGTCTATTCCTGCGGCTGCCTGTTCAAAGCGGCCGCGCTGTGCCGCGACGACCCGTCGGCGGACGAGGTCCAGCGGGCCGTGAGGGCCTGTGACATGGGTTTGCTCATGGGCGCGGCCATCATGGACGACGTACTTCAGGTCATTGTCCGGATCCTGCAAGGGAGGTCAGGAAACCCACGGAATCAGAAGAAGAAAGTGAACACGCCGACATCAAGGTCAGTCCTTTTTTTTAAATTCTAAACACGCATGCTTCATGTGAGCCGTGCCACTTTAGTTCATCGTAATTATTAGTTCACTCAATAAAGACATCGGCGGTGACGTCACGCAAAGAAGTGGGAATAGTCACGTGACGCTTTGGTAAGATTTTAGTTGAATGCAACTTTTACTCTTAACATTCTTGAGCTTTAAAACTGACCGCTAAAGCATATGTTGTATCACATTTACAACTAAAATGGGCACTCGGTAGAGCGCATACCTTCGCATATCACAAGATTGGGCATTGCATTATGAACATTTTGGCATTAGTTGCATGCCAATTGGATATAAATTGACCGTGCTATGGTAAAAAAGAAGATTTTGACCTTTGACCCGATCGATCCCAAAATCTAATCAAATGGTCCCCGGATAATAACCAATCATCCCACCAAATTTCATGCGATTCGGTTTAATACTTTTTGAGTTATGCGAATAACACGCATACAAATAAATAAATGAATACACGGCGATCAAAACATCACCTTCCGCATTTTCAATGCGAAGGTAAAAATAAAAGGAAGGATATCGTCACGGTGATAAAAGCCGATGTGTTCTGCTGCTTTAATGGATTCGCCGTTGTCATGGCAACCCACCCGGAACAGTAGCGTCGTGGGCTGCGGCCACGCACGAGAATCCGCGCGCGACTCTTCGGGATGAGCGTCTCTGAAGTTCGAGACGAGCGTTCCCCCGGCGCCCTCTCTCGTGTCTCTCGTGTCTCTCGTGTCGCTCCCCATCAGATGTCACCGAAGATAAAAGCCGACGAACACTCGCATGTCAGATCACGTCAGGAGAGTTTTAGAGGAAGGTTAGCGGATGTTTTTCTGAACATCGTGTTTGTTTCTCTTTTTTTCGAAAAGCATAAAATCCCCCACATTGAATATAAACGTCTATTTGGTCTCTGGAGTGGAGCTGCAGTGCTGCTTTCGTTATCTTTTCTTCTTCAGTCAATTCATTCTCTCAAAAGAAAGCGAGTGACAAATCCCCATCACAGTTTCCTAAAGCCCGCGGAGAAGGACGATATCTTCAAAAAGCTTCTTTTGCCCCCAACAACAGTCCAAAATCAAATTCTATCGAATTTATTACCACATAAAGAATCTAACAAGCACAAACTACCACATGTTCAACCGTCTCGGCTTTATCTTGACGAATCCTTTCAGCTCTTACAGAGAAATGCGAAGACGGTTTCCCCTCTTAAGGCTCTTTATCTTTACCTTTGAATTAAAAGACGTGACGGAACCGTCGTTGTTTTTCGGCGTCATTTAGAGAATGAAGACGGAGATCCCTCGTGTTCCCGTGATCAACGAGGAGACGGCGATTCCCCGGATAAAGTGTCCTTCGCTGGAGAGCTTTAGAACCAACTACCTGCTCCCACTCAAACCAGTGGTTCTGGAGGGGACCATTGGGCACTGGCCCGCCCTCAACCAACACCCCTGGAGGTTTGTTTGTTTGTTCAATTTACCAAATAACCACATTTGTGACTCACGTTGTTGTTGTTGTTGTTGTTTTTACAGTTGAGTAATTATTTGTTTCCTCCAAAGCATCGGCTACTTGAGGTCCGTGGCCGGCTGTCGGACGGTTCCCGTGGAGGTGGGCTCCAGGTACACGGACGAGGGGTGGTCCCAGACGCTGCTCACGGTCGACCAGTTCATCGATCGATACATCTCCAATACGGTGAGCGCGTCCTCCCCCCCCCCCCCCCCCCCTCGATGCACTGAAAGAAAGATCTCTGTGTGGTTTGTCACGCGTTATTACCTTCGCATTGAAAATGCGGAAGGTAATGTTTTGATCGCCGTGAATTTATTACCTTCGCATTGAAAATGCCGGAAGGTTATGTTTTGATCGCCGTGTATTTATTTATTTATTTATTTATTTGTATGCGTGTTATTCGCAAAACTCAAAAAGTATTGAACCGAATCGCATGAAATTTGGTGGGATGATTGTTTATTATCCGGGGACCAGTTGATTAGATTTTGGGATCGTTCGGGTCAAAGGTCAAGGTCAAAGGTCATGAACAGGTCAAAATCTTTCGCAGAACTCAAAAAGTATTGAACCGAATCGCATGAAATTTGGTGGGATGATTGTTTATTATCCGGGGACCAGTTGATTCGATTTTGGGATCGATCGGGTCAAAGGTCAAGGGTCATGAACAGGTCAAAATGTTCTTGAATCGCATGAAATTTGGTGGGATGATTGGTTATTATCCGGGGACCATTTGATTAGATTTTGGGATCAATCGGGTCAAAGGTCAAGGTCATGGAAAGGTCAAACTCTTTTTTTACCATTGCACGATACATTTTTGTCCAATTGGCATGCAACTAATGCCAAAATGTTCATAATTCAATGCCCAATCTTGTGATATGCGATGGTATGCGCTCTACCGAGTGCCCATTCTAGTTTTTTATTTATTTGTTTTCCTTTTTAGGAGGGAGTGAAGGGTTACCTCGCTCAACACCAGCTGTTTGATCAGGTATGGGCTTTTCTCACGGTTCATACACATGTCGATGGGTGTCCAGGACTTTAAACCAAATTTCCATGACCAAACTTTTTTTTAAATCTCGGTGCATACATGACAAAGTGAGAAAATGTCGTATTTAAACTAACAAAGAGAATTAATGACACAAATGAATAAGAGACAATAGTTCGATTAAAAGAATAAACGTGCACGTCTTCTCAGTTACGGTGCGTTCACTTGCAGCGTGGATATTTATTTCGAGTATGAGAGCGTATGGCCGCTTATATTTTGCTTCATTCTTTTAAAACTCAATGTAAATGCACATATGAATATAAAAAAATTCCATAACTTTTCCCAAACTTCCACATTTTTTCTTCTTCTTCCAGGCATGGAAATAACCATTTTATAATGCCATGACTTTTCCAGATTTTTCCCTGACCGTACAAACCCCTTTTTTCATTGTCCAGATAACATCCCATTCACTCTGTCAGTTCACTAGTTGATTATTCAGCGTATATTTTTTGGCACGATGAAGAATGGAATCCTCCATATTCTCCAGCTGTCGTCCTCCCACCGCATCGCCCTGGACGCTATTGACTTTTAGTCCTAATTACACCAAATAAGTCAATAAATTGTCTGGTTTGAACTTTGCAAAAAGGGCACCTTGTCAAGCTAAAAGTTATGTATTTTGGTCCGTCTGATGGAACAGAATGAGGCCAGACGCTGGTTTTTTCTCGTCCTTAATTACATGAATCTAGAAACTGACAGGAAGACAAAATGTTTTCCTTCAGATAATTAACATCTTTATTATATTTTGTCATCTTGTCTCACTTTTAGGATCTACCAATAAGGAGCAAAAAGCGATATTTCAACCCGTCATATTCCTTGTATGAGCAGCGTACTTAAACAAATCAATTCAAATAAACACTTATGATAATGATTACGTGCAGATCATCTTTGGAGTACATGATGTCACCGTCCTGTGAACTGAATCGTTTGCAGTATTGATTTCTTGACTCCGTTATTACTTCAGCGGGGCCGTAACGTCTGGCTTCATGGTGCCTCACCAGCTCCATCTTCCCTCCATTCTTCACATCCAGAGCATTAATATTGCAGCACACGACTATTATGTATATAAAGATAGAGAGTGATGTCGCCGTGCAGAGAGTGAAGATGCTCTCGCTGTGTGTGTGTGTGTGATGTTAGCTTCTCTTTGCTTTGAGGACATATTCACAGGAGTCACAGGTCCATTTACCATTTAGATGTTCATATTAAGCACGTTTTAAAATGTCAGCATGATAACGTTTGCTAATGAGCATAAAACAGAAAGTGCAGCCGAGGTCATGAGTCTGGTCTTAACCCTCCTGTTACCTTTTGGGTCAATTTGACCCCATTCAATGTTTAGCGTCGGTGTTCTTTGGGGTCAATTTGACCCCAGGCTGTTTTTCACTGTGTCAAACATATAAGAAATATCAACTTTTTTATTTATTTAAAGGGCTATTTAGGTAGTCAACAAACAAACATAAAGTACCTCACACTTAAACTTGGGAAACAATATTAATTCTAATCATTTTCTGGAGGTTTTAATTGCTGGGGTCAAATTGACCCCACGGGTAAAATATGTTAGTAAATGTGAAGGTAACAGGAGGGTTAAATAATTGTAAACACAAAGTCTCTCTACATGTATATGTGTATACGGGATGATATTTTTTCTCTCCATTTTATTCTATTCTAATACAAAGAAAGTGTCTATGTGTTCTACGCGTGTGTAACATGAAGGGCAACCTTCAGAAAGTGGAGAAAAAAAGACGCCTCTATATTTTTCACGTTCGGTATAATCTAGTGATCGAGTGGTACACGCACCCCCCGTCGAAGTGATTTTTGTTATTTCTCCGTCGCCTTCAGGTACCCGAGCTGAAGGACGACATCCGCCTTCCGGATTACTGCTGCCTGGGCGAAGGAGACGAGGACGACATCACGGTGAACGCGTGGTTCGGGCCCGGAGGGACGGTGTCTCCTCTCCACCAGGACCCTCAGCAGAACTTCCTGGCGCAGGTGGACGTATCCAGGCTGTTTTTACGGATGTGGTTCAGTGTCAAAGGGACCGCTGTGTGTTTACCACGTGGGATCCCCCCCCCCACCTCCCCTCCACTAATTTTTTTATTCACCAGGTGGTGGGAAGCAAATACATTCGCCTCTATTCCCCAGAGGACACCGACAAGCTGTACCCTCATCAATCAAAGCTCCTTCACAACACCAGTCAGGTGGGGTCGACGGTCCTCGGGAGACGGTGCATGTGTGGAGCCTGCTAAAACGTGTATATACACTACCGTTCAAAAGTTTGGGGTCACTTAGAAATGTCTTTATTTTTCAAAGAAAAGCACTGTTTTTTCAATAAAGATAACATTAATCAAAAATACACACTATAGATTGTTAATGTGGTAAATGACTATTCTAGGTGGAAACGTCTGGTTTCTAATGAAATATCTCCATAGGTGTATAGAGGCCCATTTCCATCAACTATCACTCCAGTGTTCTGATGGTACATTGTGTTTGCTAATCGCCTTAGAAGACTAATGTCTGATTAGAAAACCCTTGTGCAATTATGTTAGCACAGCTGAAAACAGTTCTGCTGGTGATATAAGCTATACAACTGGCCTTCCTTTGAGCTTGAAGTTTGAAGAACAAAATTAATACTTCAAATATTAATCATTATTTCTAACCTTGTCAATGTCTTGACTATATTTTCTATTCAATTTTCAATTCATTTGATAAATAAAAGTGAGTTTTCATGGAAGACACGAAATTGTCTGGATGACCCCAAACTTTTGAGCGGTAGTGTATATGCAGCATTTCCCCCCCAATCTCCGACTCTCTCCCTCTCTCGCAGGTGGAGGTGGAGAATCCGGACGCCGGGCGCTTCCCGGAGTTCGCCCGCGCTCCGTACCTGGACTGCGTGCTGCAGCCCGGAGACGTGCTGTTCATCCCCGTCCGACACTGGCACTACGTCCGCTCCTTGGAGCTCAGCTTCTCCGTCAGCTTCTGGTGGTCGTGACTGCGGAAAACAACAACAACAACAACAACAAAAAGTTTGGTTTGTTTTTAACTTGAGTGGAGCTTGTTTTTCTGTGGAGGGATTTGTTTTTTAAACTAATGCGAGGCTAATTCTCATAAATCGAAGGACAACCGCTGATCGCACAAACCTTTTGATCCGTGAGCAATGAACACTCACCGCTGAGTGATTAGTTTAATTGCGGTGATGATGATTGCGACGGCATCCATTGTGTGGAAAGCTAGCGGGAGGCGGGGGGGGTGCTAAACAAATGAGCAGTTAAGATTGTTTGTGCTCGTCTCATCCCGCATGTAATTACGGAGAGTCGCTAGTCATCTCACTCGATGGGATCCGTTTCTCTCTTCAAATTGCAATATTTAATTGTGTTGTGAACCGTCGTCGTACAACTCTCCTCAGATGTGCGATTTCCATAATTCATGGAAATGAGGCACGTCTTCAGAACGGAATAACCCGGTGAGCTGCAGGTGCGCGGACGTGGTCGTCAACACGCGCGGCGCTCCGGCTGAACCGACAGTCGCAGACAATCAAGCAGGTCGCGGACGGAGAAAACAAATAAATTAACTGAATCGATCCCCCCGGGGCCCCCGAGTCGAGCTTCAAAAACACAAAACTATGACGACGCCGGCGCTTCTTTTCAACCGTTTTCCCGATATCGCTCACGAGCCCCGGTCGTTCCGATCAAAAGGGGCGTGGCCAAACGAAGGAGGTCGGCTTTGACGTCAACGTGTCAGCCAAACTCACAGAGTTGTGAAGGATTTAGGGGATTGTAAACAATAGCTCAAGAAAATGGAATGAATTATATAAAAATGTTCTCTAATTTAGAAATAATTGTGAGAAATTAAGTACAATATTAAACAAGAAAGTGGCGATAATTTGCTGCAAATAAACATCAAATGGGCGTAAATAGCACAGTGATGCATTTTAAGAATACATAGCTAATAAAGTGCTCATCTTAACGTCGTGCTGCAGGAGTGTCAGGTTGTGTGTGTTCCAGCTGATGCATCACCCAGTGCTCAGGTCATAGACTTATCCCAACCTTTTCCCGGCGAGGTTATCTAAACTAATAACGTGAACCCTGCCGGAGTTTAATTCTGTGAGTAAACGCTGTTTTCTTCACTTAGCCCATCAGCTCTTTGCTGTTGTCAAGGAGACTTAAGATCACACAAAACTGCTTACGCTCATTATAGTGTAATCAATACTCAATTACCAGTGAAGCAATGTGGGCCTATAAAGCCTCTTCTCCTCCAGCCGGGACGCTCCGTCCTGCTGCTCCTCTTTTCTTTTTTTATTAACGGCCTCGTGGTGTTTCAAATAAATCCGGCGAATCAGGATTGAAGCCGGTAGATTTATCTTGTTTGGTGCTCCGATAAACCGGACTCACATCGGCGGCGGCGGCGAGTAGAAATAAACTAACTGTGTTTCCCTTCTGGGGGGGGGGGCATTTAATCTGTTGTCCAACTGGGCTCAGTCAGGCAGCGTGACATCCCTCCATTTGTTCAATTCACAGGTCAAATGTAACTTAATAAGCGTGACCTCAGTAAGATCCCTCCACAGTCGCATTTATTTACTGAGCCAATCTTTCACTCCAGAGGCGATGTGTGTTGCATCATCTGAACCTGTTTATTACAAGAAAAAAATGCAACAAAACAGGACACGGCTTTGCTCGGCACTGGAAAAACGTGCAAGAATTTAAAAAATTGGGAGGACAACATTGACAAGATGCATAATTTACACACGCAAAAAAGGTTAAGAACAATGATTGTCAGGCATTAATCGCTTAATATTTTTCTGAAACATGACATCAACAAAATGGCATTATTTTCTCTCATCTATTGTCAAACTGTCAATCATTCTGGAAAACTATGAACAGCTTTCAAATAAAACATTTGATTTTTTTGAGACATACAATTTTTTCGGATAACACTGCCTTTTAATAAAAACAACCTGAGCTTGAAGCGATGCAATTAATAACGAAATAAGGCGAGTGGTTATTTTAAAACCCTATAAAATCAAGATTAATGATGATGCCGTGTGGGGTTATGAGTACAGACGGTGCAAGGTGGAATCAAAACGTTTCAGTTCACCATTTTGAACCCACATACGACCCCTGCAAAGTGTTTTCATACAGAAGCTCCTCCCACAAATGACGAAATGTCTCGGTTCTAATATTCCTGCAAATCTGTTATGAAGCCTTGCATGCGCTCCACGGCGAAGAAGCAGAGCGTCCCCACGAAGCCCAGGACCACCATGACGAGCAGCTGCCACTTCAGCAGCAGGGCGCCGCTGTAGAAGAACGCCACCGCTGCGAAGACAGACTGACAGCGGAGGAGATGGTTAGGCCCCGCCCACATGGTCATTGTGCAGACCTCTCCAAAGGCTTCCTCTGTGTATTAGACCCCATTGTTTGTGTTGGAAATAACTTTATTCACGGGTTACGTTCACGACTGAAATCGCAATGTATTCCTCCTTTTTGGAGTAAAACAATGAGGTCAATCTGTTAATTGTACTGTTAATTGTTTTTATTCATATAGTTGATTGGCTGTATGCAAATGAGAACTCTGTAGACCGTCAAATTATTGCAGATCTTGGAGGAAAACCAATAGATATAAGATGTAATTTCTCTCTTTTGGAATAAAACAGTGATTTACTGTAAAAAAAGACCCTTAAAAATGCTATTTAAATCCTGTTGAATATAAAATGGCACACGATGTCCGAGGGTTAATTTAGAGGGTGGGGGGGTTAAGAGACGAGCGAGGGTCTCGTTCTTTCCTCTCTTTGTTTATTTTTTTTTTTTTTTAAACGGGGCCCCGGGTGCATTTATTTCATCCTCGACTACATTTGAACCCAGCTTTGCGCACGTCTCCGCTAACAACGCCCGGAAGAATTGTCGACTCTGGGATTCACCTGGATGAACTTGAAGATGGCGAAGGCGGGCGTGCTGCGTTCGGCGTAAACGCAGCCCAACACGCTGTAGAGCTGCGTGTTGAAGCAGCTGTCCCCGAGGCCCAGCAGGAAGCTGCACAGCAGGGCGACGGACACGCTGGGAGAGGAAACGGAGCTCGTTAAAGACACAGCGGGGCCCGCCCCCTCTTCTTCATCTGTTCATTTGCGAGAGAGGGGGTCGGCCGACCTGGGTGAGAGGAAGGGTTGGCTCTGGGTGCCGCCGTGAAAGACGACGGGGGCGTCGTCCGGGATGTTGAGGAAGATCAAATAGATGGCGACAAAGTGGACGAGCATTCCCAGGAACACCACGGAGGTGCGTCGGAAGCGGTTGTTCTGGCACAGCAGACCAAACAAGCCCCCCCCTGGAGAGGAAGAAGAGCGGATTGAGGAATGCAGTTTAGTTTAGTTTAGTTTATTTTGATCAGCAAAATATACAAAAATCAAAATTCAGCAAAAGAAGAAAGTGGCTAACCGAAAGGGTCAAGGCTGAAGCTATCAAGCTTATAAGTGCCCTAACCTATAAATTCACGAAAAGACTTATTTCAGAGAACCATATACAGATACCTATATATATACATAAACATATATACATATACACATGTACCTGCATATACATACATATTCACACACACATATATACATATACACACATACATACACACACATACACATGGCTTTTCAAATCACCTAAACGACCTCTGGCAGGGTTCGTACGGTCATGGAAAACCCGGAAAAGTCAGGGCATTTTAAAATGTATATTTCCAGGCCTGGAAAAGTCCCTGAAAACAAATTAAAATCCCAAAGAAATGTTGTATTCATGTGTTCATTCACGCACTTTGATTAAAGGAATAAACATTTCTGTACATATTTATTCTTTGAATCAAACTACATTTTAAATCTATTGCTCAACATGTGTGTGAACCCTGAGTACAAGTACCTCGACGTTGTACACCCCCTCACGTGTTATTGCCAGGCCTGGAAAAGTCATGGAAAAAACTAAAATCGCCAAAGTTTTGGAAAAGTCATGTCAATGTGATCTATTCATATATGTGCATTTACGCTGAGTTTTAAATATACTTTTAAATGAATGACGCTAAAAATATAAGGCGGCTTAGACATGCATGTTTATTCTTTTTTTTCTTCATTCATTTGTGTCATTTAAGGTTTTATACTGTATGCTTTGGAATTCTCATTGTTAGTTTAAATATGACATTTAAGCTAAAAACAAAAAAATTGTCATGGAAATTTGGTTTAAAGTCCTGGAAATCCATTGGGCAACATGTTTATGAAGCCTGTCTGGGAGAGAGGGGGGGAACTCACCCACGATTTCTCCGATGCCGACCACGATGCCAGAGATCCCGATCAGGCCTTTGGCCGAATCTCCAAACTGAGCGGTGGCACCGAGACACGTCCCGTACACGCCGCTGTAGAACGACAGCTCCAGGCCTGCAGAGCAAAGTGTGTGTGTGTGTGGGGGGGGGGGGGGGGGGGGTCACGCTGCGGCTGCTCAGCATCACTGGAGGTGTGAGGTCGACTTGCGAGTGTGAACTTACCGCTGTAGGCCATGCAGGGACTCAGCAACAGGATCGTTTTGGTCCTCAGGAGCTGCAGGATCGTCTCTGGACGGGAGGACACACACACACACACACACACACACACACACACGCCTTTTAATAATGCTAATAGATGAATGTTCTAGTGATGTGCAGTAACCCGACACCACCTTGCTACACTTATAAATTGCACTGTGTGCACTATCTATAATTAAAAACTGTACATACTAGCACCTTCTTGTTCTCATCCATATTACCGCCTCCTGTGGAGTGTTTTATTTTATATTTTTTCTTTCTTATTATCGTGTTATTTCTAAACTGTTGACTGGGAGAGCCCTGCTCTAGATTTCCAATGGCAAATAAAACCTTGAAACTTGAGGATGACAAGTGGATTGAGCTCATATTTTCTGAAATGCAGACGTTGAGGGCCCCATTACCCTCTGACAATTACATTTAATGCAGATAAAAGACGTGAAAGGAAATTCTGTTCCTAAACTAAGCCACACAATTCACATTTAAATGCAGATGTGAGAAGAAAAAAACACCCATGGAGAGAATTTAACCGGGAGAGGTGACGGGGAATACAGATCTCAAGAGTAAATCCCACTCGTGTGTTTATTTATGCCCGGATGCCCCTCTAGACAGGAATCCGTGAGCATCTTTGATAAACCCGATGCCTTCGAGGCCGCCGTACACGAGTCTCCATGCAGACGAGATACGAGCGATGTGACCGTCCGGGCCGCGACAACCGATGGAATCTGCAACGAGCCGGATGTCTCTGTCCTCTCGTCGCGCCGGACGAGTTCTACCCACGCGGAGAGACACTTTGAGATGAAAAGGAAAAGCGCCTCCTGGTTCCAGACCGAGAGTCAAGTGAGAGCTAGAGGTCACAGCGCCAGAGGTTAGAGAGCTAGAGGTCAGAGAGCTAGAGGTCAGAGTGCTAGAGGTCAGAGAGCTAGAAGTCAGAGAGCTAGAGGTCAGAGAGCTAGAGGTCAGAGAGATAGAGGTCAGAGAGCTAGAAGTCAGAAAGCTACAGGTCAGAGTGCTAGAGGTCAGAGAGATAGAGGTCAGAGAGCTAGAGGTCAGAGAGCTAGAGGTCAGAGAGCTAGAGGTCAGAGAGCTAGAGGTCAGAGAGCTAGAGGTCAGATCTAGAGGTCAGAGAGCTAGAGGTCAGAACGCTAGAGGTCAGAGAGATAGAGGTCAGAGAGCTAGAGGTCAGAGACATAGAGGTCAGAGAGCTAGAGGTCAGAGAGATAGAAATCAGAGAGCTAGAGGTCAGAGACATAGAGGTCAGAGAACTAGAGGTTTCTGTCTCCTGATCCCTGACAATTTGCTGAATGTGTTCCTCGACTGCAGCTCCTCAATGATCTGTGTGTTGCATCATGGGATACATGCTATGCACCGGTTTAAAATGAGTCTAGTATACAGTATTGTATTAGTATATAGTCTTATATGAGTATATTAGTATATTACATATGTATTTGTGAATAATACAACTTACTGCATTCTGACTTGGCCTCCTGCAGAGCAGAGCTCGCCCGGCTCCGATACCTGGACAAGAGAAAACAAAGCAAGTTTCACTTTGACGAAGCTGAAATATATGAATAAATACATAAAGTTGTTTCCTGCACACAAACGTTGTGACATAATTTCATGGGACAAGCAGGAGAAAGGATTTATAAACTCGACTCCTGTAAGACGTTCTCCACACACTGCAGAGAGAGAGAGAGAGAGAGAGAGAGCAGTAGACGAGAGGGATTTAAAACTGTTGGTTTACGTCACGCCGGTCGAGAGCAGCGACTGCCCTTCCTCTTCGGAGAGCAGCTCCTCTTCGTCGCGGCTCTTCCTCAACAGGAGGAAGCTGAGCGTGCCGAGGACCGAGGCGACCAGCAGGCTGAGAAAAATGTTCCTCCTGCTGCTGTCTGGAGAGCGGGAGATTAA
This sequence comes from Pseudoliparis swirei, assembly GCF_029220125.1. Classification (NCBI taxonomy): domain Eukaryota; kingdom Metazoa; phylum Chordata; class Actinopteri; order Perciformes; family Liparidae; genus Pseudoliparis; species Pseudoliparis swirei. Next base: position 5,776,189 of record NC_079410.1, on the reverse strand, counting down.
AATAAAGAGCTTAATGAAAACACAAAGAGATATATGAACAACATTAAACTCGGAGCGTACTCGGAATAACCGAGCGGTCATTTAATCCTCTTCCTCGCTTTCATCATCAGGCACGGTGTTATTATGATATCCGCCGCAGTGCTTTAACCCCTACCTGGTATCTCTGTCCTTCCATTCCAGTCCAAATAGATGTAAAGATTGCCAAAGAGCATGCTGTAAGAGAAAAGTAGGTGAAGCAGGCGGGTTGGCAACACGGTAAAAATATTAAATTATCCATTGTTCTCCGCCTCATTCAATCTATTTTTAAACTAGTTGGGCAATTTGACAAAAGAGGTGTCAGTGTCAATAAAGAAGACAAACGGCCGTACGCTGCTATTTAAACGTCTTCTGAGAAATCACGTTTGACGGACGGGAACGGGATCGAAGGGGGACCCGACTTTTTTTTTTGGGCTGGGGGGGGGGGGGGGTTCAAACGCTGCCTTTCTAAACGCCATCATCTGCATTTCTTTCTTCTCTTTCTAAGCCGTCGATCTGCCTTTGATGGTGAACGGGGCAGTCCTGCATAATGCTGTGATCTATTTCCGTCTGTAATTGCATATTACTACCCAAATTTTTTTTATATGTAAATGAGCAATTAGTCTGTCCCAAAGCCTCAGCGAGGGAGAACAGGGCTTCTTCATGAAAGACAACAGGAACTGCATTGTGTGTGTGTGTGTGTGTGTGTGTGTGTGTGTGTGTGTGTGTGTGTGTGTGTGCGTGTGTGTGTATGTTTACTGTGGCAGGGATCACAACTGCAACAGGCAGAATAGCGTCCTTCGGAGCAGATGACAGCCAATGTAATTATTATACTAATTCAATTTGCATATTTTAACAAACACCAACGAGTTTTCCGGCGTGCGAGAGCAGCGGGCCGAACACCAGAGACGGAGGAGGCCAGAACGCTCACCTGCAGAACTCTGTTTGACCCTCCTGTGACCTTTAGGGTCAATTTGACCCCATTCAATGTTTAATGTCGGTGTTCTTTGGGGTCAATTTGGCCCCAGGCTGTTTTTCACTGTGTCAAACATATAAGAAATATCAACTTGTTTATATATTTAAAGGGCTGTTTAGGTAGTCAACAAACAAACATAAAGTACCTCACACTTCAACTTGGGAAACAATATTAATTCTAATAATTTTCTGGAGGTTTTAATTGCTGCGGTCAAATTGACCCCGAGGGTAAAATATGTTAGTAAATGTAAAGGTAACAGGCGGGTTAAACAGGGTTCTTGTTTTTTTACATTGTGCAGAGAAAATAATGACTCGCTGACAGATATGACAATGTGTAAAGTGATTTAATAAATGTGTTATGAAATAAAGCGTACGCTAATATCCCGCCAAGCTAAAAATACACTGGCAGAGTTGCGTTTACTCCGTCTCTGATCAACTGGATTAGTTGCATCAAACTAAAAGAGGAATAAATAAACACGACACATTGTGATGAATTGTGCGTTGTGCAAACAAATGTAATAATAAAAGGGAATTAAATATACAATGCAGGCTACACTATGTGCAACCTTGAGTGTCTTTGAGAAGCAATTGGGGAGGAGGAGGAGGATGTTTAGAAAACTAATTAGCGAAAGGCCTTCGTTGGATCATTTGCAGAGAATCTCATATCGTGCGATCCAGATATAATAATTCATAATATTGGTAACATAAAGCGTGTGTATACCTGCACTGCAGGAGAGCCCAGAACATCCCGGTGTTCCTGTTGATGGTGGAAGCGTCCGAGTTCTCCACCAGGAAGTGACCTTGAGCCGTCCAGAGCACTGTGAGGAAGTGAGGTCGCCGTGAGGAAACATGTATCCAGTCGCTTCATTTTGTGAAGCATTATCTCTCTGTTTGCCGAGTGATGCGTTTCGCCGCACGGTCGCCCCGGGACATGAGAACAAAATCCATCACGGCGCGATGATTTGAGGCTGAATTCTAAACAGAGCCACATTAGCTGCTCTCGCTTATTCGGCAAAATAAACTCCTAAACCCATTTACGGTGGAATTTGGGATGTACCGTTTCTCCTCTGCAACACATTCCCAGTCATGATAATCCCCCGTATGCATGATTGAAAACAGAAACTGAGCTTGAATAGGCCGCTAGCTGAAGTATTCATTTGTAGTTTTAAAGGGACGTGATTTAGTATGTAGTCTAGAACCGAAATGATTCGTGGTTTAACCAATGTGTCGGAGCTATTTAATTTGACATTTGTATTAAGGTTTTATTGTGACGTAATATTGATTATTCATGGCTTATTACCTTCGCATTGAAAATGCGGAAGGTTGTGTTTTGATCGCCGTGTATTTATTTATTTATTTGTATGCGTGTTACTCGCATAACTCAAAAAGTATTAAACCGAATCGCATGAAATTTAGTGGGATGATTGGTTATTATCCGGGGACCATTTGATTAGATTTTGGGATTGATCGGGTCAAAGGTCAAGGTCATGAAAAGGTCAATATCTTATTTTTACCATAGTTACCATAATTTTTATCCAATTGGCATGCAACTAATGCCAAAATCTTCATAATTCAATGCCCAATCTTGTGATATGTGAAGGTATGCGCTCTACCGAGTGCCCATTCTAGTTTTTTTGAAGGATGTGATTCAGTATGTAGTCGAGAACTAAAATGATTAGTTGATTAACCAATTTGTGACGATTATTTCTGTCATTCTTCAAGCAAAAATGGTCAAATCATTTCCCAGATTCAACTTCTCAAATGTGAGGATTTGTGGGTTAAGGAGACAAAAGGAGGCTCTTGAGGATGTCTTCTACATCTCTGGGGAACTCTAAGGAACATGTTGTCACTATTTTCTGGCCTTTTATAGACTCAACTATAATCCGCATGATGACGCAAACATTTTTTTATATTATTACAGATGGCAGCTTCATTACTCAGGGTTCATACACGTGTTGACATGTTGGATTTCCAGGACCTTAAAATAAGTTTACATGACCAAACATTTTGTGAATTCTCGCTGTAGACACGAGTATGTGTACCTTAAATGACACAAATGAGAGAAAATAATTTGATTAAAAGAATATATATTTTTATAAATGTTTATTCTTTTAATCAAACTTCCATGGTAAACAATTTCCATGACTTTTCCAAAACTTTTTTCAAGGACTGGAAATAACCATTTAAAAATTCCATGACTTCTCCAGGTTTTCCTTTGAAACCATAATAGAAAAAACACATTTCACAAAGAAAAACTTACTGGCGGCTGCAACGCCGATGAGTACCGAGGTCAAGTAGAAGGACCACGTTGACGGGACGATGAACACGGCGATGTACCCGCTGGGGAGAGACAGCGTGGAGAACGGCGATGAGCAACGTCTCCACCGACCTCCTCTGTATGTATGGTTACCGTGGCGACGTTTACCTGTAGAGTAGGCCGCTCAGAAACATGGCGATCTTTGGTCCGATGACTGCAACGACCATCGGTGCGAGTAAGTTGGCGAATGAAAAGACTCCATAGATGATTCCGAGACTGTGATTGGTGGAGGTGGGGGGATGGACAGACATGTTTTTTTTAAAAAGAGGAACAATAATATTATCTTCTCTCCATCCTGAGGTGAGGATGTGAACCTGTGTGACCTACCTGTGGTACCCGCTCCCACTGAACGTGTCATTCCTCAGGCTTTTCACGACAGTTTGCTGAAAATAAGATGAAAGTGTGAGGTTAGACTGGACCGATGGGTCACGTGAGGTTAGACTGGACCGAGGTGGGTCACGTGAGGTTAGACTGGACCGATGGGTCACATGTCCCTAATTCATTCATCCGGTTTGATGAATTCTCGGAACATTGAAGACAATTAGAAGCACGAGGTGCGCCAAACATTAGCTGGTTTCCTCCCGCCACGAGACACCTGTCTTTCTTTTTTTTTCTCTAAGTTGTTTTTATTAAGATTCAACGTTTTATGAACATGTTTGTACAAAACCAAAAGCATTAGTTTTATGGTTTTATTGTGATTTGCATAAACCTAATAATTATTCGGGATACATCTTTTTTATTAAATGGCCTATAATATATTTATGATATATAAAATGTATTTCTAATTGAACGTATAGTTACAGATGTGTGGGGATATCCCAACCTCTGTTTGCGCGTCAAGAGGCATCAGCAGCAAACGCGCGTGAGACCCCGGGTTGTGGTGCGTTAAAGGACCGTGGTAAAGTGGGACTTACCGCAACGTTTCCACAGGTGGTGAAAGCGGTAAAAATGAACAGAAACCCGACACCCAAAACCAGCACGTTGATGGTCCTTCTGTCCGCCATGGTGTGTCGTTACTGGTCCCAGCACGCGCGCATTTCAAACGTTAAACTGGTAATGTTGTGAACTCCCTCACGGACTCGGATAAATCCATTAGAACAAAGTCGCGCGACTAAAGTTCACTTTTTCAGTTTAGCAACAGTGTGCCGCAGAAAGAGGGACCGGGCAGGAACAAGGGAGCACTGGTAAGGACACTTCCCTCGGTCATGAGGAGCCTATTATGACATCACAACTTGTGACTTTAATTGTAGGCATTTTCAATTGCGGTCTTCCTTGTTCTCCAACTTCTACATCCGTGTCTCCCCCCCCCCCCTCTCTCTCTCTCTCCTGATTCTTCTTCTTCTTCTTCTTTGGAAATTATTGTCTTTTCCACTTGTTTAGCTCTGCTGCCTTCCAGAGGTTTCCAGGAGGAATATTCTCCCATGAAAAAAGCTAAACATTCCCAGTGAAGATGTTTGAGCTGCTTTTACTCCAGTATTCTACTGACAGATACTGAGGTACTTTGCTACTTCATAAGTCTATTTCACTAAAACTTTAAACGTGTTTACACTTATTTTTATTATTATACATTTATTTGCTAGCAGATTCAGATCGATAATGCAAAAATATCATCGACAAAAAATGATGTATTCGTCTAGTATAAGACTTTATTGATCCATTGATAAAATTGCCAAACTTATGTGCAGTATATAGGTCATACATATAAGTAATTAAATCCATAACCGGGTTATACATATCTACCAGTGAGCCCCACGCATCTCAACACAGCTATCTTGTCTTTCTTTTTTATAACCACATCATCGTGTGAGTGTATGAAAGCATTTGTTGCAGTGTTTCTTCAGATGGTGATATAAAAATACAGTTATCTGCATACAAAAGAATATGTATACCTCATTCCATAATGTAAAGCTGTAATTTCTCTTTTTTCGTGAAACACACTTCCTTATAATACCTTTCAACAATATTTGAGGTATTGCTGTCCAGGAGAAAAGATCTTTAAAGTATCTCTTCCATCTATAAATTACAACAGAAACCCCAATTTCATGATTACCATCAAGCCCCTGCACCTCAATTGGTATTTTCTAAACTCGCCTTTGACACAATTAATTTGTATTCTTGTTTGAACTGTCCTCAAGTTTGACACCTGCCCTCTTTCAAAACACCTTTTATAGAATATGCATATACTGTCAAACATTTGCTGCTGAAACATTAACATAATGTACATATTAAAGGTGGAGTCACTAATTCTGTCCCAAGCAATATGTGTATTATAATTACCGCCTTGCAAAAGGTTAATAAAAAAAGGCATTCTTTCGAAAAGAGCTGTTAAGTTTTAAAATGACTCTTGGTACTTCAAGTGTATTTGATGCATTCACTATTATGAGTGTTGCAGATCTTCCACTGTTTACTGTGTGTGTAATGTCAGGAAACACTATTATTATTGCACTGTGACACTAAAGTCTTCACAGTTAATTAAACAACATCTCAGTTATCGTAGTTGAAAATTATTCATTTATTCCAATAGTTGGCGATAATGCCTAATTTGAAACACCAAACGTCATACAATACGAAGGAAGAAGAAATACAGTATCCAATGGCCATTGAGTGAAGTGCCACCTCTCGTTGTCTGCAGTTTGCTGCCACAAAAGACAAAGACGCTCAGCAAAGCGAGAGCCGTCGCTGCCCGTCACTTCCGGGTTTGTAAAATAATCTCGTTGGCCTTTTTTGCGATATTATGCAGTGACATTTTTTGTTTTACGACCATCTTAATTCATTTAACTACTCTAGCTCGATACATTATTTTCCATCGAACAGTTTTTGACTCAATACAACTTTATTTGCAGTTATTTTAGAATGCGCATGCGCATTTTCATTCCGTCTTCCCGTCCACCGGCAAACTCAAAGGTTTAAACGTCGCAACCGTTCATAAAAATACACGTGTTACGTCATTTAAACAAGTATATTGCTATTTCTTCGGTCTAATGAGCTGTCACGCGTAGCGTGCGCGCTTCGACACAACTTTCGTTGCGATCGAGTTTTTCCTTTCCGAATATCCGACATCCTCCTGCTCTCTGTACTCTTTGCTCCAACGTACAACAGATTGTACACAATCATCATGGCGACCCAGGCTGGTGGGTATTGAGAAAATACAGCAGCATTTCCTTCATATCTTCACTTTGAGGCTAATGATTGTTTATGGAATAATATATATTAGTCACGGGCATGTTACGATGCGACACTGTTAATGCCGTGTGATGTAAACGTACGTCTCTCCACAACGTCATTCTTTAAATGTTGTCCAGTGCTGCAGCTAGCTAACGTTCACGGTCGCTAACAGCAGTCAAATGTTTCTAGATGTGTGGAGGACTAAAGTTAACGTCGGGAGGTTTTAACTCGTGTTGGGTTTGAAGTGAATAACTTCTGCGTTCAAGACGCTCAGTGAACGTGGCCGGGTTAGGAACCGTAACGACCAAGTAGCAACAAAACAGTGGTGTTGCGTTCACGTTCCCAGTTTAGTGACCAGTAAGGCCAGCCGTGTGCTCCAGGCTGTCGGTCAGGACGGCTCACGATGTCGGTCACGAACCGGGTCCAGGGTTCGGCTTGTGTTTGATCTTCAACCCGGCGAGTTAGACTGGATGTTCAGATGAGAGAGAGACGAAACGAAAGTAGACCCTTTTTAGTTAAATTGACACACTATAGCTGCTTATTCTGTGGAAACATTTAGAAACAAATGTATAGTTGTTTTTTTACTTAGTAAGAGAACCGTGACAGCTGTAAATAAACTACTTATTAATAACTAACCCACTGTTTATTATGATGTCACTTGGTAGATTTCCCAATGATACACATGTGTAAAATAATGATGTGTGACATCATGAAAAATAATGATGTGTGACATCATGAATTTGAATGTCAATGTGGCCCACAGGACAGGAAATCAATAGCAATGCTGGTTTTCCACCCAGGTCATTTATTTAGTTATTTATTTCGGTTATCCATCAGGGTGCAGACATATTGTCTCATGGTCAATTTTGTATTTTTGTTCGTCAGCTGCTCTCATTAAATATATGGCATTTCCTGTGTAAAATAGCACAGCAACTTTGTTTTATTTCATAAAAAGATTTTGCATTTCTTCATTATAGTGCAGGCGGTTATTTTTTCCGACAAGGTGATCCATCTCTAGTATTAAACACTGCAGGAAGCACTCGTGAGTACCAATAGACAATAAAAAATAGTAATGATTTTGTTTTGCGTGTAGGATACACTCTTAAAATATAATTGTTGCCAGACATACGTGCATGTTAAATATCTCCGTGGTAAGTAGCACGTTACAGCTGCTGTGTGTTTCTGAATACATTCCATCGATGTGGTAAAATGCCCGATATACGACATCGAGCACGACAAACTCTGCTCCTGAACTTCGCTGAATACTTTCCTCCTCCTCTAGGAGGTGAAGAAGTCATAATGGAAACTGAGGACAAGCCAAAAGAAGCAGAGCAAGTCGCTGAGGAGGCTGAAAAATGTGACACGGACTCCACGTCTTCCCCGGTTGCGGGAGACGCCAAAACTCAGGACTCTCGCATCAGCAACGGGGACGACGCAGACAGCGACCGGGAGATGGTCGACTTGAAGATTATCTGGAACAAGAATAAATATGATCTGAAAATTCCGGTCGATAACACCGGAGCGCAACTAAAAGAGAGGATCCACTCCCTCACCGGTAGGAACACAGTAGCCCCGCCCCCCCCCCCCCATGTGTTGCTGTGGCTGTTCAGAGGGATTCGTCCATCTTCTAAAACGCGTCTCTTGCTCTCTCGTGTCCTCCTAGGTCTTCCACCTTCAATGCAGAAAGTGATGTACAAAGGATTGCTGACGGAGGACAAGACGCTACGTGAAATAAAGATTACAAACGGTGCCAAAATAATGGTGGTAGGCTCTACAATAAATGATGTATTAGCTGTCAATACGCCCAAAGAGGTCATCCAGCAGGAAGTTAAAGCGGAGGAAGACAAGAAGGAGCCTCTATGCAGCCAAAAGGTAAGACGAATAGCAGCCTCAAGTATTTAAGGAGTTTTTATTCTGTTATTAAACCGGCACTGTGATTTCAGCAACACAGGAAAGTGTTGGACAAAGGTAAACCAGATGACATAATGGCATCTGTGAAAGGAACAAAGGTGAGAGAGAAGACGGGGGGGGGAGGGGCGGTCCCTGTGGCTGCTTGTCTTCCAGGTGAACTGTAGGATTTAAGTGCCGGACACAAAGACTGACCGTCTCCCCCCCCCCCCCCCCCCTCCTGCGCTCACAGGAACGATTGCCGACGGTGCCTTTATCCGGGATGTTCAACAAGTCCGGAGGAAAAGTTAGACTCACGTTCAAACTGGAGCAGGACCAGTTGTGGATCGGAACAAAGGGTGAGATGGCAGCCGGCCTCGCGTTTTCTAAATTCACGCGGAGCGCAAAGATGCCGGTGACTAAATGTCCTTTTTGTTTCCCGTGTTTCGTGCTCGTCTCCGCAGAGAGAACGGAGAAAGTCCCGATGGGCTCCATTAAAAACGTCGTGTCTGAACCCATCGAAGAGCAGGACGGCTACTACATGATGGTAAGGGTTCTCGCCGCTTCCGACCAACCGGCGTTGTGGGCGGGCCTTACGAGCCTGGGCCCGCCCGCCCGTGAATGACTCTGTCTTTTTCTTCTTCTTTATTCACAAAGACAAAATGAACCGTATTCATTCCGCTTCTATCGGGCGTGAAATCTCCGCAGTGCGCCGCTCCCTCTCTCGTGAAAGGTCAACCGCGCTGACCCAGTAGCAGTCGAGCTCTCTCTCTCTCTCTCTCTCTCTCTCTCTCTCTACAACCAACTTGATGACCGAGCCGTATCATCCAAACAAGATGGTATTCCCTCAAATAGGATGTAGCGTCTGTTTCTGACTGGAAAGAGCTCCATCCCGGGGTTTATCTGTGTGTTTCTCCGACAACGCTATCTGGAGGACGCGCCATCACTCCAACCACCGCGATAGGCTCGCATCGGGGGGGGGGGGTCTGACAGCCGTAACGCTAGGAGGACGATCTGGTGGCCACGCCGAGCTGCGGCCCCATTTTCTTAAACCCGAAGCACTTCACAACAAACAACCAATGCAGAGCGCTCAGGGAAACCGATGCCGGGTGCAGCGCTTGTTCCCCCCTCTTCCCCCCCCAGCTGCCGAATACGCTCTCATTAGGAGCAGGTGGAGAAATATGGACACAGGCTCGAAAAAATGGATGGGAGTGTTTTAAATGATTGGATGTGGTGTTCCACAGGGAAAAGCCAACCTGATGGCTGCAGGAGGGATAGTGTGTTGAATTTGAGAGGGATGTGTGCTGCCTGTGAGAAACACAAGCTGACCGGGTCAATCATGAGCCGTCTTGGCATTGAAATTGTTTCAGCTTTTTTTTTATTTTTTAAAGTGTCATAATCAACCAGACGCGCTCCTCTGCCTCCGGCGCGACATCGGAGAGATTTCCAGCTTGAAACCGTCAAACGGAAGCAGAGAGTATTAACGTCTGTAATTGAAAAGAGCCAAACCCAAATCAACATTATTTTTTTGGGGGGGCCCATCCAAAATTGAAATCCCGGCGTCTGTTTTTTTTTACGAAACGCCGTAACGCCCAAAAAACGCTCCGAGGCGGACGCGGGGACGCGGCGGCGCGTGTGCATCGGAGTGACGGCGGTCATCGTCTCGCTGCCTGGCGCTCCGCGGCGGAGCGGGAAATGTCAGCGCTTCCTCTAGATTAACCTTTCGCTCTGAAGGCACTCGTGTTCTTCTTCGTCGGAGAGAGGCGGAGATCCCGGAACGAGGAACTTAATGGAACCCGGTGGTCTGACGGACTCGACGCAACCGAATGTCGGAGCGCCATCAATATGGAGAGCGGACACATTTTCAGCAGCGCGCCGCACTTTCTGTCAGCGGAATAGCGGACGCCTTTTAGATCTCGATGCGTTTGATTAATGGGAAGTAAACAAGAAAAGCGATTTATTTAAAGGTGCCGACTGGCGGCGAAACAAAGGGGATTTCTTGGCAGTCGGCCACAAGCGGATTGAAGCGACGACCCCGAGTCATAAGCGTCCAGGCCGCTGTGCGAGTGACCTTTTCAGGTCATTTACGGATAACCCGACTTCCTTGTGGGTTCGGGTCCCCGTGTGTCGGACAATGAAACGCGTGGGAGTTCATTCCTTGTGTTTATTCCATGATGTGGATTACAGTCGGGTCACGAGAATGAGATTCAAAGTGCAGAAGGAGTCGCGCCGCCGCCGCGGTCATGGAAAACTAGGAAAAGTCATGGAATTTTAAAATGGTCATTTCCAGGCCTGGAAAAGTCACGGAAAAAACATGAATCATGAAAGTTTTGGAAAAGTCATGGAAATTTGAGTTTGAATTTGAAATGAGAATTGGAGTTTAAAAATAATGAATATGTTTTTTAAAGAAAGACGATCATAATGTAAGCCGGCGTCCGCTCTCAATACGCAAAATGTTCTAAATTGTTCATATTTATACCGATATTTCAGTTTGGTCATGGAAATTTGGTTTAAAGTCATGGAAAAGTCCAGGAAATGCATTGGTCAAAATGTGTAAGAACCCTGGATTTAAAATGCCAGTGGGCAGGGAGCTTTCCCTCTGAAACACCAGGCCCGTGGCTGATATTAGGGATCCGCCCTCTTTACTTAAATGGAGGCGGTCTGGAGTCATCATTCATTATTGTTTCTGTTGGAGGGAGTAAGTGGAGGACTGCATATTAATTTGTCTTTAACTGAGAGGCAGTTTATGACATCAAACTTTGAGTGTTGATTTATTTTAAACAGGCTTCGTACGGTCATGGAAAACCTGGAAAAGTCTTGGATCTTTTTAAATGGTTATATCCAGGGTTGGAAAAAATGAAATCCCAAAAGTTTTGGAATAATCCTTGAAATTATTTTCATTTCCGCAGTTTGATTAGAAAAATAAACATTTCTATAAATATGTATTCTCTTAATCAAACTATTGTCTCTTATTCATTTGTGTCATTTAAGGTATAAACTCGTTATACTCCGATATTTCACAAAATGTTTGGTCATGGGAATCTGGTTGAAAGTCCTGGACACCCATTGGTCAACATGTGAATGAACCCTGTTAAAAGCATTATACTCCAATGATGTGCATTCCAGAAAATCTTATTTTAGATATTTAAATGTCATTACCTTTGCATTTGTGTGCGTGCGTGTTATTCGCATAAGTCAAAAAGTATTAAACCGAATCGCATTAAATTTGGTGGGATGATTGGTTTTTATCCGGGGACCATTTGTTTCGATTTTGGGATCCATCGGGTCAAATGTCAAGGTCAAGGTCATGAAAAGGTCAAAATCGTATTTTTACCATATTTTGGTCAATTTTTATCCAATTGGCATGCAACTAATGCCAAAATGTTCATAATTCAATGCCCAATCTTCTGATATGCGAAGGTATGCGCTCTACCGAGTGCCCGTTCTAGTTTAAAATGTGCAGATGTCATTTAGATGTGCGTCCTAAACCACTTTGTATGTATTAAAAGTTTCATTTGTGTCATTTGACGAGCTTTCCGTCCTCTTTCCCGCCTCCGCAGGCATTCCAGCTGGGTCCGACAGAAGCGTCTCAATACTGGGTCTACTGGGTGCCTGCACAGTTTGTCGATGCAATCAAAGACACAGTCCTTGGAAAATGGCAGTATTTCTAATGTGCCTCTTTTTTTTGAACTGGGATTGAGAAGCCAATGAAAAAAATGAAACTGGAGTCGACAGTAAGGCTTACGGAACTTCTTTGAATACATCCAAAGGAAACGGACGGATGCCTGTGGACTAATCATATTGTTTTTAGGTTAAAAGTGCACTATGTGGCAGCGTAACAATTCTCAGCCCTGTTGATCTTTCAAGGTTTTCAGCAAATCCAAGGGAAGATGATGAAACAATTGTACAGAAATTGCTAACACTTTTCTTCAGTTATTCTTAAAGAAATAAAACTTATTTAATGAAATACATTTGGGTTTTTTTATTCACTTGGTTAGGATCCAAAATGTTGCGTTTGGTCTTGTTTGATGAGATTCCTTTGGGTTGTAGATTTAGGTCTTTAACATTGGCCTTTTTTAAAGGGTTATTATTTTTACTGAAAAATGCATCTCCCAAATAGCTGTTAATTTTGCAGACTACGGCATATTTTCCTGAAGAGATTCTCTGTGTTTCTCTGCCACTCCAGTCCTGCTGGGTAATTCTTGGCATTTGGCTTATATTTAACGCAGCTTGTACTATGATGACCAGATGCTTGGTCTCAGCCCATGAATCTGTGTTGCCATGTACCAATTACCAAGTGTTATATTTAGCAGAACACGGAGGAAACTATAATGGTCTTTAATGTGGTGAATAAAATGAATGTGACAAATTCACAGATCATAAATATGTTCACAACTTACAGGATTAATTGGTATATTATCTCAAGAAGGTGTGTTATCAATAAACAGCCTTTTATTTTAATTCATAACATTTCTAATAGAAAAACTGCCAACATGTTGACTTATGGCAAACGTTGTAAAATGACCAGAAGGGACAGAACTGTTGAGCCTTTTCTTGCAGGAAAATGGTAAAATAATACAATACAAAATATATCCAAGATACGATCATTATTCTCAGAAAAGGACGTATCTCTACGGCGCAGCGGTTGACGGGAGACGCCTTTTACTCTGAAGGATTCCAGACCGGAAGTTAAGTCGTTGCTTCCGGAAAACACGTCCGCAACTTCCGGTATGACTGAACGGCGGGACCGCGGGTAATGCAAAATTTGTGGAGGGAGCCACCGTCAAACCAGAGCGGCGGTCGGTGATGGCGTCCGCGGAGAGGAAGCGTCCCCCGCCGGTCAAAGTGCTGTCCGGGCAGCTGCGGGCGGCGGAGGGCCGGGGCGCGGCCGACAGCGGGGACGGCTGGACTCTCCGGCTGAGCGGGGGTCGCTCTCTGCCGGTGTCGCTGGTGTGGATGCAGGGCACGGTGCTGGAGGTCCAGCCGGAGAGGAGCACCGCGATGCTGCTGGACGAGACGGGGACGTTCGCGGTGCTCGGCGTCAACAACATCCCGCGAGGGAAGCCGTGTCTGGCCCAAGGTGAAGCTGCTTTGTGACTGATGTCAGAGGTGGTGTTTATTTCACTTTTCTATTTAAAAAAAATACTCACAGGGCTTAATGTATACATAAATATACATGTAAACTGCTCCCGGGGCCCGGAGCAGTGTATGTCCCTGTGTTCTGGTAATACATATAGTAGATATAGATAGTATTCGATGATTAATCATTTATATACAGTGTCAGAAAATAGTGAGTACAAATATACAGGACTGTCTCAGAAAATTAGAATATTGTGATAAAGTTCTTTATTTTCTGTAATGCAATTAAAAAAACAAAAATGTCATGCATTCTGGATTCATTACAAATCAACTGAAATATTGCAAGCCTTTTATTCTTTTAATATTGCTGATTATGGCTTACAGCTTAAGAAAACTCTAAAATCCTATCTCATAAAATTTTAATATTTCCTCAGACCAAGTAAAAAAAAAAGATTTATAACAGCTGAGTGTTTGTCAAGGCTCAGGAAACCCTTGCAGGTGTTTCGAGTTAATTAGACAATTCAAGTGATTTGTTTAATACCCTACTAGTATACTTTTTCATGATATTCTAATATTTAGAGATAGGATATTTGAGTTTTCTTAAGCTGTAAGCCATAATCAGCAATATTAAAAGAATAAAAGGCTTGCAATATTTCAGTTGATTTGTAATGAATCCAGAATGCATGACATTTTTGTTTTTTAAATTGCATTACAGAAAATAAAGAACTTCATCACAATATTCTAATTTTCTGAGAGTCCTGTACATGTCGATTTTTCAAAAGCAGTTTTTGGACCATGGAGGCTGTAAGATTGAAGACACAGTTCTGTATCTTATTTAGTTACAAAAAGTTAGTTTGAGGAAATTAAAATTTAAAAATGTTTTTCTCCATTGAGATCACATTGGGCCTCGATTGAAAATTCCCTTTTTTTATTTCAAATTTTTTTCTGTCTGCAGCCTTTTATAATATTTAGTAACTGTACATTTCGTACCGTCAAGAGATACGTCACGCCTGAACCCTTCCTACAGCAAAAAAATATATTTATTACTGAGCTTGTATGCACAACGCCAGGAGGTCTATTAAGGCTTTAACTGTATTCTTACTTTATATTAACACTGCAATTCACAAGCTTAGAATATGAAGCATTCCTATAGTTTGCCATATAAAGGCAGGTTGTTTGTCTTTTGGTCGTCACGGCACATGAACATCTCTAACTGAGAATAAACCCCATCCGCCCGGCTCGTCTCTTGTGTCCTTGAGTTTTATTTGAAGCCATTTATTTTTTTTACAGGCAAATACGTCATGGTGATGGGCGTCGTCATGGCCGTCTCCCCGGAGCCGGTGATCCGCGCCGTGAAGATGGCGGACCTCTCGGAGCTCGCCGGGCTCCACAGAAGGATGTGGAAGCTGGAGGTGGAGGACCTGCAGCTGGTGCTGGCCTGAGAGCAGAACCCGCTCTGGTGATTCTGGACACATGGGGGAGAGGCGTTCAAATGGACTGAAGGGTGGAGGCTCCTCGATGTCGAGGTGATGCAGCAGGGACAACGTGGAGCGGTCAGTGTTTCCCTTGTGAAGCTTTTCCTCTCGGCTCGACTCCAAGGATGTTCATACGAGTACGAAATAAAGATGACTTCTACTTTTTCCTCTCGTAGAAACACAATTCAGATGTTTATATATTGCAACAGGACTGACGTTTTTTTTCTTCTTTTTTTCAGACAGAAATATTAAATTCCATCTGGATTTCCACAAATTAAATCTCAATGCAAATATTGATCCATTTAAAATCTGCCTGCCGACACGTGAGGGAGCGTACAACGATGAGGTTCTTGTTCTCAGGGTTCTTACACATGTTGAGCAATAAATTTAAATTCCCATGGCCAGTGTGAAATCTCGCCGTATACACGAGTGACCCTTCAATGAGACAATAGTTTGATTTAAAAAAATACATATATAAATGTTTATTCCTTTAATCAAACTGCATAAATGAACATAAAATCTAACATTTCTTTGGGATAAAAAAATTGTCAACAACTTTTCCAGGCCTGAAAAAAATAACCATTTTAAAATTCCATGACTTTTCCAGGTTTTCCATGATCGTTTGAACCCTGTGTATCTACTCCAGTATTTTCAGAGCGCCGTTTCCCCCGTTGGCGGCTCGGCGCTCAGCGGTCATCCTGAGAGCCACGAGGAGGCAATCAAACCTTCAGAAACATGCTCTGAATTTCTAATTTAGCTGCTTCTCAATTTCCAGGCCTTTCTTGAGATAGAAGTAACGCCACACTGTCGACGTATTCTTAGAATATGGGAAGACGTCTTCACAGGACTAGATACACGCGTGATTAACAAAACACACGGCAGTTAAAAACAGTTTACGAAAAGAAGCTTTATTTTGAGTGGTGTCCATTACACTGGTATATGAATAGATAAATGGAAAGTGAAAATGACCTATGGTAATGGATTAAAATAAGAGAATGTCAACTGAACTCTCGATTCAAGTATCCCATTCTCAACACATGGAACCGTAAAAGGTCGTTAACGTATATAAACTGTTTGGGTGAAAAGAAAGTGCCGTCTCGGGTCGAGGGTTAGCGCGGCCGTTTTCCGGATGTTCTGCCGAACGGGCGCACGGCAACGCGGCCTCCGCTCAGATAACACTACTGGAGTTCAGAGTAAACCAGCCACCAATCAGAGGGCCAGTCCCGAGCGCCCCCTTTAAAATCATGCTGTGATCAGGCTGTTTCCTCGCGGGCCCTCAGGGGTCGCCCTGGGGTCGACTGTTTGAATACTGCATTAGTTGCAACTGGGTCATGAGCGTCGTCATCGCATCGTTAAATAATGTCTTTAAGCAGAAAACTGTATTTCCCAAAGTCATTGTCATTCGGTGCTATAAGATGGTCTTTTCTGGCTTTGGCAAGTTTCATCAAAAGGAATTCCCGGCGCTCCATCCACTCTTTTAGTTCCTGCTCCCCGTGGGCCAGCTTACACAGCTCGTCCTCTGTGCACGAGCTTTTGAGGAACCTACGGGAAACGCAAAAGGTCAAAAGGTCAACCGTCGCAGAATCCACCGGACTCCGAACCGGCGACGTACGGGAAGTTCCTACCTCTCGCAAACTTTGAAGGTGCCCGTGGGGAAGCGGTACTGCCAGCAGTTCTGATCGTCCTCGGAGTTGAAGACTCGGTCTTTGTGCTTCTCCGACGTGATGTGCTGCTGCCATTGCTTCTCGCTGTTGCAGTTCTTCCCACACAGCCAGCAGTGGTTTCCCGCCTGCGGAGAAAAACACGAAGACGATCACGTTTACACGAATGACGGATTACCGCCCGTTTATTCATTTAAAGCTACGACTGTAAATACTCGATTAAGATTTAGAGTTTCGATAAAACTCGTCCCTCAAGAGATGCCGTGTGCTCCTCAGGCCGTTGAATAACTGGTCAGTTTGTTTGGGATTTCTTTAGGTACATTTGTTTTTTTTTCTTTTTCTGAATGACATATTCCTCAGAAATGTATGAACGCATATCTGGTGAACACGAGAGTTAAAGTCTTATAAATCTATTTAGATCACATTGTTTTATATAAAAAATGTTTTCTTCCCGTCTGTGTGTGCAAGTAAAAGTGTCAAAGTGCAGGACAGTCAATTAAAACAATTTGGTAATAAAAGGGGCCAAAACATAAAGAGTTAAAAGAGCAAAGTACAATACACTGTAGAAAGATGGTGCAATAACATAAACAAACAGAAGATAAGAGCAGGCCATAGAATACACACATATAGTGTGTGTGTCTGTGAGTGTGTGTGGTGCTGCAGTCTAAGCCCCGCCCCCTTTTAGCGGCCCAATACTATTCGATATAAATATTCCGTTTCAGGAGGAATGCTTCACAGAACAGAAGCTAAACACCAACTTCAGTTCCACTGGGACTTTAAAGTTGAGCTTTTGTGTGATTCTTTGCGGAGAAACGAAACTCGGTTAATTTAAAAATCAACAGACGTGTGAAACTAATTGATGAGTGGAGACGGTTGTATGAAGAGAGATTCCCTGCTCGCGGAGGACAATAATCCGAGTGCCGCCGAGCAGCCGGTGAACTCACCACTTCCTCGGCGTAGTCCGTCGGCATGTGGATCTGTTTGCCGTTCTCCCGCACCAAGTTACTGGAGGCCTCGTCCCCCCAGCCCGGCTTCTGAGACTGGAGCCACTGCTCATAAAGCTGATCCATGTCTGGAACTGAATGAGGGGCGTGGCAAATGAGTATTTGTGACTTATGATTGAATAAAAAAGATCCCATCGCGACGGGACTCACTGTTGTTTTCCTTCATGTAGGTCCAAAGGTCCCTCTCTTCTAGACTGTGGGCAAACGTGCAATTCCCAATGTACTGACACTTCTTGCCGGCAGTCACATGCATGCAAATCTAAGAAGTGGGAGAAAGCAACAACATGTGGGGACCGTTTGCGGGAGATTTGGTGTCATCACAAATACAAAAGAGGTCAAAAGTGTTCGGCTCGTACCTCAAATTGAGACGGAATGGGTTTTTTGGTTGGCAGTGATCTTACTGTTGTCCACTTTTTCCTTTCGTTGGAACTTACGAGCACCACCCGCCGGTCTTTAGCCCACCTGAGGGACAGAAACAGGAGTCACGTATGGAGTCGCCTGCGGTCCACAGGTATCCGTGTGCCGGGAACACTTCCCAGGACTCACATGTGTCTCGCCTTCGCCGCGCAATACTTCTTGTTTTTGTCAGCCTCGCTGAGTTGGCCGTTTCTCCAGCACTGGCCACAAACAAACATCATCTTCAGATTCGGAGGCCCAAACCTCCTTTGTGCGTTGGAAAGCTGCGATGAAAGGAACACAAAGCAACAGGGATGCGACTAAATATGTTGAGCCAAAAACATACGCCCAAAAGCGTACATATCATCCGAGGAAATGGAAGAAACTATGGTTACACATCTACAATCACATGAGAGAAAAACACTCAATACCAGACAAATGTTTAATGGTGCCATTTACATTTGAATATCATGCTATATATATTATATATGAATAGCATGATATTATATATATATATATAAATAGAATTATAAATAAATATATTTATAAATACATATATATATATATTTATAAATAAAAAAATATATATATAAATAAAAAATATATATATATACAAATAAATATATATATCTCAAAGTCAAAACTCTGTGTTAAAGGCAACCAAAGTCCTTCCGTTGGCCTTACCTGGGCTCCCTGCAACGAAGCTGTTGAATTCCAAAACTTCTTCGCCTCTTGGACAATACTTTCATGAGTGATACCTACATGATAAAAGGTTTAAGAAATATATATATAATGAAAATCAGGAGAAATAATTGAATTGTATCAGATTTTCCTGTGACAAGTTTTGCAAAAGGTGTTTTAGGAGAAGTGTGGCGTCTCACCGAGCCCGTGCTGCAACATCCAGACCTTGAGCTCGATGAGGCTGTGGGCGTAGAAGCAGTCGTCCTCTCTCACGCAGCCGTAGCGGACTTCATGCCGACAAAGATCCAGCTGGCAGTGAGGACTCAAGGGTCGGATTTTGGAATAACGGACCGTATTCTCCTTCAAAATGTGGACCAGGCACCTGCGAGACAAACGGGACAACAATGTCTCGAACCCTCGCACAATTCCAGATAACTCTCAACTGTGAATGAAATCCACTCAAACGGTGTGAAAGGCCCGATGACGTACTTATGATCCTCAAAGTCGTGCTTCGTCACCGGATGAGAGCAAAGCGAAAGGTCGTCCTTGTTGGTTTTGCTGATTATTCGCGGTTTGTGGTCAAAACACACCTGCAAATAAAAGTAAAACATTTAAAATTACACGAGTCGAACGACACCCTGAGCTCGTACGAGTTTTTTCCGAACATGACATGCAAACACTCGCCCCACAGAGAAACATGAAGATCCCATGATGCTCCTGTAAGATCTTGGGGACCGTCAGCCGGATGTTGGAGTTGGGCCCGTAGGGGTCGAACAGAAGCTCTCTGGAGATGAAGCCTTTCCGCTCCAGCGTCCAAACGTCAATCTCTTCCTGGCAGTATGCAAATGTGCAGTGGCCCGGGTACAGGCACTCTTTCCCAACAGCCACCTCTGAAACAACACAGGTCACGAGGTCACGTGACGGTGTGGACGGCAACAGATACGCGTTATGAAAAGGGACAGAAACACACGCTGCCACAAGCGCTCATTGAATAATGTCAATATTTATGTCTAATAAATAAGTGAAATGGTGAAAAACGCAACATGCCGAGGGAACGGATATTATTTTCTATTAACAATCTGCGTTACTAAATAATACATTTAGGATTTCTTTCTTTTCCCTCTGGGAAACGAACTAATCGGCTGTGCAGGTACGCAAAAAACCGACACAACTGGTTTCATACATGGAGAAATGTCGGGTCAAAAAAACATTACCTTTACAAATGTAATACGGTCCAACATATTGGGTTTTTGTTGGTCTCGGTCGAATGAGCTTCCACTTCTTGTCTAGCGAGTGTTTGAATCTTCCGAGTAAAGCGTCCTTTTTGCATTTATGCTCTTCTGTATGAAGCGTGTAATCCAACACGCCGGGCCCTGTGGACGCCAAGGTGAATAACACACATTACACCTCCTTTTCCTTAACCACACACACATTACACCTCCTTTTCCTTAACCACTCACACATTACACCTCCTTTTCCTTAACCACACACACATTACACCTCCTTTTCCTTAACCACACACACATTACACCTCCTTTTCCTTAACCACACACACATTACACCTCCTTTTCCTTAACCACACACATTACACCTCCTTTTCCTTAACCACACACATTACACCTCCTTTTCCTTAACCACACACATTACACCTCCTTTTCCTTAACCACACACACATTACACCTCCTTTTCCTTAACCACACACATTACACCTCCTTTTTCTTAACCACACACATTACACCTCCTTTTTCTTACACACACACACTACACCTCCTTTTCCTTAACCACACACACATTACACCTCCTTTTCCTTAACCACACACACATTACACCTCGTTTTTCTTACACACATTACACCTCCTTTTTCTTACACATACACACATTACACCTCCTTTTCCTTAACCACACACATTACACCTCCTTTTTCACACACACACACACACACATTACACCTCCTTTTTCACACACACATTACACCTCCTTTTTCACACACACACACACACAACACCTCCTTTTTCACACACACACACATTACACCTCCTTTTTCACACACACACATTACACCTCCTTTTTCACACACACACACACACACACACACACACACACACACACACACACACACACACACACACACACACACACACACACACACACACACACACACACACACACACACACACACACACACACACACACACACACACACACACACACACACACACACACACACACACACACACACACACACACACACACACTACACCTCCTTTTTCACACACACACACCCTCACCCGTTTTGACGTAGCAGCTCGAACACGCTTGTTTGAATTCGTGCGTTTCAGCCAACGGGTTCTTCGCTAACTCCACAGCAGCAGGAAGACCCTTCACTTCAGGCATCCCCACGGCCATCCCCATCGGGCTTTCAATATTATTCATCTGTAAATAACCAGAAACAGAAACGGGAATCAAGACCGAATACAAGCCGGCGACGACGCCTCGATGGAAGACGAGTAATAATGCAAAAGTTACCTGTGGGATGAATCGACTCTGAGCGTAATCTGAAATGATCCCAGACGGGGAGGAAAACAAAATTGAAGACGCAGGTTACGTATTTTTCATCGGACATTTTGACACGCAGGGTGACTCGAGCGGGCCGGGTAACGCACCTGTTTTATAGTCGTTAATGCTGAGACTATCCAGGGAGTCCAGCGGTGGGGGGAGGGCGTCGAACGTGTCCATCCTGAAGTACGCGCTCGAGCCCGACTTGTGGTAGAGCGGGGGCAGGGTGACGGTGCACTGCTGGCCGCCGCTGTGGAGGAACGGGTTGATGTGAGACGGCATCAGGAACGGACTGGACATGGAGCCGCCAGAGGAAATACTGGTTGGCAGAGGAAGAGGCCCCTTCATGGTGGGTATGATCTGGGAGACAAAAAAAACAGTCACACTGGTGCTCCGACACGGACGCGCCGGCACACCTCCCTCCTCGCCTCCTGCTCACTGACCATGGTCGACTCAGGGCCGGCTTGGTCCAGCAGGTCGTCGAGGTCGTCCCCAATGATGTCGGCGTCGAAATCCTGACTGGTTTCGAGCATCGCGCAAGGCTTACTGGGTCGGCACCCGTTGACGAAGGAGGGCACGGGAAGGGGGGACGAGGCGGGCGCCGCCGCCGCCAGGGAGACGGACTCGAAGCCCGGCGGCTCCGACGGGCTGACGGACGACATGATGTTGTTGGGAGGAAGTTCATCCACTATTGCGTCATTTAGAGGCGGGAGCACTGCCGCGGAAGCTTGGATTGGAGGCGGAGCCAAAACACTGTTCTCCTGGGTGAGCCGAGGCACTTCTGAAACACAACAAGAGGGGGGGGGGGGGTGACTTTAGTCCTTTCTCGCGTTTTAATTAACAAAATAAAAGCTGCATTAATACAACACTCACCAATTTCTATATCTTCAACTGAAGACGAGCCGTGGGAAAACTAAGGAACAAAAAAACAGAAGAACATCAGTGAACGACATGTTTCTTGGGAGCGTAAACATACATATTTAGGTCATTGTGTTGCGTACCTTCTCACATGATGCATCTTGATAACTTGATGCTCGCATTACATTCAAGGCAGGCTGTTGAAATGGAATGAGAGTCATTGAATTAGAGCTACATGGATTTCAGAAATGCTGGAAATCGCTGCACATCAATTCAAACGTTTGGCCTGAACATGGAGGATCAGGAACTCGTGGGACTTTCTGTGGTCGTCATTTCTTTTGACGGTGTGAGCTTGTTCAGAGACACACATACCTTACTCCTTACATAAGCTTTACGGATTTTCAATCCCAAAATGTTGGCAAGGTCCTGAGTCAGGTCCGTGACGCTGGTATCCTGGGAAGACACAAACGGGCCGTGTTCATTCAAACACGCTGCCAAAACACTCATTTTCAAATTATTCTCGGACACGCGGGGTGGAAAGGTTGGTTTTTTTTCCACTCATCTGCAACGTTTTTACTGTATCGTTGCTTTCAACGTTTTTACTGTATCGTTGCTTTCATTCATCAAGACTGAGCCATGCTCAGATTTCAGCAACCTTTAAGGTGCAGCCCACATCTACAGACCTGTGATTTGGTGAAAATTGCCTTTAAACCTCAGCAGCGTCAGAAATACACCAGGGCAAAGGGCAAAACTGCCCCTAAGAAATATAATTTCTGATATCACTAGAAGAGGGGCAACAAACACCCCCATAATCTCCTCTAATAATTATGATAATTGAATATCCTTTTGTTTTTGTTGTGTGTGTCCTATCTGTATTGCCTGTACTGTACACACTAAAAAAATCAATAAATATAATTTTAAATTTAAAAAGAAAGAAATAAGTTATAATCGTTAATAGTGGTTTAAAAAAATGTTATAACAATAAATAACGACAAAGAAACAAGAATAACATTGAATATAATTCATGTTTTCTGTTTGTTTTGTGTTAAAAAAATCTAAGAAAACATTTTTAATCTGTAGACTGCTTAATAGTCTTATTATTGCCATTTTCATGACAATTGTTCATATACTATAAGCCTAAATAATTATATTTATTATTTTTGAACAAGGGTTAAATGCTATTACACAAGTTTGAAAAAGTGCCCCCAATAAATGCTCCTGGATATCAGTCACTGGGGGCAAAAGTTGTAACTTTCCTACCCTGAACCTCGTTTTTTTTGGGGTCACTTCAAACTAAATGTGGCTGCTAATTGCACCGAAGTAGGGCCGACATCAGAGTCACCTCAAATGTCTTCATTCAAACAAAAAGGTAGCAGAAACGCGGCAGTGAGCCGAGTGCCGGCCGGGCAACGCGCCAGAACCACCATGAGTCCACTCGGCGTGTCGTTCCCATTTTGCTCATTTTGTTTTGGTCAAATTTGCCGAGACCAAAAAAATCAATAAAAAGCGGGCTGGATCACGTTCAGATGAATCGACGTATCACACGCATGTGCTGCACCTCACCTGAGGCACTGCTAGGGAGCATTTGGCAACCGCCTCATAGGCCTCTTGATGTCTCCCCATCTCCTTCAAGGATTTCGCTTTCCTGTACAGCGCCTTGTGGTTGCCCTCGTTCAGATGGAGAGCCTTTTCACAGTCTTCCAGCGCCTGGTCAAACAGGCCCTGAGAGAGAGGACGAGTCCCAGAGTTAGACACGCTGTACTCAACCATCGCGCTGGATCGGGAATCGACTTTGCGTGTTCAGAGGGCCGAGTCAGGTGTGGGTGTGGTCTCCCCCTGAAGACAGCCGAGTGGTTTTTACTGCCATGGAACAGCATTTAATGCAGAATGACAGCGACTGGAGAGGAGACCCGAATGATTCTCTGAAAGCATCATTCCTAAACTTCAATTTCTGAAGGGCCAGTGGATCTGTGGTGGGAAGCAGCACCAAAGAGTTAACGCTATAGACGCTATTTCGTACACTAAGGTTTCAAATTATGTCACGTATCAGATAAAACAACGTTTTTTTTCCTTTTATGTCACATTTTTATTATTAATGTGACAGAACGGCAGCTTAATTTCTCAAAATATGACATTTAAAAATGTATGTCGCCATCCTGCCACATAAAGGTGTAAATGTTAGCGTTGCGGCCTGTAAGCCACGGCCACATGCTGGTCCTGTTCAATGCACTCCAGCTGAAAAGACCTCCTGTGACGTATGCAAGGTGGATTCAAAGCGAGAGAAGGCAAATCTCGTTGCGAAAGAACATCACTAAGGAGTTCCGCCCCATTTAGTCTCTTTAACTAGTAAAAACCTGCGTGTCCTCAGGTTAACCGACACCATTAATCTGGAGGAGCGGGGTTTTAATGTGAGGGGTTCTAAAACTAAAAACATGCTTCATGTTCTTCTCTCTTCACCCTCTCAGGTGTTTCCTTATACCTTCATAGGAAGAACTGGGACATTGTGAAGTAATGCAGATTTAAAGCTCCTCTTTTTGGTCTTTGTGATGGGAGATTCTAGCACAAATGGCGACTGTTGCTTAACGGACCAGAAACAGAGGAGCCTTCTAAAAAGTCTTCAATCAGAGGAAAATAAAATGGTACGAAACAAGAGTTCTTCTTTTGGCGCTGCAGTGACATTTAAAAAAAACATTTGTTGTGACATTTGGTGAATTGTGTTTTCGGTACAGCTCGATTTGAGCCAGTGATCCCGGCTTTGGGGAACCCTGGACCCTCAAATGTGACATTTGGAGACGATATTATGAGATACAAAGCTGCTTGCTGTATTTTGGACTTTATTTGTGTTATTTAACTGCACGCGGAAAATGTTTTTGGGAGAGGGAAGCGATCGGGACGGTCGCCCGCTTACCGGAACAATGTTGAGGTACGCGGCCGCTCGGTTTGCATACAGCTTTTCCAGAAGACCTATTGCGACACAGATGTCTTCCGAGTCGGCGTACTCCGCTATACTCAAGGCTTCGGTGTACATCTCGATGGATTTCGTCCATTCCCCTTCTCTAAACACGTCGTTTCCTTCTCCGAAAAGATTCCACACGAGGTCCTTAATGAACACCTGAAAAAAAAATGTAAGAAATCAGAGCAAAAGTAAAACAGAAAACAGCCGGTTTGTCTTTTCAATCAGACGCTGCAATACAAGTGTTGATGCAAGACGGAAAAACCCCACTTCAAAACGTGACATAGCTTACCTCATACTGCTCTTGACTTCCAGGATAAGGAAGCGTTGACCTAAAAGCCAGAGAAAGTTCATGTTACGCACCTTTAAAGTGTCGGCAGAACAAAAAGAAGATACATTAGAATGAGAATAGAGTTCAATAGAGCAGAATAAGTCTCATTCAGAGCAGACGGCGTGCAACTAACATTAATTATTCTTCTGGTCGTCCTGCACACGTTGTTCTTCATATAAAAAATAAATAAATTGAGCGAAGCAGCATGATTTCTTTTTTTAAATTATATTATATTTATTAAGTTAATTATAGTGTGTGTTTAATTAGGTCATATCGACAGTAATAAATACATTGATAAAGAAATAATCTGATCTGCATTGTCATAAAAAAAGAAAAAAAACAGATCTGAATTTGTGTGTGTGTGTGTGTGTGGTTAGACAGGTTGCTATGTGTGCAGGTGCTGACGTCATTAAAAATCCAATTATACAAACATAGTAAAAACTGGGCAAATAAAGCTGGCATTCAAAAAAAACAAAAACAGGCAAAAGATATTAACACGGATCGTCATGATTTTGTTAAAAAGGGTAAAAGTAAAGTTACTGTGTCTGACCAACCACGGTTGTGAACCATGAGGTGCATTGTGAATGTGGGTGGAGGATCTGTGGCTGGTTCATTGTGTTGCAACAATCACAGAGGTTGTTTTGATGCTGCCTGGCATTGAAAGCCGTCTTTCCCCGTTCCGTTCACTCAGTGTGCCACTTTAATTTAGATCGTTACGTTTAGTTCATGAGTCCAAAGTCAACTTCACGCATCAGGACGTCACAGTGAAGTTTCAGGTTGACGGCGGTGACGCGCGGAGCAGCATTCTCAGTCTCGCTATTGTTACACAAATGAATAGGCGCTGTCAAATCGGAAGAAAGCGCATCCCGTCGCCGTCTGGCACGGCTCTTAAAAAACACTCCGGATGCACGAGTCCAGAGCTCAGATCAGATCGGAGGAATATCCCACAATGAAAAACAGTCACGTGAAGCCGGTCGTAAATCAGCCGTCTTGCCGACAGCCGGCTAATCTGAACAACAAAGCGCGATGCGGGGCCGACGAATCATCCGCAGACGAGTCTTCATCTCGTCATCCTGTGCAAAGGAAAGACTCGCGGACACGGCGGCGTTCGGAAGTCGGGACACTTTCAGACTCGTAACTTTATCGTGACACTTACTGGATGAACTGCAGGCCTTTCTGAATCTCCTGCCAGCGACTCCTTCTGTCCTGACACGCTTCGGACATGTTTGTATTAATACACGCTCCTTTGTCAGCACCTGGAATTACGATATGTAAAAGGGGTTTTATTACTGGTTAAATCATTAGTGTAACAAACAAAAAACACAGCAACCATGACAAGCACGAAAGCACACCTTAGTCATCATAAGTCCCCACCAGCAGGTTGTCGAACTGGTTTACAGTTCACAGGCATTATGTTCCATGCAATGAGCATGACTTCCGCATTTAGTAATGACGACACACGTGCAGTTCCGGTCAAAAAGAAAACTACATATTTCATGTCAGCTTGCATGCAGATAACGTGAGCTTAAAGTGAACTTAACAGCTCCGTCTCATCAACAGTAGAACACACACACAAAAAAGTCCACATCTGGACGGTGCACTCTTTGGCCCGTTTGAACGGAGCATCCGAACGCAGGAGGTCCATTATCGGACATCGCTTCGATAGCACTGATTCATCCTTCAGCTGTCACGAAAACGAAGAATAAACGCGACGCTTCGGTTTCCCAATCGGGTCGTATTAGATCATAAATGACGTCATCTATCGCCTTATTAGTACCCAGTCCCGTCAAAGCCCGTGTTTAATGACTCATTGTTGTTTTTACACGTCTTTAAAAACTACTTTCTAAACAAATGTGGATCTTGAAGAAAAAAAAAAGGAGCATGTTGATCAAATAAGTTCTCCTTTACAGTCTTTAGCTTTAAGTTATGTCCTGTTCAGCAAAGCGAAAAGTAACTTTGTTCTCAGGACATTTTTTGTGGCCCGCCTATATAAAAAAAAAAAGCAAAGTCAGTTTGATGACGGCGGGCTCACTGGGAAGGAAGAAAGAAAAAACATCCTTCAAGTTGTTTTCGGGGGAGCGAGGGAGCTCCTCGGACAGGGGACGTGTCCGACAATGGACGCATCGCGTTCATCGCACGTGTGTCCCCCCCGCGGCCGGGGCAAGCAGACTTCTCGTTAGCAATCGTCGGTTTGCTAGCGACTCGTAGCAATA
The DNA here is from genome assembly GCF_029220125.1 of Pseudoliparis swirei. Taxonomy (NCBI): domain Eukaryota; kingdom Metazoa; phylum Chordata; class Actinopteri; order Perciformes; family Liparidae; genus Pseudoliparis; species Pseudoliparis swirei. The sequence goes on along the minus strand of NC_079410.1, from coordinate 5,748,623 downwards.
TGTTGCTCACATAGTTTTACCCGCGGCACTAAGCACCTCAACCGATACACCCCGACAGCGTCCCCCGGTGCCGAGAGCCCTCCGGCCGAACCGAGCTGCGTGACGTTACCGGGACAAGTTCCTCGGAAGTCCTCTGGATCTGACAAAGCATCGGCATGTCAAGTTAAACTAGTTCCCCAACGCAAACAATAGCGAGCAGTAGACGTTTAGCTCCCGCCCGAGACCCGGTAAATGTCACATAAATTATCCAACAAATGTCCCGTAAACATACTTACATGAATGTATCTTTATTCCAAACAACCCCTTGAGTCGGTTATCCAAAGAGGGGAAATTAGTTTTCGTTTTAGCCAAAATAAGTTAGCTAGATGTGCTGTATCGCTGAAGGCCGCCCGTGGCTTCTTCTTCTTCTTTGAGTCAATGTGGGGCGAACACGGACTCCAGCGCAGTGCTGCCCCCTGCAGGCAGTGGAAGGACACGACAACGTTCCACATGGAAAATGACAACACGAGCTCGCCAAGCATAGATCGATGAGCTAATGAGTCTCTATTGGTAATCATAACAAGACAGAATATGAAACACATGTATAATATATATTTACGTTGATGTTTATTTGTTACATAGCTGCAGATTGCTTTAATTTCCCTTGAGGGGGTAATATGATTGGCGTCCGTTTGGATGTGTGGATCAAATTTGGCTTTTGAGCCACATTGAGTGCATTAGGTTTGTTGTCTGCCGGTGAGTGAGTTTACATGTATAATGACTTTCTTCAGGCAAATAACAGAGAACTGCCACATCAAGGAAATGGAGCTGAAAGTGATGCCTTCACGGAATATAAACCTTTTATTTTACTAAGAAGCATAAGGCTGCAGCAGAGGTTGACCATCATATGACAATAAATCACCATGATTCTTTTTCAATAGATTTATCCCATAATGATTAATTAATTTATACATAACTTCCCGCTTTTCTATGTGCATTTGCCAATATATTAATATGGCAACCTTGAAAATCCATTCTTAATAAAAGAAAATATAAATCCTTCAAGCCCTTTGCTAATATAGACACTGCTAAGACCCCCTGTGTCCATCTCTTCAACCCAATCTACAAAGCCAGTCACAGTTCAGACTGTGACTGGCTTTGTAGATTTGGTTGTTAATACGATTTGCACATTTGTGAAGGATAAAAACACACCGATGAAGTTAAGTCATAAAATAGGTATACGTAGTTTGGTGTTATAATATTAAACCAGGATTAGGAATAAGATAAGAAATCATCCTTCTTTCAAAAACACTCTTTTTTCTCTTCCTTCCTCCGAATTAATTGTTATTCTTTTTCACTTTGTAATGTAGAAATTATGAGTTTGCATGTTGTTCAATGAGAGTTCTGAAAACAAGTTAGCAGATATCCATTGATCTGTGTGAGGAGGACGACGGCCCAATGCTCACCACTGTCCTCCTCTGGATGGATCGAAGGCTGAAACTCAGCGTGGCCAACATGGTTTTCTTCATTTAATCTGAGTATAATCTCATCATCGCTCATTCAGGTTTCAGGATTTCACCCTCAACCTCCCGGCAGGATGAGAGTAAGAAGCAGCTTCTCTGCCCGGCTCATTGCCCACGAGCAGGCTTCCCACTCAGGTGTTTATAGCTCGATACGATCTCAGGATTCAGCGGATGTTTCGTGGCGATGGATATCCCGAGCTGAACGATAATCCGATACCCAGGGATGGAGGGCTGTGTCTCTCTCCTCTCATGAAGAGCGGTCACCCCGGCAGCTCCACTGACGGCCAGGAGGAGGCGCTTATCTCCCATGGCTGAGGAAGTGAATCACAAAACACTGACTTGTATGTCCCCTGTTATCTAAACCAAAAGCGTGGGCTCTCATGATCTATCTGCCCTGACATCACTGATATACAGCATGCCACCACTTTATGAATGGCAATGGAGTCTGCAGTGCTGTAAATACACTTTCACAACACATAATAAAAAAGATGAAACCCAAAAGATATGACATGTTTAATGGCATTTTCAGATCAGGTCTGCAATGTGTAGAAAAACCCAATCTCAGCTGTTTTAACTCAAACTCTTGGAGTGCGGCTCAGTAACTCATACCGACACTAATGATCTCTACCGTTTGTTTTATGGAAGGAAGGTCTTTTCTATCCACCCGCTGACATGTTTATCTACACGATGGATGGAGTGTTTATATGATTACAGGGGGAGGCCCACTGTCCCCCATAATCATATGAAGACGTCTGTCATTATGGTGCGCTTGCCATAATCTGGAAGGTGTATTTGTTGTGAGTAAGTGGAACCACACATTGTGTCGCTTACAGAAACTAAACAATTAGCCCTGAAGCTCATCGAATGATGCGCCTCAACTCACACAGCGCTATTGTTTTGGATGTGTTTGATTCATTTCCCTTTATCTTGTCTGTACCCTATTCAAAGTGTCTAAAATGATGGAAACATGCGTTTTAAATAGCTGCATGATTCATTTTCATATATTCAAAATGTCATCTGCTACCAGATATTATTTCTTTATTTTTTTTATACTTGCTATTTTATTTAGGTATTTTAACAGAAACACTACCTTGAAAAGTAAGAATGCATAATAATATAAAAATAAATAAAAATAAAGTAAAAATTAACCATGCATCTGGCTAAGAAGGGTCATAAGGAAACACACAAATTTAAAAAAAGGTACCAGACGTTATGGCAGCTCCACCTCCGGGCCCCGCCCTGCAGGATGTGTCCTCTAGGGGGCGCACAGGTTGACGAAACACTGGATTAGCCTGCGGCCGGCCAATGGTGATGCTCAGGAGATTATTTAAATAGCATCTAAAAAAAGCTCTCCAGTCTATGCCTCCCTCCCTTGAGTGGAAGGGAACACTTGGTGCGGCTGCCTGTTGCGTGCCATGGCTGCTCTTTGCCGGATCCTTCTGCTGCTGTCCGGTAAATTGATCTTCTTATTTTAATATTCATATACTCTGAGGACTTTCTTGAATCAGAACCAGAATCTTTTTATTGCCATTTATGTTTTCACATACACGGAATTTGTCATGGCGGGTGATGCGACAATAGACAATAAGATGAGCAACAATCAACACAGTGTGATAATTAAGAATATAACAATGAGATAAAGTGCACAGACAGGCAGGTTTCAGAACTTTAACCAGTGTAAATCAGTTTAAAGTGTATTTAGAGTGACGTGTTACGTGTATTTAATTGCATTTAAGTGAATAATTAAGTGATGTTGTGGCAGCTGTCTCCAATCTGGCCTCGGCTGCTGGCTGATTGGCAATCGGTCAGCAGCCGATGCTGCTCATATAAAAGGGCAGCAGAGCTGGAGGGAGGGAGGCAAGTGAGCAGACCCGTTGTCGTGCGGTCTGCTGTGTGTTGCGTGTGGAGCACAATAAATATGTTTCCGAACGGAACCTCGTTGTGCTCTGATAATCCTTGGAGCTTTTGGGGGAAACCCACGGGTGACGGCCAGAGAAGCGTCACAGATGTGCAGGGGAGTGAGCGGAAGGAAATTGTCCTGGGGATGACGGAGTCAGTCAGTGGGGGACCCGGGGTCTGAGGGTCAGTGGGACCCGGGCTTTGTTCATGAGGGTCAATGCAGCACGGGGAGTTAGTATGATCTGTTATGTTGAGTCATTTTAAGGCGTGCAGTGTCACTTTGTGTGTGATTCTAAGGATGCAAATTAAAACAAACGAACTGAACCGGTTTGGCTGCATAACATGTTCTCTACATAAGTGGCTCGTTAATTCTCAGAGTTTAATCGAGTGTAATGTTGTACCAAGGCTGTGTGCAAAAACAGACCGTCAGTGTGTGGAGTCTGAGGATTGTTGACGAGGTTATGGACATGCGTTTTTTTATTTCCCTTCTCAGTGGCTGTGGCCTCCGTCAACACGCGCTGGGCCCCGCGGACGAAGAGAGGATTACTGGAGCTGGCGGGGGTCATCAAATGCAGCACGGGGAAATCGGCCTTTGCTTACATGATGTACGGATGCTACTGTGGACTGGGAGGTCAAGGCTGGCCCCGGGACCGGACGGACTGGTGAGGCACCATCACCTCTCGAGAATGTGTGTGTGTGTGTACATGTATACACACACACACACACACACACACAGCGGATGCCGTGCGATGGGATGTTTGAGATCCAAATTCAGGCGCTCTCGCATTGCTCAGAGTGCCTCAAAATAGTTCCAGAAAATTCCACACCCAAATCCTAATTGCCGTCTCCTTCTTTTTTCCTCTTTCGCCCCGCGAGCGACCGAACCCCCTCAACCCAGTTACCTTCTAACTATGGGCTGTGGAAACCTCGGGCGCCTGTGTTTAAGATGGCCGCGGTGGGATTCAAACCCACAGTGCCGCGGCTGCCCGCCTCTTGCTTCCTGAACCGTGTAGAGAGATGAACATTTAAAAAACAACAACATTGACCCCGCTGTCGTTCTCTCTGCATATGAAGGTGTTGCCACAGACACGATTGCTGCTACGGAGATGCGGAAGGCCTCGGCTGCCAAACCAAAACAAAACAGTACGAGTGGACGTGTGAGGACAAGAAGGCGGACTGCGGTAAGGCTTTTTAAAATGCTTATGTAGGCATGTTGATTACTAAATAGACCTATGGGGACACAAGCCCCGCCCCCCTCCTGGCCTTCACCGACAAAACATCACTCATAGCTTTTTATAAGCGCGACTAGCGACTTACAATAAGTGCATCAGAGTACAAACTAACAAACACAACAAATACAGGAAGTAAACATTTCTTCAACACAGTCGAACTAACAAAAGTACCATAAGTAAGCTATCTAAGTGTGCCACTGAAGTGCTAATCTGTTTTAATCCAGATATATTTTCAAGGAGACCTGAGCTGCTCTGCTGTCCCTGGGACAGTGGGGGAGCTCGTCCACCACTGAGGAGCCACACAGCACAACAGTCTGATTTTGTGTGATTAGCTCTAGTCAAGTAGTCAGTCGCTTTTGGCTGCTGCCGGCGGAGTGCGTGTGGGGGTATTGTGACCATATCCACGATGTAGATGGGCCCCGCCCGATCCGCGCAGAGTACGTCGCCACCACAGATGTTTGAAGCGGATGCGAGCAGCCACGGTAACCAGTGAGGAGCGGAGGAGTGTGGGTGTGTGGTTTTCGGAGGCTGAAGACCAGTCGAGCGTGGTCTGATGCCTTAGGCAGGTAGACCAGCCAGGAGGGGTTTGCAGAGGTCGGTGTGAAACCACCAGGCCTGGATCAGAAACCGCCGCCGCCTGAGTAAGAAAGGGCGTATTCAGCATGTGGAACCAGGAACTGGTCGCCGCAGCCGATGTTGGGCCGCAGGAGAGTTGAGTGTGTGTGTCACCCCAGGTTTTGGCAGTCCGGGTAGGGGGGCACAACAGAGCAGAGGGGTGATAGTCAGGTCGGGGGTGGGGCCTTTTCCTGGAAGGAGAGATGTCAGATCGCAGTCAGACAGCCAGAGATTGTGGACGGCCACCTGTGTTGGAGAGAAGATCATCAGAAGATCAGTTGGGTGTCATGCAGCATAGCTATGGTAGGAGAAGCCATGCGAAGATAGAGACAGAGAGAGAAGAGGAGGGAGGTGAGAGAGAGAGGAGGAGTTGGTGAGAGAGGAGGGTAGGACGAGACACACAGATCCAAGATCAGTCCAGTTACCTTGCGGGGTTTAAGGAGTAGAGAGAGAAAGAAGCGAGCAAGACTGAGATCCCCAGGTCTGAAGAGAAGAAGAGAGGATCTGATGGTGGTTCACGGTCAACAATGCTGCAGAAAGGTCAGAGAAGGAAGGGACAGAGAGAGAGGCTGCTCTAGCAGTGTGATCAGAGACAGCAGGGAGAGGGGTGTCTCTGCGGCGGGCTTTCAGACCAGACTGGTGGTCAAGAGGGTAGTGTGTTACTGTGGAGAGGGGGAGAGGGCTCAAGATAGCTCTCGCCCAGAGTTTTTTTGGAGAAAGAAGGAAGAAGAGAGACTTAGTTGCTGATGACACGGAGACGGGTCGGGCGTGGGTTTCTTCAGGAGAGTTGACTCTTCCCTCCTTCAGGAGAGGAAACAGCCAGTTGAGAGAGAATAAGATAATGGGGGTGAGGAAGAGGTCAAGGTCAGGAGCATAGCCTGGAGAATGGGAGGAGACGGGCGGGTCAAGGCAGGGGGGTCGGTCGAGGAGGGGAGTAAAAAAAGAACTTTGGAGACAAGGGGGAGAAAAGAGGAAAGAGGGGGATGAAGAGTTAGTGTTGGTGAGGTGATAGAAGATGTAAAGGCGTATGTCGTCTATCTTGTTTGTAAAGTAACAACAAAGTGGCTCAAAAAAAGGGGTGGAAGGAGGAGGGGACAGGGGATCGAGGAGAGAGAGAGAGAAGAAGAGCCCTCTTCCGCTTGATTGATTATTTTCTTTCGCCGCCGCTGGGGAGGCTCTCTCTCGCGCCACCGAGTCCGACACCACGGGAGAGCCGAGAGATTTTTAACCGTCGTGTCTTAAAAGGACAGGGAGAGCAGAGAGGGGCAGGAGGGTGTATGAGAGTGCGTACAGGTGCAGTCTGTAGAGGGATGTGGGTTGTGCAGACACAGAGAGAGAGAGAGAGAGAAATGAAGAAGAGGAGGAGACATGGAGAGGGAGATCAGAGGTCAGGAGGAGTTTCTTGTGAAAATTGTGAAAAGTACTTGTGAGGTGGTTGCCGGAGTAGGAGTGGGAGGAGAGGAGGAGAGAAGGAAGAAAGGGAGGAAGACAGAGAGAGAGATCACATGACTCTCTGTCTGATGTTAAAGTCACAGAGAAGATGGGCGGGGGGGTGTTTAGAGAGTTCGAGGAGGGAGCCTAGCCCTAGTCCAAGAAATCTCCCCAAAGAACCAGGGGGTGAAGAACACAATGTGAAGTTGAACCGGATGAGTAACGTCACCGCATAAAAGAGGAGAGAATGAGTAACTCAGAACACCATGTAAACCTGAGGGTCTGGGTGTGTGGGGAGGGTGTGGTGAAGGAGAGAGCAGAGGAGAGAGAGTGAGCCGGGTTGGCTGCTTGTGCTCAGTGATCAGGTCTCAGTGAGAGCCAGGAAGTCACAAACCACAGCATGAAGTCAGATGATGTTGGCCCTTGCGGTTGGCTGACAGAGGCTCCTGTGCCTCCTGTGACCAGGTGCTGGAGAACGGGTAGGGTAGGTGGGAAGGATAACAGAGGAGGGTTCCGGCGAGTCCTATAAAACTACGTATAGTAGAGAGAAGATACGCATATGGAAACACAACACACAAAAAAAAATAAAATAATAGCTCACCCCCCCGAAGACTCCAACGGAGACTCCTATGTCTTGTCCTCCCAGTCTCACGACGCCGCAGCAGCTGCGAAAAAAACCCCACCCGGTTATGAGCCCAAGTTAGTACCAATTACCTCCAGCCGCGTTGACAAAGAGACAAGAAGCAACCGGGAAGAGACTCACAACGACCTCAAGGTAACAAAGAGAACACAAGGAGATGCAAAACAGCTGTGAGGAGACACAGAGAGATACAAAAATAAGACTTTGACAACTTTAAAACACAACATGACCAAAAAGAGACACAAAAAGGTTGCAAAGAGAGAGAAAACCACGTCGAGATGGGTCATTATTTAAAGACGCAGAACACAATTATAAAGTCTGTGTGTCTACTGTCTCATGGGGGGGGAGGGGATTCTCTCATAATCTGTGTATGTTAGCGATGTTGTTGTTGTTGTTTATTTCTTTAGTGGTTGCACACTTGGATGCTTCGTGCACCGTTTAGCACGTCATTACGGGTCTGACGGCGAGACGTCAATCGGGCTGAGGGATCTACAAATATCCACGAAGACACGAAACAGGCATTTATGTTTGCAAACACGTATTTCATCATATTTTAAGCCCCCTGTAAACCCGCGGCCATTTCTGTACATAGCAACAGACGTTTACGTAGTTAAGTAGCACAAACAGTGGGTTGCTTATGATGTGAAATGAGTTCGTAATGACCACAATCACGTCTCTCATCTTCAGAGAAACGGCAGCAAATGAAGCCCGAGGAGGCAAAATGAAGAATAAAGCTGCGCTCGTTTGTGAGACACATTACACACACCTCAATCCTCACTGAAACGAGGCATCTGTGTGTGTGTTTTCAGATGATTTGGAGGACAAGTGTGAAAAGATGCTGTGCAAGTGTGACCGAGACGCCGCCAGGTGTTTGAGGAAAGCACCGTTCATCCCCAGATACGCCCTGTGGCCCGATTTCCTGTGTGGCCACGAACACCCGATGTGTCATATTTACTGACACAATAAATGCCTTTTATAAATAAAGCATGTCACAGTAATAATTGTGTTGATACGGTTTTTACTTGTATTGTGTGTTTTCTTTTGTACCCCATCAGGCTCTTTTAATAAACTTGTGAAGGAATAATCACGAGTTGTGGGAGGAGTTTTTTTGCAGACATCTTTATATTGTTCTAATAAAACAATGCCTATATTTTGACACACACACACACACACAGGTGACTTCCTGGAAGGTGTATACAGCTGCAGTGGAATGAACTTAAGCGTTCTTCAGTGGAAACTCCCTCCAAAGATCTGATAGCCCTCATAACAATCCTTTATTGTATAAACAAACCTTCATAACTCTGAGGTTTAGTTTTTTAAAAATACACTGTCATTAAAAAACCTGCTTTTCCATTTTTAAAGGGTGCGGTGGCACTTTAATATCTTATATAAGATAAGATATTACTTTATTCAATCCCAGGGGGTAATTTCTTGAAGCAGCATCAAACATGTTTACATATATATACAATAAAATAGCAGGGCAGCAAATATATTTAAGAATTTAAATAATAAAGGAAGTGTAAAGTGTATTCAGTGTTCCTAAAGTATAAAGCGGTGCGAGGTTGATTTCATCTATCTCCATTTGTATAGCTATCTATGAATCTGCCTGTATAGATAGATCATATACATGGATGAAGAGTGGCATGTATGAAATATACGTCACTCATGAGGAACAACGTTGTACACGACTGGGAAATGGGAGAGGCCTTTTTGAATATGTTACGTTTTGGGCTGCAGATGGCGCCATATTCACTAAATCCTAAACTAGAAGCACACAAAACCAAACGGAGCTTTAACGGGCCAAAAACCAAACAATTTAAGAACTGCCACTCACTGATTTAGATTTGCCTAAACAACAGATTTTAGAATTTAGATGTACGTAAACAACAGATTTCATGAGCTGAAGTTTCCTCGTGGCCTGTTGTTGACTTCGTGGCCCTGAAGGTTTTCCATGCAGTTAAACGGCTCTATTTTGGGTCCGCCGCTGTTGGTTTTGGGGTTTGGCTCGAGGGAACTTCCTTCAGATCGAATGAGTGGAAGTCAGAACCAGTGAACGGGATCACCGGCATGGCTGCGAGCCCAGTAAACACAGGCCAACCAGATGTTCCCAGTAAACACAGCCCTCCCAGATGTTCCCAGTACCTATAGTCCTCACAGATGTTCCCAGTGCCCTCCCAGATGTTCCCAGTACCTATAGTCCTCACAGATGTTCCCAGTAAACACAGCCCTCCCAGATGTTCCCAGTACATATAGTCCACCGAGATGTTCCCAGTGCCCTCCCAGATGTTCCCAGTACATATAGTCCACCGAGATGTTCCCAGTGCCCTCCCAGATGTTCCCAGAAAACACAGTCCTCCCAGATGTTCCCAGTACCTATAGTCCTCCTAGATGTTCCCAGTGCCCTCCCAAATGTTCCCAGTAAACACAGTCCTCCCAGATGTTTCCAGTACCTATAGTCCTCACAGATGTTCCCAGTAAACACAGCCCTCCCAGATGTTCCCAGGACCTATAGTCCTCACAGATGTTCCCAGTGCCCTCCCAGATGTTCCCAGTTAACACAGCCCTCCCAGATGTTCCCAGTACATATAGTCCACCGAGATGTTCCCAGTGCCCTCCCAGATGTTCCCAGTAAACACAGTCCTCCCAGATGTTCCCAATACCTATTGCCCTCCCAGATATTCCCAGTAAACACAGCCCTCCCATATGTTCCCACTCCCCTCCCAGATGTTGCCAGTACCTACACTCTTCCTGGATGTTCCCAGTGCCCTCCCAGAGGTTCCCAGTACCTATTGCCCTCCCAGATATTCCCAGTAAACACAGCCCTCCCAGATGTTCCCACTCCCCTCCCAGATGTTGCCAGTACCTACACTCCTCCTGGATGTTCCCAGTGCCCTCCCAGAGGTTCCCAGTAAACACAGCCCAGTAAACACAGCCCTCCCAGATGTTCCCGCTCCAGTGAGCCCCTGTGGGACACACGGTGTCTTTGTTGAGTCCTTCCACCGCTTTACATACAGACACACTGATGATGACGATGGCGAGAAGATCGTGAGCCCAGAGGATGGCTCCACCCTGAGCTCCATCAGAAGGTGTTCAAAGTCTAAACCAGGAACACCTCCATCTGTTTGAACCAACCAGTGCTGCTGTCGTGAGCCCAGAGGGTGGCACCACCCTGAGCTCCAACGATGAGACGGACAAAGTTTAAACCGAGTGACGTCTCCATCTATATTATCCAATCACGCTGGCTCTTAAAGATTAGAAAGAGTCACGTTCTCCTTGAGAACGGGAGTCTGTTATCGAACGATGCCTTTAGCTGACTTCATCCAGGCCCGTGCTGCACGTTAAATATTCTGTGTCTTCGGACTTTTTGTTCTACCACACTTGATTAAATCCACTTTGTTTTGAATTTGACTTTGCCGTCCTGGTCATCTTTTCCCAACCTTCGAGACGTTCTTTAATCAACTGCTTGGCTCCCCAGCCGAGAGCCAGATGGCCCACGATGAAGTTTTGGCTTAAACAGCTCAAAACATAAACAACTAGAACGGGCACTCGGTAGAGCGCATACCTTCGCATATCACAAGATTGGGCATTGAATTATGAACATTTTGGCATTAGTTGCATGCCAATTGGATACAAATTGACCACGCTATGGTAAAAAGAAGATTTTGACATTTTCATGACCTTGACCTTTGACCCGATCGATCCCAAAATCTAATCAAATGGTCCCCGGATAATAACCAATCATCCCACCAAATTTCATGCGATTCGGTTTAATACTTTTTTACTTATGCGAATAACACGCATACAAATAAATAAATAAATACACGGCGATCAAAACATTACCTTCCGCATTTTCAATGCGAAGGTAATAACAACCAAGATTGACTTCTTACCAGCAGCAGACCTGGACGCCTGTTCGGACTACGATGTTTAGGCCTTTTTCTCACAAGATTAGATTAGATTCAACTTTATTGTCATTACACATATACAAGTACATCCAACCAGAAGTGCAACAGAAAGTATCGTAATAAATACAGGATATACAGATTATAAATAATGCGGAGATATAAATATAAACTATCTGGGGTTGCTAAACTAGTGCAAAAGGGCCATTTTGAAATGTTCTCCGTGTAACATATCAACTTCAAGATAAACATCTATCTATTTATCTATGTATGACACCACATTGAAATGTAACATATATTTAATGTTATTCCATTCATATGGGGGCAAAAATTAACAATTTTTTTTTAAAAACACACACATCTCTCTTGTAATCAATTCATCGTAATTTTATATAAGAGCCAAACTTCCACATCTGAGTAGAAATCAATACGATATAATCCCTAATCTCCATCAGTAATTAGCAATGAGTATTAGCCAATCAGAGGCAGAGTAGAACTGGGGGAAAAAACGTGAAACTACTGTAAATAACTGTCTGTTCAACTGCCAGTGGCTGTGAAAGAGGTCATTGAGCATGTGGATAAAAAAGCACCAACATTTCCCCAAATCTCTCCCGCCCACTGATTGCTAGTGTGCCATTGGTTGAGCTATCCTAAGGTGGGTCTGGGAAAATCCTGTTTGGATCCCAAGTCCGCCTCATATTATTGAATATTCGTGAACTTATGCACCGACTATGCATGAATGCTGTTCCATGATTTTGATGGGCTACAATCGCTCACATTTACTGTATGAAAATCCATGTTGTGTTCAGAATACACCGCCCACACAACCAGGAAGTGTGTGTGCGGCCAACAGCAGACCCCAGACCTGCTGCCACTATTTACTGCATACACACTTTGTTGTCCTCCTGCGCCTATTTCTGTGTTACATTACATAATAATTAACAAATACAGTCTATATCAACGAGTATGAATGCCTGAGGACTGCGTATTGAAATACATTTGAAACATAAATAAAGCAGCAAACGACCATATGTAAATATGTCGTAAAGTAATGTCTATCTGAGCTGAGAGTGAAGGAGCTCTCCCTCCCATCCAACTTCTTTTTACTTCTCCAAAGGAAATGCAGAAGTGAATAATAATGCAATTTTTATACCATGCATATTTCAAGGGGAAGACATGCACTTGAACACATCACTTTAATTGGTGTCAGTAACAAATATGCTGCACAAAATCAACGCAGCGGCTCATTGACATGTACATGAATGATGTATAGACCAATGCTGATGGACAATATCGTTTTATAGAGAATGGTATATTACCTTATGATTCCACCAGGGAGCTGAATTTACAGGTTTCTATGAGTAAAATAAATAAATAAATCAGCAGCCATGAAAATGATGAGAAATATGAGGAATATCGTCAAACGGACTCAAATATTTTGAGAATGAAGACGAAGTTGGCAAAGTTTAAACTTTTGCTTGTAGTGACACCATCTGGCCAATTAGCTGCAACTTCCCAGGTACAGTGTTGTGTTATTGCTGAGGACGGCACATTTACTGCAATGTGTTGTCTTCCTAATTGGAAGGCAGCTCCCATTCTGCTTGGAGAAAGATAGATTCAACGAGGACACCCCCCCCCCCCCCCCCCCACACACACACACACACCAACACACACCATGTGCCATGAAAACACACGGAGTGCAGACACGTTTTTTTTCCTATATAAATTGGGAGTTTAAAAAGAAGCTGTGAAAAGCAAGACTATTTAGAAGGATAATTGCTTCCCTGGATCAAATGTTACTTTAAGTTTGAATTCTCCTGAGATCTGTTTCACCAACTTTATCGAAATATTAAAACCAGCCAAGGGTTGGTTGATTTTTACCAATATTTAACCGTAAATCCATCAAGTCATCGATACAGCTCAACGGCAGCTCACCGTCCTGGGGAATTAAAAAAAAGTACTTTGATTATCTCACTATTTATAGTGTAACCATGGAAATGAGCTGCTCACTATTAGATGTCAACGAGGGTGCATGGCCTTGAATGCACGATGTATATGAGTCATTTGTTTGTGCTATAATGTAAAAAAAAAGAAAACAGCATTTTGCACCATAACTATGAATTAAACTTCAGAACCAGCAATTTTGACATCTGGATCTTATTTACAAAGGTGGTGATTTGTGTGCCACATGCAGCACTTCTTGTATAGTGATTGGAGGTTGGACATAATGCACCAGTGAAGGGCTGTGGATGCTGCTGACTCAGGATCTGTCGAGAAAAACATCATCAAATGACATTAGATGGCTTTCTGAAAAGGGCTCACAGAAACTGTTGATGGATGCAGACTTAATCATGTGGGTTTACCTGTTCTTTGTTTAAAATATATTCCAAAGATCCAAAGATCCGATCTCTCTCTGCTCAGGATACAGTTTTTCAGTTTGACATTTGGTCCTTTAGCTTCTCATGACATAACAGAAATATGGTTCAATGGTTTAATGGAAAAGTACAATTTGTAATATTATTATCATTATCATCATTGTATTATGAAAATATTAAGCATGAATTACTGAATGTAATAATCCCCATGACTTTATAGGACAGTTAATACACACATAAAAAAAAAAATCAAGCCCACCTAAATGTACTTAATTGAACTTCATTGTTCTGTCTTAAATCTAATGACACATTTATGAATCCGAAATTAGAATCACACATAAGCTGTTTTATTATTGATTTGGTTTGCAAAGTAAACGGCACGAAAAAAGAAAATTACAGTTGAAAATACGGCGAAGAAAATATGTATAACATGACATAGATCTCTATTAGATATTTGGAGTGAGAAATGGCGGCGACCAGCAGCAGGATAGCTCGGATGCAATCTTTAATTCCACAACATTATCTATACATAAACCTACTCTCGAGCGGACTACCGTACAAAAGGCACGGACGGGGTTCGAACCCGCGATCTTCGGTTTACGAGACCGACGCCTTACCACTTGGCCACCGCGCCTGCGCTGACTCCACAGTCTCTATCTTTTTTGTATACCACCTTGCCGATGTATAATGTCACATGTTGCGGATGTGGTGGAAACTACGGTTTCCTTTTAACATGCACGAGACTCGGCTTCGTCCCCCGAACATACACATGAACCATACGTGCCGCGGAAATATGATTATTGTTGGGCTTGAGATGTAATACTGCACTTTGACCACAAGAGGGGGCTGCTATCTTCCGTGTGAGAACAGCATGTGCAGATTTCAGCAATCAGAGGTCTCTGCTCTCCTGCTTCCGGTGTCCACGCCAAAGAAGCATACAGAAGGTGAGAGCAAACTCTTCGCAGTCTTCACTCTTCATGCTTTTTAAAAAACACTTTAATTAATAGTGACCTATAATTCACCTATTGAGAAACTAACTGGTGGAGGCAACGCTTCCTACAAGGCAAGTATTGTAGCCTATAGCACATTTCAACAACAAGGCCATTCGAAGTGAAAGCATCAAAAAATAATGCAAAAGAAAAGAAGATTTAAAAAACATTCATTAAAAAAAGTAAAAAAGCGAAAAATATAACAAAAGTTGCAGTGAAGTTTAAGAGATAAAATGCAGTGGTGAGATGCGGAGACGCAGCTGCATAATACACCCACAACAAAACATTGGATCGGATGGACAGAATACCCTTGTGCTATTTTTTAAAACTTAGGTAGTGTCCTGAGGGAGGAAATGAAGGAAACGCCGTTGTCATCTGCACATGATGGAAAACAGACAAATGTGAGAATTCGGTGAAGAGTTCATCTCCATGGGAGAATCTACACTCATCATGCGGCGTCTACAAGGCTGATAGAGGATGGAAATGTCAGAGGACTTGATATCTACATCGTTTTTTTATGATGCGTCCGTAATCTATGATCACAACCGTAAAACAATAAATGCACGTCAAGGTTTTGTCAAGGGGATATTTCGTGGTCTCGCAGGGGCGCGAGAGGAAAGGTCAGCAGGTCACTATTATCACCAGGAAGCTGAAACTAAACTCAAACTAAATGTAAATGTCAAAGTATTTAGTTCTGAATGAGTATTGAACAGACTGAGAACCAACTTGCATAGATAATAACTATGAGAACCAGGAGGTTGCTTGTAACTTGTCTCTGAACAATACAATATGCATGAAGCCAGACTGCAGCTTTTCACTGTCTCTCTTTTCAAAACATCAAAGATGAGTGCTCGCCTGAGGGGCTTTTCTTTTTCTTTCTTTTTTTCTTTTGGGGGGGGAATCAGATATCCTAGAGGCTGTTTGAAAAATGAATAAGACTCATTTCCATTGGGAATGAGTTAGCAGAGAAAATCACAGATGTGCAGTGTTCACCTTGACCTGTTTACAGCAAGTCATCAGCGCGCAGACACAAAGATGGCGGCTTCTCTTGAATAAACAGCACAGGTGGATCTAATTCAGAGCGCCTCGAAGTGTGACAGTTAACTTTCAAAGTTCAGCCAATGCTTATTGTTCCATCTGTTTGAAACTTTCTACCGGAAATAATATTTTTTTGACAGCATTTATGCTTATTGCGCCCACAAGTCAGCGATGATGATTTGCTGATTCATGCTACATTCCCAAGTCCTAAAGGTTTTTTGGAGGGGAGGGGGGTGGAGGAGTGTGAATGCTGACTGTTGAGCTGTATTCCTATAGGGAATGCATATTTATTTCTTCTCTGTTATTAAGGATTTAGGCTCTTCCTGCCCTAGAGACGTAGCTTTTTCAAGAAAAATGTAACCGTCTCAAAAGCAAGTTATATCCATGATAAGCAGCCTTGAGTGGATCTGATTATTTTGAAATAGCCAACGGTGCTTATTGTTTATTTCAAGATGTCACATGAAAGTACTTTTTTCTGAAAAGCTCTGCTTTCTTTTTATTGAAAAAGAAAAGAAAAAAAATCATAAACCTCTTCCACATCACAAACTGAGAGATACAATATGTTCCAGTCAGAGATTACATGGATCTGGGGCATTTTGTGTTCATGTGGGGAACACCAAGCAGCCCCGCTCCCTGAGAGAATACAAAGCATTACTGGAGCAATCTATTTAATTATTTATCGGTCTATTGCTTTGAAAAATCTGCTTGTTTTTTTGTGAATAACGCTGTGCCCAGAAGGGGTGAGAATATAGATTTGTTTAACACATATCTTTATTTTTTTGCTTGCTCTTTTCTCAAGTAAACAAGAGTGAGACTCGATTATGTTCAATGTTTGAATTCTGATAACTGACCAGAAAAAAAGGAAATTACATACTGCACTTATTTATCTAGCAAGCCTCCTCTAGCTGCTTTATGCTTTCTCTACGCATGTCAGCGCTGTCCCCTTGAGTGATTATGATTATGGGGTGTTAAATATGCTAAAACAGTCACACATATTCAAATGTCAGCTAATATGGAAATGACCACATAGCTCATAACATGACATCACCAGCCGCTCCCCTGACATGCTCCGTAGTCCTGTTGAAATCGCTCTAATGCTGCTAAATCGTATAAATTACTTTAAAATTGCAGCAATTATTGTTTCAGTTGTCCCGAGTTTCAATTTTACCAGTTGGCTATTACATGGCAACTGACTTTGGCCGAGAGCATGTGGCACATAAGACCAAAGTAAACCTGCAAATCGTCGATTTTACATTTTTTAAATTTTTTTGCAGATTTAATTTACGAGATATAAAATGTGAGTTGGTTTTCCGGGTGTTGGTAAACAGATGTTGTGAAGCTACATCTGTCAGTTGGCGTCAGATATACCGAAACGTTACAAACATGAACGCTGTGAAGTCACAACGTTAGCTTATCTTCTCTCGGCGAGAAAGCAAATACGTGCACCGGTATTTCCCCAAAATGTGGAACCAACACCTTTTAATATATATTTTTGTGTGTATATAGACCCCGGATGTGTACAGCGGTTAATGTAGTTTGATACAGATAAGCCTGACTTGTAGCTAATGTTAGCTCGCTAACTAGTTCTGCATTGAGTAACAGCAGCTAACCAATACAGTAACTAGCTCCATTACCACCTGTTCTTCCTCTAAACAGCCTGGACTACACCAGACGACCACACATTGACTGTCATAGCGACACAGTAAAAACTATTGTTGACTATTTTAGAAAGTTAGAAGACCGTTGTCACTCAAGTGCTAAGAAAGACAATGCTAATGCTAGCAGTGCTAAGAAAGAGAATGCTAATGTTAGCACAACTCAATTTGTACATGTTTGTTCAACATGTTGGCATTGGAGGACACTTAACCATCATTTTTTTTGGACCATCCTGAGGCAAAGATTAACACACCATCTTGAATTTAATGGGAATTATTTAAATAGCCTGGGATTCTGTCAGTGGAAAGTGTTGCTGCTGTCGCTAATTTACTGTTTACATTCCTAATTCCTAATTCCTTAACGAACATGAAGGATTTATCAACTGAAATTATTTATTTTTTTAATATACGATTTAAAAGAAATGGTTAGAAATATGTATTATCATCCTGTGCAATTTACAAAAAAAATCCTTATTCATATGAATAACATATCAGGCATTTGTAGTTGTTATATGAAGTTATGAAGAGCTAATCCATTTGGCATCAGGGTGTCTTATGATCCCACGGTCGCTAGTCTTTTGAAACTTCTTTGAATTTGTCAAAGTATATTCTTTTATATCAATTCACCTGCATTCTTGTGTGCCGAGAAGTTAAAATCTGCAAATGAAATGTGTTTAAATGCATCACAATCCTATACAATGTGGCTTCCAAACACTGAGGGTCTTGGCTGGTGCCGTGTGAGGAGAAAATTGGTCATTGTGAGGAGGGTCTGCTGGGCCTGACCCGGGCTACCACCAGACATGCAAGTGTGAAATCCAGTTGAAAGGTAAGCAGCTGATGAAGCTACATAACAAAAGCAATATCATCTCTCCCCCCTCTCGCCAAAATTTCTTTTCATCCATCTTTCTCCTCCTTTTCTTTGCATTCATCTCCTCGTTCACTGGGCTATTTGCAAAACCTCAAACGGCAGATAGATGTTAGTTCGTCATAAAATATCACCAAGTGAAGCAGTTTATTGGACATCCTTCGGGTCTAAAATGTGTAATGTCGAAGCCCTGCTCAATCTATGTTTCTCTTTTTTTCTGCTGCTTAATGTATACGGAGCAATTAGGTGCACACCACTGATGCCTGTTGGGTCTGTTACCATAGCTACAATACGATTGTGCAGACAATCATCTGGTCCCGGTTTCCTCCAATAGGGTCGCACGGCTGAAGCAGCAATATAAAGTAAAGATGCTCATCTTTCAGCAACACACAAGTAAGAATCAGAAACAGGTTCATGAGTATGAGAAGGTGTTGCAGAGTGGCAGGCGGGGGACTGCGCCCAGTCATGGCGGACCACAGAAACGAGATCCGACGAGCCGCACAGCAGGAGAGGAAGGTGAGAGCATCGACCATTTTGAAATTCAACTCCTCTTATTGTTCAATGGAAGAGTTTGGCGGAACAAAACAGGGACAGTAAACAAGATATGCTTTTGTATTCAGGCTTTGAATGCAAGGAGGAACACAAAAAGAAGTGTCACTTTAAATGAAATGCATTATTTGGATGAATGCAAACCGGCGGTCTGCTTGTACTTATATAGGTAGTCCGAGGCTGCTTGGGTCACAGTTAGTTTCAATTGGTGAGATCAAAGATTTGCAGCTCTTCTTTGTTTAAAAGAAGGTGTTGTTTTTTTACATTGTATAAGATGGGGAAAGGAGAAAAAAAAGGAGAATCAGTGTTTAGCTTTAAATGATCAGCATCTGTCGTAAATGAACATATAAATGTGGAACTAGATACACAGATGTGGCCTCAATCAAAGAGATCCCCCAAATCTCATCAATCAGAACATCTGAGGCAAAGATGCGTTCAGGGACAATCGTGGAGGAGCTTTGAGACCAGGCTTGTTAAAATCAAAGGCCCGAGAGCTGAAATGTTTTTTTTCATTTTTTTTGCAGGCTATCCGTATCCTTCTGAGAGAAAAAAATGAAAGCGGTCAGTTAATCTGCGGCTTGCAAAAGGACAACAGCCGATGCAGCATGTTCGAGCTGCCCCCCTACTGGGCGGCCCGTGAGCCTGTCGATACGGTGGTTTGATGTTGGATGGAAAATAAGAACCCCCCCCCCCACAACAAACAGAGAGGGCTGGAACAGAGAAAGAGAGGCTAGAAAGGGAAGAGGCATCGACAGATGGACTCTGTTGTGATTAAAGATGGCGGCAGTCTTCACCGCAGACGATCCTCGATCCATAGAAAAGCGGCGGGAGTCGACTGCGATCCAACACAACGAAACCACGAACCACACAGTAAGGTAAACCAGCAGGTACGATGTCTGCTTTTGAGTCTCTGACGTCGAGAACCACGGCTACCGGTAACTTTCCATTGTGTTGTTTCTCGCTCCGTTATGTCTGTTATCGTTTTTTCGCGTCCGTGCCACACTGGTTTTTTTGTTGTGTCCTCCCTCTCATCAAAACCGAAGCACATCATTTGATTTGACAATGTGCATCCCATGACCAGACGACCGAAGACCCAGATAAGACCGAACGCTTAAATTATTTTTTTAAATTTTTATTCCAGCCGGCAGATGTCTGGCAATTTGCTGTTTTCGCCATTTGATACATGGTTACGGATGTATGTCTTTGTGTTATATCACCACAGGGAAATATCGGCCTTTTTTTAATACGATTTGTTTCCCCCTTCTTGTGGGAATATGGCGCTCTGTGAGCTATAATATCCAGCAAAATAATCTCACGTCTTGAAATTGCTCAATCCTCTGTGCCTAATCCACTCCAAGGCTTGTTAGTCATGATATATTCAGCCAGGACAAAGGACATCAGCGGGACCCCAGAATACATTTTCTGAAAAGCCTTTTGATATTACTCTTTCATTTCAGAACTTAAAACAGACAGCGAATAACTTTATTATGCCTGACGTATTTTCATTAAAACCCTCTTTATCTGTATCAACATGGTCTCAATTCAGTCCATTTAGTGCACGTGGTCCACTTTTAGTTCCTGGGGCTTTAAAAGACGCGTCTCGGCTTGCTTGTTGTTTCTTTTGTTCTTCTTTACTTTTATTAAATTCTTTGAAGACGGCCACATTTGAAGAAGAAATGAAATAACAAAAATCTCCATTGTGTGCAGTCAGAAAGGGATCATTCATTTACACATCTTAATGGGCTTTTGTTCATCAGACGGTCTTCAGCAGAGATAAGCCTATTTCAGCCCGGGCCTACGAGGGAGTCTAAATCCACACTGACAGGTGGAACAAAAGACAAGTGAAAGGACTGAATTGGGAAACATGAAGTTGTCCTCTGGTAACACTTAACTGCAGCAGGATGTCGGAGCATTCAGTGTGATTCTTAAGCAACTGAAATCCTTCTAACATCATTCTCGAGGAACCGTGATTATAATAACAACTCTTTTGAGAAGCTTGAGAATTAGTCATCGGAAATGTATATAACTGATCATTAAACTCTCATAGAAAGTGTCTAACGACTTCATTTCTTCAACATTTCGGCCACAACATACTAGTTTGCCGATCAGCCCGGTCACAGAGCTGAAATATCTTCTTTTGTTCGTCTTGTCTGCTCCACTCGGGCCGGTTGCTGAAGGGCTTCTTGTTTGTAGTTTCTGAGGAAGAGTATTTTTCCTTCACCCTCCTCACCCGGTCCTTTTATAGCTGTTCAAGGGATTTCTGGCCACACAACCTCTTTCTCTTGCATCACTCAAACTTTTTCATTCCTGCAGTTTTCTGTAGAAATGTGTTTCGATAGTTTTCAAATAGGATGCGAGTAGAAGTTGAGCTTTGTAGCAGCTTAGACATGCGTTATCATTTGATAATGCATTTATCATTTCTAAGCTTTACAGAATGTTTTTTATGCACCGTCGAGGCTGGTTTCGTCACTCAAGTCTGTGTACTCGATATGTTTCTGTCATGAGGGAAGAGGTCATTTATGATAAACCAGATGTGAAATGTACAAGACCTACAATCGTCCTTGGTGTTGTATCGATACCATTCCCTCCATGGTTGATGAGGAAAAAAGCTCAAATGCCCTAAAAAAATAGATATTTTAATCAAGAAATAGTGAAATGTGCCAGTTTTGAAACCAAACAAGCAAGTGGGTGCAGATCACGAGTTGTAGTTCAAGGTGTTGGATCTATAGACGTCAGCAAAGGCCCGACAGGCCACAGAATAAAGGCCTTAGAAAAGATCATGTATTAATACATGTCTGCTTTATTAGTCTGACTGTCGTCACATCAGGCCTTTTGAGCCACATCCGTCACCTTATTCCTCCTGATCAGTGCTGCCCTTCAGAAAAGCTGGGATGGACTAGATGCTGTGTGACTTGTGATTCACCTGCTCTGTGCTGGTCATTTACTGCCATGCAATAGAACCCCCCTGAGTGTTGTTCCAGGGTGGATTCTGTCCTAATTTGAGCATGCGGTTGCAAAAGTGATTAAAAAGAGGAGAAATTTGAACATTTTCCACCGAGTAAATCACTATAATCAGTTTTCAATAATTCTTCTTCTTCTTCTTCTTCTTCTTCTTCTTCTTCTTCTTCTTCTTCCTCAGGATCAAATGGATGGCAAAGACAAACTGCCATGGCGACTTTCTGCTTCGGCCCGGCCTTCTCGCGCGGAGGCGACGACGAGCGGGACGCCACCGTCACCGCGGCCCCGCGCGTCGGACAGCCGCGCAATGGAACCCTCGGTAAACGGATGTACCGCTGGAGGACGTGCGAGGAAGACAGTCAAACTCACGGTAGGACACGCACATCAGCATGTCTCTCGAGTGGAATAAATCGGACCTGTTGCTGGAATGTTGACACGCTCTTGAAAATAACAACAACGATAGAGACACAGGAGATGGTCGGAGGAAGAAAAAAAATCGATGCTCGTGTTAGTGAGTATCAGGATGCTTAAATTGTTGGCGCCCAAAATCAATTTAGCCTGGAGGAAGCTGAAGTGCGTCTGGTCCTTTTTCCTGTTTCATCTCGCCGGCGAAAGTGTTGTAAGCCCTGTGTACGCTGGAAACAGGCTAGAGCAGGCAACTCATGTAATGCGATGAGACACGGTGTGAAGTACATATCCCTGCTCCCGTCATCCTTTCATCTTAGAGTCAGTAAAACCGCTCAGCGTGGGAATTAACAGCGGCCTCTTACAGCTGCGCTTGGTTCCTTTTTTGGTCTTTTGTACACGAGTAACGAGTAATGACACGATCGAGCGTACCTGCGTCGGTTTCAAAGCGTCGGGCACGGAGGAGGTTTCGTCGCTGCGTGGTTTGGGTTCTCACCCCAGAGAATGTTCTGGGTTTTATTCATAAACGCACCAAAAGATGGATAGATACGTCTCCGCTGGAGGCTGCAGCCAGGAAACACACCTCGCTCAATGCGTCACGAGCGTTCGTGTTTGTGTCGCCGGTAGATATGGCGTTTAAATTTGACCAGGTCAAAGGTCACCGCAGTGTGTGTGTGTGTGTATTGGAAACCAGCCATGGTTTGGGGTCGGCTGTAGCTCATGGGGGGGAGTGGTCGTCCTGCAACTGCTAGGTATCCGGTTTGATTCTCGCCCTCCCCGTTAGTTGCATGTTGAAATGTCCATGAGCAAGACACTGAACCCCCAGTTGCTCCCCGGGCGCTTCACTGCAGCCCACTGCTCATTAATAACTAGAACGGGCACTCGGTAGAGCGCATACCTTCGCATATCACAGGATTGGGCATTGCATTATGAACATTTTGGCATTAGTTGCATGCCAAATGGTAAAAAGAAGATGTTGACCTTTTCATAACCTTGACCTTGACGTTTGACCCGATCGATCCCAAAATCTAACCAAATGGTCCCCGGATAAAAACCAATCATCCCACCAAATTTCATGCGATTCGGTTTCATACTTTTTGAGTTATGCGAGTAACACGCATACAAATAAATAAATAAATATTTACACGGCGATCAAAACATAACCTTCCGCATTTTCAATGCGAAGGTAACTATGGATGGGTCAAATGGAGAGAATAACTTGCATGGGATCAATAAATGTGTAAATTTCTTTCAACCCACTGCTTGCTTGTCGTTTGAAGAAAAGTTGTTAATCACGCCGTTGCTGTGCTACCGACCGGTGGTTTGATTTGTGGCCAGCTGTTCATGTGTTGCTGTAAAATATCACAAACTCTGGAGCTTCCCGAAGTTTACCGCCTGTGTTCCCTGCATGTGACCAGGGAAACTCCCTCGGGATGTAATTCATGACTGAATGCACAAGGTGGAACTTGTGGCTGATTGGACTGATCAAAGCCCCCATGTGACCTAACCAGGGAGGTCACCATGGTGCAGTCGTTCCCCTTTGAAACATTGCGTTGCATTGGAAACGCTCCAATAACCAAAGTGCATCTATATGACCAGTGGGACCTTGAATGGGGTTAGGGTTAGCATTGTAAGCTCAACAGAGTTCACAATGGATGTCTGAAGAGACCTGGAGGCGAGGAACCGTTCGTTCCTTTGAGGGTTGCTCAGAGGCGCATGAAGCAAGAAAAGCTCAACTTCAGGGTCAAAAAATATAATATTATTTACCCGCAACCCCCTCGACGATCTTCTGCATCCAAGGGCCAACCCCCCCCCCCCCTTCTACCCCCTTCAACTTTTAGAACCTAATGATTTTAATAAGAGATGTTCAAGTGTTGGCACTAAGTTGATTTCCCTTTAAAGATTATCCCTGGATTTACAGAAGTTCTTTTCCCAATGAAAGTCTGTGGGAAGAAGTATTTCTGGGGCCAATGGCATCGTGTAAGGACCCGTTAAATGATGTGAAATTAGCTCCTCCATCTGGAGGATTGTATTGTACACATTGATTCAGTTTACGTCTCAGCGAACACGTTTACAATGTCTTCTGTGGCTTTCTGAAGTCTAATGATGATAATATGTGTATCTAATCAAAGGGGCTCAGTTGCATTATGGGAAATGTAGGATGCAGCATTTTTGCAGCGTTACCCACACTAGAGATTACAAATCAGGAAACTCTGCCTCTGCTGCATCAACGTTGTCCTGCAGGTCCACCAAGTGCATGGAAATATATTATCAACAGTTGGAGTGGCCTAAACCTTTATTGTTATGTGTGCTGCAGATCATGATTCATAATACATTTTACAAATGAACATCTTCATATATATATATAAATATAAAGGATACCTGTATACCTACTTAATGACATTGAATGCTGACAATAGGGGGATGAATTATGTAAAGTATTGATTTCTCCCCCAAATAAAAGGTTTTACTTGGGTTACTAATAAACATCAGGCAATATCTATGATTATAAGATACAACTAATCGATATTGTTGCAAGCTATACGCAGCAGGAAGGGAAATGGGAATATCATTTTCCAGATATAATATTCAAATGATTGAAAGATGGGAGAGCAACGTCGTGTCCCACATGCAACCCCCCCCCCCCCCCCCCCCCGGTGGTAATGTGTGCAGTGAACGGGCGAGGCGCTGTGCATCCTCTGCTGCGCGAGCCTGCGCTCCGCTCCGCACAGACCGCGAGAGGCAGTCATGGAGAGGTGGAGAGCGGCGGACCGCTGCCTTTGTTATTTTTAAAGTCCTGCAAATTCCGCAACTATGACACTGCCGGCGGTGACCCGCGAGCAGCCCGACAATTCTCACCGGTTAAGTATATGTCACTTTTATTCTTCTTGTCCTCTCCTCCTCCTCGCGCAGCTCACATATTGGGATTGCGGTAGTCGGGGTGGGAGAGAGAGAGTGAGAGAGAGATATGTGCCATCGCTTCTGCTTCTGCTGCCGCTTGTCAAATGTAGTCGGTGCGGGGTTCCCTCCGCGTCTTCTGGCGGTCGGGGGGAATGTTCGCGGTCGCCCTGTTTTCAGTCCGTTTAGTTTCGCAGCTGTTCGCCGAGACAGTGCAGATATTAATAGGTGAATAGTGTGACAAAGTTGTGCACTTGTCGGTCGGCTGCTGAAAGGCCTGTGCGTGTGTGTGCGTGCGTGCTCGCTCGCGCGCGTGTGTGCGTGTGTACGGAGTTTGTTTCGGCCTCCCCTCCCCCACTCGCCGCTGCTGTTCGGCTCGTTCCGGAGAGGCCAAGACATGAATGCGATGAGGGGTTCACTTAAAACGGAACCGCGCCGACCCGGTTTCGGGACTTTTGGCTCCGTTCTCCATATTCCTGTCAAACCCCACGCGCGCGCACACACACACACGCAGACACCTGTGCGCGCGCGGCCCCGTTAGTTACCCCGTTACGTGTTCTCAATGACCGCGAACACGTCGCGCGCACAGGCGTCGTTCGCGAGGCGAACCGCTCGTCGACCGGGAGATTGATTTTTAGTTGCGTAGCACGTGAGTTTTGTATTAAAATCGGCCCACATGTGTATTAAATGTACACTCCCCGTCCAGCACACCTGTCCTTAAGCACGTGGCGCTCACACTCCAGGACCGCGCCGATGAAGAGGAAGATGAAGGCACTGTGGCCAATTTAGTCTCCATTGTCTTCTGTATTGGGAAAGACACGAGAGTGGGTGAGGCCCTGAAGGCAACGTGATGGCAACCATTAAAACAATATTTCTTTTGAAATCTCAGTTTGGAGTAAACCGAGCTGTCAGGCTTTTATGATGTAATAGATGTATTTTATTTAAAACAGCCAACATCATGATGAGATGTTAACAAGTGCCCAGCAGAGAGGGGTTTTGATTGGTCCGGGCCGTTACCGGTCCTGCCCTCCTCATCTGCCAAGAAGCATCAGCTGCTGCACAGATGTGTGAATTTAAATACAGAAAATTGTCTCTTTTCTTTTTCCTAGCTGTGGCTGAATGAGGGAATCGGCCCTAAAATGGTTTCTGACGCCGTATCCGGGGAAGCTTAGCGGTCCGTAATGGTGGAGATGTATACGCACTAACACCGGCGGGCAGTGGCGGCTAGGGATGGGTATCGTTTGGGTTTTTTCCGATACCGGTGCCAAACCGGTACTTTTAAAACGATACCGGTGCCTAAACGGTGCCTGAACCGCTACTTTTTAAAAAAAAACGCACAATGAGGACATTAAAAACCTCTTTGGCCATATTCCCTGTAGAAGCCGTTATCATGGAGCACTGACACACAACGGATATCAGACTGTTAACATACACAATATATGTTCTCCATTATATGATGTGATATGTATTGTCATGTGCAGACTTTATAGGGTTAATCCTGTCACTGTTTTGATGGGCAAAGAGAACAACCAATCAGAGGTACTGAAGATGACACGTGACAAATAAAGTTTTGCTTCTGACAGCGAGTTACACTGAAACAAAGTGACGCCCCACGGTCTTTATTCCTCCGTCATTATATTCCCGGTAACACCGGGTATACAGCCGGGACCGCTGGACATCAACACATCTGCTAGCAGACTGTCACGCTCGTAGCTAGCGCTAGCTACGAGCTAGCGCTAGCTACGAGCTAGCTTAAACATGGTTATAATGGCTAATTTATTATTTCTTGGGCTACTTTTATGAATGCAAGACTTGCAATCAACGATACGGTACTAATCTGAGTTCAGGCTGCTCGTCATAATCGGTCTCCACGTGTTCAGGGGGACCGGTGACGGCCTCCCCGTCGCGCCCAGCCTGACGCTGGTGTGCTCGACACGGGTTCACTAGTCACACACGGCGCAGCCTCCGCTGTCAAAGTTAAATGATAGGCTATCGTAACCTGCTGACAGGGCGGAGTCACCAGAGAAGTTCACAACAATAGTTTTTTTCAATTTCAATCGGCTCAGGCACCGGAAAGAAGCACCGAAATGTGCGTTGCGTTTCGGTCCGGGTAATACCGGTTGTATTGGAACCGGTACCACATTGGCACCGGGTTTCGGTACCCAACCCTAGTGGCGGCTGGTGAATTTGTTGGGGGGGGGGGGGCGCAGTTGGGCGACGCGGTTTAAATAGCACTCAACAATGAGAAGAAAAGAGGTTTTGAGTAGAATATTGTAAAAAACAAAGCTTTATTTCAAGAACACAGTGTGCTCAACACTGTCCAATAACAACTATCAACACACTGTAACTTTGGGCATGGGAGGTTCAGAGCAGCTTTAAGAAACATTGGGTTGGGTTTCAGAGGTTTACAAAATAAAAGAGTTTCACCCTCACATGAAAGAAGTTCAGAATAGTCAGAAAGAGATGCAGCAACATGTTACATTGGGTGTTTGACAGAGTAGACCCACTACTGTAAAGACAAGTAGCCTCCTCTCTTTAAAGTTGGCAAACTTCTCAATAACTCTCTGGTTAAAGTCCATCATGTCTGTAACCAGCCTGTTTCCATTATTCTGGAGGGAATGTGTCTGTTTTTCAGAACTTCTTCGTTGTGTTTCGATGCCCGTTCAGTCTCCTTCTGCTGCTCTGCTCTGCAGACAGGGTTAGCTTCATGCTGTTAGCGAGTTAGCTTCATGCTGTTACCTAGATAACTGCGGCAAGATTCGTGCTTTACACTTGTCTGCAGCTCTTTAGATCCCTCCCCCCGTTGTAGTCCAGAGAGTTTCAGTCCCAGGACTTTGGAACAACAGACAGGAGAAACTAAACAGCGCATTACTCACTGAGCCTCCAGCTAACAGCTCCGTTAGCAACCTGCTCGCGTAGCTCCATGGAGCTCTCTGGGCTGAGGGAACGATACCGGTCTCTGATTGGCCGAATAGTCCAGTCACGTGAAATAAGAAACGATGTCATTGGCCAGGGCGCACATGTTTGCGCCCCAAGATTCACGTTTCATCCGCCAATGAGAAGCCGTCCTTGCCGAAACGACCGTGAAATGTTTGCTCGCTGCCGCGCACACACGTTGGGCCGGAGCCCCGAAAATGGGGCGGGGCTTCTCTCCGTGAGGATGAGTGGCGATATATTATTTATGTCACATTTAACTTAAGTGGTTGTTGACAGGGGCTTACGGTGTCCCACACACATTTAGCGCGTCAACACGGTTTATTTGCTATTTAAATGATTTGGGATATAATGTTTTTTGACAGGATATATAATATTTTTTTCTTCTTCTTTTTTTTTTCATCTCAAAATTTTAAGAGGGGCGCCCTCTATGGACGCACCGCCACTGCCGGCGGGTCTTTGCTCAGCGAGAAAGCTCGGGGACGATACTCGGTGGGGACAAGGACGTGTCCTTGAAGATAGGAAATCCCTTCAAAACCAGTCGGTCCGCTACCCTGCAGCCGAGCCCGCGCTGGGACGGCAAGGGAAGGAAACGAGGAGAGAGCGCGATGCGAGGATCGATTTTAAAAAGTCTCATGGGCCGCAGCAACGCTCTTATTGCGGTGATGTAATGAGAGAACCCGTCATGATGTATGCTTATGCACATAAATCATGATAATTACTGCAAACTGCTTTAACGCCACACTGTATTTGTACTGATGCCTCATACAGTAGAGTGTTGCCTTCAGGGTCTCACGGCACCGAACCGAAGACACCACTCTTGGTTTGGATGACTACAACTCATAACGCACAACTCTGAATGTGACTCAATAATAGACGGTCGAACCACTTTATGGAGAGAAAAAAAACACGCCATAGGCCGAATGGTTTAGGACATTGCAGTCACCGTTCGAGTGCAGGGAATTCTGTTTCGCTGTTTTCTCGTCGCTAATTTCCACAGCTGCTCTATTTTATCGGTTCCCTGTATGAATAAATACAATTTCACTGCATTGTAGCCGCCAAGAAAGTAGTCATGAACTCATCATATCGGAGCGGCAACTGTAAACATTACCAGCCTGCTGTGCAGACTGAGCTGCATTTAATTGTTTAAATTTTTTTAAAGATGCTCCGGTGGTGACTCTCATGGTTTTGGAGCGTTCCAGTAGCTCCTCCCACATTTACAACTCCTCTGCATTTCCGCAACATTTCCATTCATTTTAACGTCGAGCTGGAAACCGGCCACATTATTAAAATGCACACTGTGGAATCTTTTTTGTTGTTGTAAATCCCTGAGAGGTATGAAGTAATCAATCAACCTTTTCTCAGCACTAGAGATGCGAATGTTAATGCACTTGCACTTGGTTCTCAGAAATTGCTACATGCATGTCTTTTTTTAATTTATCTGAGTGGGTGTTGAAATCTCTTCCCTGTCGAGGCTCGTGCCGCTCGACCTGTCAGCGATAAAGCGTCTCATTAAATATCGTTCCTCCTTTTTCATTTCAGGACGTTTTCTGCAGCGGCGTGAGCAGCGGTCTGATCGTCGTGCAGCGCGGGCGCCACGGACTCGTGGTTTATGGATGCCGGGACCATGAGCACAAGCGACAAAAGGGACTACACCGCAGACCTGGGAGGCGGCTTCACCGAGGACGCTCCCAGACCTCCCGTCCCGGGGGAAGAGGGTGAGCTGGTGTGCGGCGATGGACGCCAGTACGGCGTTGCGGGCTTCCCCTCGAAGAGCGAGAGCCTCAAATGCGAGGCGTCGGTGGCCACGCCCCGGCGACCGGACTTGGACCTCGGCTACGAGCCGGAGGGCAGCGCCTCGCCGACGCCGCCTTACGTGAAGTGGGCGGAGTCTCTCCACTCCCTCCTGGACGACCAAGAGGGCATCCACCTGTTTCGGGTGTTCCTCAAGCAGGAGGAGTGCGGCGACGTGCTGGACTTCTGGTTCGCTTGCAGCGGCTTCCGCAAACTCGAAGCCGCCGAGGGCAACGAGGAGAAGAAGGTCAAGCTGGCGAAAGCCATCTATAAGAAATACATCCTGGACAACAATGGGATTGTTTCCCGGCAGATCAAAGCGGCCACCAAGTCCTTCATCAAAGACTGCGTCGCGAAGCTTCACGTGGATCCCGCGATGTTCGACCAGGCGCAGACGGAGATACAGACCGCCATGGAGGAGAACACCTACCCCGTGTTCCTGAAGTCTGACATCTATTTGGAATACGCTCGGACGGGGGGAGAGAGCCCGAAGCTGCACAGCGATCACAGCTCCGTGTCCGGGACCGGAAAGGGCCCGGCGAGTTATTTGCCCACTTTAATGGAAGACGAGGAGTGGAGGTGCGACCGGGAGCCGGAGGAGCGGCCCGAGTGCGACCCCGCCGTGCCGCGCAACCGGCTTACCCGGCAGCTGCTGATGGAGACGGCGCCGCAGCGCGTCGCCAACAGCTCCGGGTTCCAGGACGGTCACGAGTCCAGGTAAATCCTCCCCCCGGTAATCTAGAAAAGCTTTGCTTCAGGTCACTTTTTAAAAAAATTATTATTATTTTTTCTCTCTCTGCAAACTACTGAATTAGAAACTAGAACGGACACTCGGTAGAGCACATACCTTCGCATATCACAAGATTGGGCATTGAATTATGAACATGTTGGCATTAGTTGCATGCCAATTGGATACAAATTGACTGTGCTATGGTAAAAAGAAGATTTTGACCTATCCATGACCTTGACCTTTGACCCGATTGATCCCAAAATCTAATCAAATGGTTCCCGGATAATAACCAATCATCCCACCAAATTTCATGCGATTCGGTTTAAAACTTTTTTTGTTATGCGAATAACACGCATACAAATAAATAAATACACGGCGATCAAAACATAACCTTCCGCATTTTCAATGCGAAGGTAATAAACCTGAAACCCCCACAATACCGTGAGCGCCGCTTGAAGTGCGAGATATAAAAAATAAAAATAAACGTGGGGTGTGTGTGTGTAGCGCGGGAGACGGCTGAGATGAGAGGAAGGCGGTGAGTTTACACCGAAGGTGGGGAGGAAATGTCGGAGGCTGCAGGAGGGAACCGGGGAGAGGAGGTCGAAGGAAGCTCCTTGATTCTTTTTCTTTGTGCGGGGAGAAAGTTCAACAAGATTTAGTTCTTATTCCTTTTGAATGTTAAGTTGTACCGGTAGTTATTTTTACATTATGACATTTATTATGTTTGACTATTTGATCTAGAGCAGGGGCCTCAAACTCATCTTCACCGTGGGCCACATCGGCATCGTGGCTTCAGTTACACCGGCCCTTTAAAGAAAGAAATATTTTACACGTGAACATTTCTCTAATATAACACAAATCCATTTCATTTGAAACCTTCAAAATAAAAGCACATGATATAAAGGTGATGATATGTCTTTCAAGCCGTCAGGGGGCCGCATAAAATGACGTGGTGGGCCGCATTTGGCCCGCGGGCCTTGTGTTTGCCACCTGTGATCTAGAGGATCCAAACTTGTTTTGTCGACCAATCACAGCCATGGATATTGATTAGCTGTTTCTCAGATTCTTCATTCATACAAATGCTTCACATTGTTGTTTAACATTGAGCGCGCTCTCTTTCTGACATTATCCATGAACATTGATATGCACTTTGTGAAAGTCCCAAATGGGCTCCTTAAGGTGGACATGTGTTGTATTTTATTTGATACACTTTTAGATCAGAATCGATACAAAAGTGGAGCTTATTTGTCTTTAACTCGATACCCAGGTTCAGCAAATAACTGATCAATACAAGTAGGTCAATTAGAAACATTGGGATGTCTGTGACTCATTGGCTGCAGTGCAAAGTGTGACTGTGTTGGGTGTCAGCCAGCTGTGTGTGTGTGTGTGTGTGTGTGTGTGTGTGTAACAGCAGCGTTGAAATGATGCCTCTCAGTGTTGAAATGCTTTTTATTCTTTATGTGAGAGGTCAAAGTCGATTTATGATCTAAGCAATGCCAAATCTGCAGTGTGATGCATAATTACAGTCCTGTACTCTGATTTTTATATTCAATGCCGAGTTGTTATATTTTTATTGGAGCCTTGATTTGTTTGGCCTGAACATGCCCTGCTTTTCTCTCTCGGGTCGTTCTCAGGACATCGAGCACAAACCACGTGAATGTCTCTGCTGATTATTGCATTTGCCGAAATTCGCAGGAGATATTTGGACATGTGGCGTTCACATGAATGATGCATGGCGTCAGCTTCAGGGTCCTGGTGTTGTGCACGCTGTCTCCGTGTATGTCAAAACTAAATGTATCACTTGACTTTGGTTGAGTCTGACGTTTGGAAACAAAGGTAGCAGCTGAAGCAAGAAGGGAAGTGTGAGACAATCGTTTTATATTGTTATTATCGTCTCAAGACTCTCGTTTCAGCCTCATCGCGTGGAATGCTCCTCGGATAACGTTAAAAGGATCACAACGGCTCTCTTGACAGCCGCCATGCGGGAAATCAGACGGCCGACCAAAAATCTACGACATGTCATAAATCCGTGCTCTCGTGGAAATTAATCACGAGTTGTGACCCCCCCCCCCCCCCTCAAACTGCCCGTCACATGACAACCCATCTGTCAGGAAGCAGAGTCTAAAATGAGCTGGGGGTACATTTGAGCTTAATCCATACAGTGTGAGAATGACACACACACACACACACACACACACTCTCACTCACACAGTAATCTGACTGGATGCTCATCCCGCTTCATTCTTGCATCCATGCATGAGATATTGTAATCATGTAAAACAAACAAAGGGTCTTAGCAGCAGTTCCATGCGGGTCGAGCGTCTATTAAAAATGAAAGTGTAACAACGAAGGATCAAATGAAAACGTAAGTAATCGATCGCTTCCGCAACTTAACTAATGTCCATTATATATACATGTAAAACTTCAAGCTCATGACATATTACGGTCACATCTTCAACTGAGGATTAAGGCAGTGAAAATAAATACACGACCGTTCAAAAGTTTGGGGTCATCCAGACAATTTCGTGTCTTCCATGAAAACTCACTTTTATTTATCAAATGAATTGAAAATTGAATAGAAAATATCGTCAAGACATTGACAAGGTTAGAAATAATGATTAATAGTTGAAGTATTAATTTTGTTCTTCAAACTTCAAGTTCAAAGGAAGGCCAGTTGTATAGCTTAAATCACCAGCATAACTGTTTTCAGCTGTGCTAACATAATTGCACAAGGGTTTTCTAATCAGACATTAGTCTTCTAAGGCGATTAGCAAACACAATGTACCATCAGAACACTGGAGTGATCGTTGATGGAAATGGGCCTCTATACACCTATGGAGATATTTCATTAGAAACCAGACACTTCCACCTAGAATAGTCATTTACCACATTAACAATGTATAGTGTGTATTTTTTATTCATGTTATCTTTATTGAAAAAACAGTGCTTTTCTATGAAAAATAAAGACATTTCTAAGTGACCCCAAACTTTTGAACGGTAGTGTAAATAAATAGCATGTTGGGTGTCGGCGCTGAGAGGTTAATATGTGCCGTCGTTGTTGCATCGTTGAACCCCAAAAGAGGGATTCAAGATCCTAAAGTTGCCGTCAGACGCGTGGTCATATTTTCATATTTCACGAGGCGGGACAGGAAGTCCCGTCCGCTGACGGACGGTTGGAGATGAGAACGTCTCTGAGGCTGGAGCCCTGGACACGGCGCAGAGACCAAAACATCCCGAGGACAGTTCGGCTGAAACTGAACCGAAGTCCGCGCTCACTGGGCCGCTGCAGACTTTACGACCCGCTCCTTCTCTTTATTTTCACGATGAACCAGATGCTTGTTTGAGTTTGATTCCTCTTTTTCTTTTTCTTTGAGAAACAACCAAAGGCACATTTTTTTAAATTTGAGATCAATGTTTTTTTTGTGCATTTTTTTCCCAGTATTTTTTTTCAGCAATCGAGCATTTGGCTGTAAATAACAGAAATGCACGCTTCGTTTAAAAAAAAGCCTTTTAGCAGCACCCGGTGAGGTTTTTCACGAGACTACATTTTACATCACTTGTGTCTGCCGATCTCGTCAGAGACGAGCGACAAAAAGACATTAAATAGTCTCTCAGATCAACTTTTAGCAATCGGAGGACTTGAAAGAGAATGACCTCAACACTCATTAATGTTGAAATGTGAACGGCACGGTTTAGTCCTCGTTCCAGCACGTCGCGCACTTCAAAAGACGAGACTTTAACGTCTTTGTCAGATCAAAATTAAAGTTGTTTTACTTTTTTGAGGCTGAAATGAAATTGAGACGAACGAGGAATACAAATATGGACCAACGATTGTGTTCCTGCTCATGATGTGTAGTCATAAAGTGAGCGTGTGTTGGCATGTGGACGTTTTCATGTCACCTGGCCAGTGTCTTTTATAATGTGTTAAACTTAAACGCAGCTATTTAGATTATTTGTACTGCAAAGTTAATTTAAGGAAGATGTGTTCAGGCTCTCTTGGTGATTGGAAAACTGTTATTCTGTTTCTGTTAGATTGTATACCAGTAGGAATAGAGAAATATATGCACAGTATTATATTATGAGCATTTGTAAGAGACATGATGCAGAATCAGCATTACATAATTTTCTTAATAATTGTGATTTTAAACTTTCCTGCACTCTTGTTTTCATTATTTATGGTTATGATAAATAAATGTTTTCTAACATCAAACAGAATAATCTAAATTTTTCCTTTTTTAAAAATCCTTCTTCTTGTTTCACCCACATAATCTCATTTAAAGCCCACTTCCTGCGCGCCGCACACTCTTTTCTTTTTTGTATGTGTCGCGGCTCCTCGCCGACCCCCGCCGCTGTAATTATTCACCGTTGCTGAATGTAGATGCTAATAAAAACCCGGTTGGTCACAAAGGTTTAATTTTGAACTCTGGGTGCTTCTGCATTCCAAACAGGCAGAAAGAAAGCTGCAGGGAATTGCAATTTGAATTAAAAAAAGAAAGAGAGATGATGCCTAACATCTTTAATTCATGTGTTCAAAGCCCTGCAAGAAGTGTGTTCATTAGAGTCAATGACTTGAGAGTGGAGGAGGTGGAGGAGGTGGACGAATGGAGCTTTCCCCCATTCATCCGGCGGCGCTCTCCAAGGGGTTTGCCTCCCGAATAAAAACCTCCACCGCTCAATACCGGCTATTTATTGGATTTGGTGCGTTCACAAAGGCGGCTGTAATGCTATTAAAATACGGTGCCGTGTGTTCCTTCTCTGGCCGTGGGTTCGTTTTGGATTACGCCAAACGGAAGCGGGAGGCTGAGGGAAGCGGCTGAAACGTTGGAAAAATGCAGTTTAGTTTTCCTCAAAGGCCTCGTGGGGTTCGTTTATAGCACAAAACGTCGGCTTTTTACCTCCCGCGACCGCCGACACGCTTAAACAAAAATGATCACGACAAACCGTGATGTACACGACCGTTCACAAGTTTGGGGTCACTTTGAATAAAAGAAAAAAAACGTCGAAATGTCTTTTATTTTTTAAAGAAAAGCACTGTTTGTTTGTTAGGCCCATCTCCAGTGCTCTAATGGTCCATTGTGTTATCGCCTTAGAAGACGACCGGAGGGTTAGAAAACCCTTGAAAACCTTTTTATGTGAGCGCAGCTGAAAACAGTTATGCTGGTGAGAGAAGCTATAAAACTGGCCTTTTCCTTTGAGCTTTAAGTCAAAACAAAATTAATATTTCTAATAAAAATCATTATTTCTAACCTTATCAATGTCTTTACTATATTTTCTATTCATTTTTTTATTCATTTCATAAAAGTGAGTTTTCATGGAAAACACAACATTTTCTGGGTGACCCCAAATTTCCTTTCTTTACAAATGCGTTTTAACGAGCACGTCAATCACTTTTAACGATCCATTGCTCTTTCTCAGCATTTCCTTCTATTTTTCTTCTTCTTCTTCAATTCTTTTATTTCTCAAGGCACGCTGCATGTCGGGAGCCCATCAACCCGTACTATGTCAACACCGGATACGCTCTGGCTCCGGCCACCAGCGCCAACGACAGCGAGCAGCAGAGCATGTCCAGCGACGCCGACACCACCTCGCTCACGGACAGCAGTGTGTACGTATCTTCTCCCCTCGCACACACACACACACACACACACACACGTACACACAATACAGGCTTTGGGTAGTCACACCAAGTCATAAAGACCATGCGGTGGCATTATTGGCTTGGAAGACTAAACTCAATGCTAAGCTAAGGATCCTTTGGCGTTATTTAAAAGTAAAGCATTCCATGTGTGTTCAACATTGTTTAGAAAATGGACATTAAGGGTTGAATCTGTTTATCAATTGATCGGAGAAGCAGCGGTCGCCCCATCTGCTCATTAGTCCGAGAATTTAAGCTGCCGTAATTGATCTTTAAAGTTCATTTGTGATACTAAAGACTCAGAAATTACAGAAACTACACTATTCACCTACTGACTTCCTTTATAAAAAATGGTACACTCGAGCCTTTTTAAATGCGCCTCAGAGATCCGTTAGTCTCCTTTCACTGTAACTTTGTTTTGGCGCAAAACAGGAGACCGAAGGTGAAGTTTGGTACCACCTGGGATCACTTGTATATCAGCTGTGTGTGTGTGTGTGCGTCTGTGTGTAGACCAAGGCATGTGCTGGGTAAGCTTTAGGATTTGAGAAATAATTTTTTCTTGGTGCAAAGATGGCGCGGGGGAATTTATGCCGAATAAACTTCAAAGCTCGCACAACTGGACCCCAAAAAAAAAAGAAGAAGCAGAAAGTGTTTGAAGCCGAATGGATGAGAGGCCGTTATCAGCTAATTGGTCCGGAGCTCCCAGCGTAGCAGAGTGTGAAACCCAGCATGACCAAAAAAAACCTGACTGATGGACGTGTTAACATGTAACCGTAATCTGCCAGACCACTTGTGGTGCAGCAGGGGGGGGGGGGGTAAGCCGGTGAGAATGCACCGATGCATCAGAAATTACAAGGTGGTCGTTTTTAGGCACGGACAAATACAACAACACAATCTAAATGCAGTGGAAAAGGGTTCAACTTCAAAGCTGTCTGTTGTTGTTTATTCATGAGCAAAACAAAATGTCTTTTGTTGTTGATTCCAGAGATGGGGTTCCACCCTACAGATACCGCAAGCAGCATCGCCGGGAGATGCACGAAAGCGCCAAAGCAAACGGGCGAGTGCCACTACCTCATATTCCGGTGAGTTATTCTCCCCCCCCTTTTTTCTCCTTCTCTTTCTGCCTCCCGACAACCTCCTCTTCGACTGTCTCGTCTCTGCCTCGTTTCTCTCTCCGCCGGAGACGTGCATATTTAAGCCGCGCCGCGTCGCGGGCTCCTGTGATGGCGGCGTAAGAATAGCTGATGGTGAAAGGGAAGGCTGTCTAAACGCAGCGCGGCGCCCTCCTAAGCTGTGAGTCCTCCCCCCTGACAGCCCGACGCCTCCCTCCGCAGCTTACGCCGTCTCTCGCGAGGAGAAACCCCGGCCCTAATTGGGCCTCGGAGTAAAGAGTCAAATTAAAACTCCCCTCGTAGCATCCTATTAGGATGCATGGATTGACTGGATAGCGGAGCACAAACCCCTCAAGCGCAACTCCAACGGTTTCCCTGCCCCAACAAATTAATCATGACTCCACCGCTTGGGCAATAAGGAACATTTACTGTTTAGTCGACATGTCCCTTTTTTTGTTTTCCGTATAAACCGGTTCAGAATCAGGAGTTAACCGCTTTGTATCGTCGTGGTTTCAGTGTAATGACTGAAGAAAATCATCTTTAAATCTAGGTTGAGTTATTTTTGCTCAAGCGGATGTCATTATGTTCAATGTATGTTGCAAGGTGATTTAATAAACATGAACACTGCACATTGTGGAAGATATTATTAAAAACATCTCCATATCACAAAGGATCGGCTTCAGTGACAACATATCACAATAACAGGGATTTATAATATCACCTTCTCTTTTTTTTCTTTTTTTTCCTTCTTTTTTTTCATGGTATAGCGATTTATTGCCTTGCAATATTGTATCGATACACAAACAGCAAATTTCAATCTTTTATATATATATATATTTTGTATATATAATAATAATATATAATATCACCTTCTCATGGGATACGTTATTGATGTACTGGCGCCGAATATCCATCTTTTTATTTAATTGAGTCTTGGGTCTCGTAAATAACACAAATTAAAAAAATACTAATGTTCGTATTTTCCTTCAGTTCTTAAAAACAATATCAGGTACATGGAGTGAGTTAATAACCCGGCCAGTTCTATATTTATAAATGCTTACGGGGCGCTCGCAGGTATCGCTCTCACTCGATCTGCCGAGCTTACTTCTAACGCTGCGCGGTAACCATAGCAACCGCTCACCTTCAAGCGCACCTCCGGCCTCGCCTTTTTCACAAAATGTGTCCAAAATGAGTTTCTCGTGACGTTCACGCCTCATGATGGGATATCTATTTAGATTTTATGTGGGTTTTTTTGTGACGCCGATTTGAATTATTCCTCTAAACATTTTAAGTTCATTTAACAGTTCTGCTCCTTGGCAGCTCGGCCTTTTGCCAGTTTATGGTTATTAAACATTAAAATGATGAAGTTGCCGTTGAAGAGAGACTAATTAGATTAGATTAGATTAGATCAGATATTCCTTTATTAGTCCCACAGTGGGGAAATTGCAGGATCACAGTAGCGGGTGCACATTAGAGCATTAATAAAAGATAAAAATAAAACACAAGACTAAAATACTAAATATACAGAGTAAACTAAATACATACACAAGGCAGTGACCAAAGTGTATTTTCAGCAGGTTAAAGTGCTTAAATCAGTGGTTAAGCCACTTTGTATTGCATCGTTTTAAGTTATTTAAATACATAATTCCTGCTTTTTAGGGATATTTTTTTCTCTTCAGTGATACAGACACATAAGAATCTGGGTATTGTGATATTCTCGCTAACGTGGACATTGAATCATGACAATGTCCCCCGCCCCACGATACTTAGGTGAAATCTTGTTCCAGGTTTATTAAAACATTCCCCTTCTCTGATGTGTTACGACTCCTTGAGCTTCCCGCTTCTCATGCTCTCCGGCGGGGCGTTCAGGGCCCGGGTGACGACACCGCCCACACGGTGGGGCTTTACAGTTTTGACATCTCTTCCCCGCAGCGCACCAACCGGATTCCCAAGGATATCCACGTGGAGCCGGAAAGATTCGCCGCGGAGCTGGTCGGCCGACTGGAGGGCGTCCTGAGGGAGAGGGAGGCTCAGGAGGAGCTGGAGCAGCGGCTGAAGAGAGTTCGATTGGTACGTCGGCGGTTTTCGCTTCTTTCACCGAACCGTCGACTTCTGCTGGAAAGCAGAAGCAGATCCACCCGTCGAAATGTACGGTTGTGTTACGATTGTCGTGAATCTGCTTTTAGTCCCCATCAAGTCGTATGAGGCCATGTTGGCTCACAAGACACAATTACCTTCGCATTGAAAATGCGGAAGGTAATGTTTTGATTGCCGTGTATTTGTATCCGTGCGTGCATGCATGTTATTCGCATAAGTCAAAAAGTATTAAACCGAATCGCATGAAATTTGGTGGGATGATTGGTTATTATCCGGGGACGATTTGATTAGATTTTGGGATCGATCGGGTCAAGGTCAAGGTCATGACAAGGTCAAAATCTTCTTTTTACCATAGCGCGGTCAATTTGTATCCAATTGGCATGCAACTAATGCCAACATGTTCATAATTCAATGCCAAATCTTGTGATATGCGAAGGTATGCGCTCTACCGAGTGCCCGTTCTAGTTGTTAGATGGAAAACAACTCATTTGAGTTTCATCAAATTAGTCTGCCAATTATTTTCCAGATTGATTATATCATCGTGGAACTTTCCCGTTGTGAGTCCTCGGTATCTTTTAATTCGGATGACTGCGGGTCGGTGGTTACCAGGTCCGTCTTTCAATCAGAGGATCGGCGGTTCGATTCCACGCCCGAGTCGACGTGTCCTTGAGCAAGACACTTGCTCCGCGTAGCTGTGTCTGTGTCTGTTAAGGTGCGTTCACACCAAAAGCGAAACTATTTTTCGCGTCGCCCAAAACGCGTGAGTTTACTCGCTCGACCATTCGCCGTGTTCTCACCATGAGCGTCGAGGCCCGCGAGGGGCGGGGCTTATCTCCGTGTCTCGTCTCCGTAAAGACCGTTATCATCTCCTTCATCCACCAGAATAACTAACAACTAGTTCTGCTTTATATTTGTTGTGGACGTCTCACACACTAACGCCCTCGTGTTTGGGTTCATGACATCACCCGTAGGCTCACTCAGCTCGGTCACTTTCACCGATGAAGTTACTGTTACGTCTGAAAGACTTCCGCTTCCAGCGCTACGAGAGCGGAACTCAAGAGCTGATTGGCCCGAGTTGCGAGATGATGAAATATTTCAACTTTGAGGCGGTCATCTCGCAACTCGGGCCCAAACGCGCCGCCCCAGAAAATATCGCGTCTATCGCAGCCACACGCATCCGTACGTTGACTTTTCATGGGATTCGGTAGCGCAAAAAAATAGTTTCGCTTTTGGTGCGAACGCACCTTTAGTCGTTTTGGGTAAACGCCTCCGCTAAATGAAATGTAAACTCCTTATATCTCATGACCAACATGAGTTGTTGCTTTTACTTTGATATATAACAAAAGAAAAGCAGCAGATCTTCACACGTTGACCACCTTGAATCAGAGAATGTTTGTTTTGTGGTTGAAAAATGACTAAGTGTTTAATTAATTCAGTAAAAAGCATGAATAGAGCACTGTGTTCTCTGACTCTCTTGAACTCTCTCTCTAACATATCTATCACACTTATTTATCCAACAGTCTATTTTTCAAAGCCATTTTTATAATAATCAGCCATAATCCCCAAAAACCAAACCAGAAAAAAAACCAGATGTCTCTGCCGTTGGCTAATATAAATTAATAAATTTATTTTATGTAGAATGAACGAATTTAGTAGAACCACCGAAGCTCGCGCGTGAGCCAGAAAGCGAGACGTCGGACGCCGTCGTCAGTAAAAGTGTAACAAAACCAAAAGAACTTAAAGTTTAATGAAATTAATGAGGCCAGCCGTGTGAACGGGGAATAAAAAAAACCGAATCACGGAACGGAGCATTCAGGCGATTGTCTTTGAAATGAATCGGATGGAGCGCCAGCCCTTTCCATGCGCCCCGCCCGGCGTGGCCCGCCGCCCGCTTTTGAGCGGTGATGAAATGGTTGCTGCTGCTGCTGCCAAATAAAAAAAAAATCCCTCAGTAGACAGGGGGGTGTCGTAGTCTCAAGACAGACCTGTTCTGTGGGTTTAGAGAGAAGCTCCCATCACACAGCTCCTGGTTTTATTTTATTAAAACCTTTAAAACGTCCGCCTCGAGCAGGAGAGTGGGCTCAGATTTGAGCTTTTCAACCATAATCTCAGAGCCAATAAAATGACGTGGTTATCATGCACGAAATGTAATGGGGTAAAAATGTATGTTGGTATGAGGACGAGACCCACAGAGACCACAGAGCCTCACTTAACGTCATTTTTAAAATAACAATAGAGCGTGTGGCTCGGTTATGAGCCGGATGATTCACATGCAGCAGCAGCAGCAGCAGCGCTGTTCATGAAAGAAAATCAATGCCAGACGGACTCATTCTCGTATGTTTGTGTGATTTGAGCTCACGGAGATTGACAGTAAATCCCCATCCAGCCGGCCGACTCGGGTAATGTCAGATTTCTGCTGTTTGCCGGTGATTTTCCATTTTCAGATAGAAAAGAGGGGGAACAACGAGCTCAAATGGGACATAATATGGTTACATGAATAACTTTTCGGCGGGCTCGGCTTACGGGGATATCTGGATCTGGTGCGAGGGGATACAGAGACGCATGAATTATTAAAAACATGCCAGGAAATGTTTGTCTGCGTACGTCTTTGACGTCGCAGCTGGAGTTCAGAATGCGGTCCGTTCATGTCGTGTCGGCAGTCGGTTAAGAAATGGATGTCGAGCACAGAACAATAGAAAAGGCTTATGGTTTGACATGTGGAGGTTTACTTTATCATAACACGTCTGCGCATGGGCAGACGTAGTAAATACCAGTGGAGCCCGACCCCCCGGCCCACTGCACCGCCACATCCTTTGTTCTCTCTCGTCTCTTTTCTGATGGGAAATAATGCCCAATATCATTTTCTCAAATTTTTTCAATCAAAAGTGAGACATTTTGAGAAAAAATACTGTGACATTTATTTATTTATTTTAGTGATGGGTGGTGTGAGGTCCTTGTGCCATGATTCAGACAAAATATTGCCCTAGAAATAATAGTGATGGATTATATTGTTGTCATTTTAAAACCATTTCATGCTCATTTAATGATAATATAATAGCATGATAAAGCGAATACAGCCTTTCAAAAGAAAATTCAGACATTGGACATTAGAAACAAAATATAACCTCCAAAACAATAAATACAATATTTGAATGATCGGCTAAACTCTGCTGCTCGTTCTCGCTTCATGTTGGCGAAAAGTTATCAACACATGCATGTAACCAACACACACATGTAAACAAACACACATGTAAACAAACACACGTTATCAACACATGCATGTAACAACACACACATGTAAACAAACACACATGTAAACAAACACACGTTATCAACACATGCATGTAACCAACACACACATGTAAACAAACACATGTAAACAAACACACATGTTATCAACACATGCATGTAACCAACACACACATGTAAACAAACACATGTAAACAAACACACATGTTATCAACACACGCATGTAACCAACACACACATGTAAACAAACACACATGTTATCAACACATGCATGTAACCAACACACACATGTAAACAAACACATGTAAACAAACACACATGTTATCAACACACACATGTAACCAACACACACATGTAAACAAACACACATGTAAACAAATGCATATGTGATAAAACATGCATGTAAACAAACACACATGTAAACAAAACACACATGTAATCAAACACATGTGACAAAACACGCATGTAAACAAACACATGTAAACAACACGCTCGTGTAATCAAACACATGTAAACAAAAACACATGTAAACAAACAAACATGTTATCAACACATGCATGTAACCAACACACACATGTAAACAAACACACATGTAAACAAACTCATATGTGATAAAAAACATGCATGTAAACAAACACACATGTAAACATACAGGGCAATATCAAGGTCGTATATATATATATATATATATATATATTTCTCTCCATCCACTGCTGTGTTTTATTTCATGGCTGCACGTCCTCCAGCTCCTGCAGCCTCATCAAACACTGTTGTGAAGCCCTGCAGCGCCCGGCGGGCCCCCAGGGGCCGGTCCTGTCAGAGCGGGAGCGCGTCCTCGTCAATCAGAGCCGAAGCTGCTATCAGCGGCGCGCTGCGTGAAACCACACCGGTGTGTGCGCAGCTCCCTGGAATCTGACCTGCAGTCCTTCGCCCGTCTCCAAACCTCTGCAGGAGGAGCAGAGGACGCGTATTTAGCTCGTGGTGAAAGCTGCCCCCTGCTGGTGGAAGTAGAAACAGCAGCTGCACCTCGTGAGGAGAAGAACAACTCGCGTGTGTTCAGAAGTTAGCTGTTAGTAATGAATTGATTTACATCGGTCTTTATAACTTGGACTCCATTTTCTTCCAGGAAGAGGAAGGTGATGAAGTGACGTCCAGCCACCGCTTCCCCCCCGGCGCTTA
Organism: Pseudoliparis swirei; assembly: GCF_029220125.1. Lineage (NCBI taxonomy): Eukaryota > Metazoa > Chordata > Actinopteri > Perciformes > Liparidae > Pseudoliparis > Pseudoliparis swirei. Next base: position 5,704,940 of record NC_079410.1, on the reverse strand, counting down.
TCCGCAGAATTACAACTCGCGCTACGCCGACAACACCTACGGCGGGCCGGCGCCGATGAGAGACGCTCACGAGGAGAACCCCGAGAGCATCCTGGACGACCACGTCCGGCGGGTCATGAAGACTCCCGGCTGCCAGTCGCCGGGCACCGGCCGCCACTCTCCCAAGTCGCGCTCGCCGGACGACGTCCCGGGGTCGAAAGGGACGGCGGCGGCGGCGCCCGGGAAGCACCCGTCCAGGCACGGCCCCAAGGGAGACGGCGGCCACCTGTACCACCACAAACACGAGGCCGGTCAGTACGGATCGAAGTCTCGCAGCTACGCCGACGGCGTGGGGTCCAACCCGGCGGAGCACGCGGGGTACGGGTCAGCCAGCGCCGCGCGCTCACTTCCTCTTTCTCATAACGCACCCCCCAAAATGTCTTCCTCTAACCGCCAACTGTTTCCCCTCCATCGCCCACAGTAGCAAAGGGGGCCCGCAGTGCAAGAGGGCGTTCAAGAAAGGCGAGGAGGCGCGGCCCTGTGACGCGCCCGCGGAGGAGATGGAGAAGAACCAGAAGATCCTGCTGTGGCTGATGGAAGGACAGAAAGAAATGGTCCAGCACAAGAGGAGCGCGTACGGGTCAGCGGACTTTCCTTAAAAGCTTTTGCTTTGTTTAGTTTGATTACCGACATTCTTAACCCTCCTGTTTCCTTTAGGGTCAATTTGACCCCATTCAATGTTTAACGTCGGTGTTCTTTGGGGTCAATTTGACCCCAGGCTGTTTTTCACTGTGTCAAACATATAAGAAATATCAACTTGTTTATATATTTAAAGGGCTATTTAGAGTCAACAAACAAACATAAAGTACCTCACACTTAAACTTGGGAAACAATATTAATTCTAATAATTTTCTGGAGGTTTTAGTTGCTGGGGTCAAATTTACCCCGAGGGTAAAATATGTTAGTAAATGTGAAGGTAACAGGAGGGTTAAAAACAAAACTAAACCCTGACTTTACCCTGTAGGAGCGCCGCGGGGTCCAAGAGGCCCGGCGGCCACGAGGCGCCGCCGTGGAACACGGTGCAGCCGTCGCACCCGTTCATCCAGGATCCCACCATGCCCCCGAATCCGGCCCCCAGCCCCCTGATCCAGCTGGAGGAGGTGCGCCGGCGGCTCGAGGAGGAGGAGATCAAGTCTGGGACGGTGCAGCCCAAGCAGCGGTACGTTGTCGTTAGCAACCGAGTGTATTTAACTTGACCCGCGGAGGAAGAAGCCGGATCCATCCGTCCATCTTAACCTTTTGGTTCTCCAGCCTGTGAGCTCCTGGGGGCCGCTGTGTGTCTAACTCCTGGGCTTGTTGTTGTTGTTGTTGTTGTTGTCCCTCAGGTATGTGATGGAGGTGATGCAGAGGGGTCGCACCGCGGTCCGGCCCGCCCTGTTCCCCCCGCTCGGCGCGGCGCCCGCCGTCTCCGGCAGCGAGCTCTCCCAGCCCGAGTACGTCCGCCGCGTCTCACCGGCAGCTCTTTTCACACACTGGGTTTTTTTTGCGTTGTTTATGGAAAAAAAAGATTTTTTACGAAAAGGTCAGATATTAGACGTGAAGCAGGATCACTTAACACACGTCGTAGTGATACACAATTAAAAAAGATTCACATACTTCCTGAAATGTCCCCACTGTGGGACTAATAAAGGAATATCTAATCTCATCTAATATAAATGAAACTTTAAAGGATCAAATCGTCATTTAGCCAGTTATGTCCTCGCAGATTAATTGACTTTAATGGATGCAGTGATGCGGTCGGTACAAACGTTGTCGGGCTACAAACATTGGGCATGGCGAAGCAGAACATTATCTCACTGCTGGTGAGGTCATCATCTCGGGGCCTCTCCCCCGCACAGGAAGCCATGAGTACCAGAGTGGGGCCAGCCACTCATGACAACCAGCGCCTCAAAGGTTAAAAAATCTGTTTAAAAACCAGTGTTTTCCATCGATAACCGACTTGATTGGACTGGATTTTTCTCCCCTGCTCGTCCTGTTCCTTGTTCACAAAGTTATTTGAGTTTTCGATCTCTGCCGGCTGTCGTCGGAGGGCCTCGCCGTTGTTTCTTTTTTCCCGGAAGTGATTATCGGTAGACGCTGTTTTTCTGTTCACCGGCTAGTCGGCGAGAGGAAGTCAGCCCGTCGCTTTTCTCTCTCCTCCCGGTGCCGGTAATTGCTCGTATTGATTAGAGAGTTTGGCTTTTTAAGATGCGATGTGTGACACGACATCATCCCTCAGCTGTTGCTCACTCACATTACGGTGATGTAAACAGCAGTTCTTGAGACAGCTGCTTGTTAACGCCAGGAAGTCACGGAGTTGAGAATCGTGACTTCTATTTCCTCGTGACCGTGATTAAATAATGGCTAGACGTACTTAAGTTTCCCTCTTTTTTTCCATTTGCAGACACAGAGCCGCGAAGAAGCCGCCGTGTGACAACATCACCGTGGCGTACTACTTCTGCGAGGAGCTGATCCCGTACAGGACGTCGGTCAGAGGGCGGCTCGTCACCCTGGGCCAGTTCAAAGAGCTGCTCACCAAGAAAGGCAATTACAGGTGAGGCCACGCCCACAACATGAGTCTATTCCACTCATCAGGACCCAGGATTAGATTAAGATGGGATTTTTCGCATATCTCCCTGTTAAAATAAATGACATAAAAATGTATTCAATATTATGTCACTGCTTATATAGGATTGGGTTTTATTAAAGCCTTCAAATAATTCATATAATCCCACTCATGTGTTGATGACTTTGTAGAAGGGTATTGGGATCAAAGGTCATGTATTTATTACGACATGATCATCTTTGAGTGAATGCAGTTGAGTTGAACCTCTGAAAGGCCGAATAAAATGATATGAATATGCGTGATGTAGTGATTTAAAATCCATGGGGTGCTATTACTAATTCGATGTGGAAGTGTTGTGTTAATTTACTTTAAATTACCATAATACTCTATACAATAATTATTTTAAAGAAGTATACGTTAAACAAATGTTTAAGTTAAATCCTCTATTTTGAGACCGTTGATATAAATAAAATGCAGATGTAGATTCTGTCCGTATACAAGAAGATATCCCAGTAAGAGTGTTTAAGTTAAAGTCACGGCTTTAAAGTGAACTTTGCTCCTCGCCCCCTTTTTACTTTTTTCCTCTAGATATTATTTCAAGAAGGTAAGCGACGAGTTTGACTGTGGCGTGGTGTTCGAAGAGGTGCGTGAAGACGAGGCCGCCCTGCCCATCTTTGAGGAGAAGATCATCGGGAAGGTCGAAAGAATCGATTGAAGGCGACGTCGAAGAGGGAGGAGTCAAGACGGTGCAGCGAGTGAAGAGGAAGAGAGGGAGGAGTCAAGACGGTGCAGCGAGTGAAGAGGAAGAGAGGGAGGAGTCAAGACGGTGCAGCGAGTGAAGAGGAAGAGAGGGAGGAGTCAAGACGGTGCAGCGAGTGAAGAGGAAGAGGGAGGAGTCAAGACGGTGCAGCGAGTGAAGAGGAAGAGGAAGGAGTCAAGACGGTGCAGCGAGTGAAGAGGAAGAGGGAGTAATCAAGACGGTGCAGCGAGTGAAGAGGAAGAGGAAGGAGTCAAGACGGTGCAGCGAGTGAAGAGGAAGGAGTCAAGACGGTGCAGCGAGTGAAGAGGAAGGAGTCAAGACGGTGCAGCGAGTGAAGAGGAAGAGGAAGGAGTCAAGACGGTGCAGCGAATGAAGAGGAAGAGGAAGGAGTCAAGACGGTGCAGCGAGTGAAGAGGAAGAGGAAGGAGTCAAGACGGTGCAGCGAGTGAAGAGGAAGAGGAAGGAGTCAAGACGGTGCAGCGAGTGAAGAGGAAGGAGTCAAGACGGTGCCGCGAGTGAAGAGGAAGAGGAAGGAGTCAAGACGGTGCAGCGAGTGAAGAGGAAGAGGGAGGAGTCAAGACGGTGCAGCGAGTGATGAGGAAGGAGTCAAGACGGTGCAGCGAGTGAAGAGGAAGAGGACGGAGTCAAGACGGTGCAGCGAGTGAAGAGGAAGAGGGAGGAGTCAAGACGGTGCAGCGAGTGAAGAGGAAGAGGGAGGAGTCAAGAAGAGAAGAGCCCTCGTTCCCTTGTCGTGTGATGTAGCATCGTCATGTTTTCTAGAACAATGGAGGAACAGAAGTTCTGCTCAAGCTGCATATTTTTGATAAGACGCATCCCAGTGTTTCTAAAGTAACCACACTTGTCTTTGTGTTCCCTCTTTTTATATAAGTCTTGGTAACAGATGTGTACAGTTTGTGTTGAAAGATAACAACATTTTATGTCTATTTAAGTATTTAAAATGCTCATTTTCAATCCTATCGGAGCGTCGAAGACGATCAAAATCCCTTTTTTAGGTCTGGATTGTAGTTCCAGAGCCTCCTTCGTGCTCGTAGCACCGCGTGGCATCCAGACTGCACTTTCATCCTATTAAATGCCACCGGCTGCAACATTAATTTCTAAAGCGCCAGAAATATTCGACCCTGAAAGGTTCACCGTCTGCAGCCCAGAGTCTGGAGATGGAACTTTTCATTTGTTGGCACTGCAGAAGATTTTATGGTCTTTTTTTTCTTTTGGAGGCTCAAACTTAGCGGCATAATATGAATACAAGAACCACTTTTCACGACGTCATTATTAATATAGGGCTGTTTTTATTGGGTTGCACTACCGCGTTTAGCTGCTGGATGTTTAGTGTGCACGTGAATGCATGTGAATGTAGCTGATGGCTGCGGGGGGGCGGGGGGGGGTGGAGGTGAAGACGATCGGCTACAGGAGGAACTTAAGTAGATGTATGTTTCGTTCTTTAAAGATATGATTGGAAAGCAGGAGGTGAATATCTATGCAAGTCGGTTCCCCGAATCCAAAACACTGCAAAGGGCTCCTATATTTATTCACTCTGTAAAAGGTTTGGTCCATTTTAATCAATATATCGATATGAGACTAGATACCCCCTCTCAGATTTTGGATATCGTAATATGACATAAGTGGTGACTTTTCCAGGCTCGCCGTAAAGTGATGTCATCCTCTGAACTTAGCGGGCGGCTTTAGCCGTTCTGTTATTTGCCTTCATCCACTCATTACTGAGGATTATTCATCAAAAGGATGTCAATATTTCACAAAAGGTTCAAGATACGAGATTATTATCGAGGTTTATGGTCAGAAATATTGCAATATTCGATCTTCTCCGTGCCGCCCGGCCCTATTTGCGGCTAAGTGTCGTAACAAACGGACTTCTAAAGGCTTTTAAACGTCTCTTAATCGAGCCGTTTGTTGAGATTATAATCAGGTCGAGTTGGGTCGAGGGCAACGAGCTCACGTTTGAACACTCACGATGAGAGACGTTTGCGCGTCTGTGATCTGACTTTTCATAAATTAGTCGGGGCCGATGAATATTTTCGACGATTATCCTGAAGAGGCCGCGTTTGCTCCATTCCCCTTTTGAATTGTCTCCCCGTTGAGCTCCGAGTGTCGCAGTGTGAGGTCGAGTGTCGTGAATCGCGTCCCGCCTCCGGCTTCTGGGGGTTGAAGAGGCCCCGCGACTCCTCAGAGGTCAGAGGTCATCTGAATGAGAAGGCCAGCCCACGTTGATGTGTCGGTGCAATGCAGGTCACATGACGGCATGTTCAACGCTCTTATGTCACAGTCACAGGGCGAAACACTGACATGTTGAGTTCATCACGTTTATAAAATAACAAAATAATAAGTTGTAACCACTGAGCTGATCGAGGAGGGGGGGGGGGTGGGGCTGCTCTCTCACCTGTCGCCTCCTGGAGGCCGTGTCCAGAACTCCTAAAGCATCACGTGACACCAAAGAGAAACACAAAGTAGGACTCGGCTGTTTTGAATGACACTTTTACGTGAATATGCCCCTCCGGTCCGCTGGCAGCACTTATTATTCGGTCTCTTTTGTTCATTTTAAAGAAAAGAAAAAGGTTTAAATCATTCGAAGCCGTCGCATAAAAGAGCAGAATGTCCTTTGCAATGGACTCTGTGTGTGTGTGTGTGTGATCAGTTTTTTCTGATGCATGTTGTTGTGAACATCAGCTGTGAAAGCGTCTCATTTAAAGCTCCCTGGCCATGAGTACTTCCTGTCCCCTCTATCTGGCATTGTAGAGAAGAAGAAAACACGGATGCACTGAACAGCACCAACTGGAATGAAACAAAAGAATCCAGCTGGGGAACATTGACATTCAAGAAGAACATGTTTGTCTCCCCCCCCCCCCCCCTCCTCTTCACTGTGCAGGGGATTCAAAAGAAACATAACAAAAGTGTTTTTGTGATGGAAGTCGAGGCAGAGAGACGGCGGACCTCCAAACCGGAGCATCTCCTCGAAATGCTGCGTTTTGATGTTCCCTTAATTTTTTATGTCATTTTTTTTTCTAACTTAAATTAGTTTAGCTTTAATATATTTGCTGCGTTTGCCTCCGGCGGTCCTTTGCGTTTGTTAAATTATACGTTTGTCGAGTATGCGATCAAGTTAAATGCTATAAGTACGATCTTGATTCTCATTGTATGTTTCTTTTTGAAATACTTCTCGAGTATCTGTTCTGATTCTTACTGTGAACCTTATTTAAGATTAATGAACTGTAAATAATAAACATCAGTGCCTTTATTACTATGCTACTACTGTCTGCTGTGTGACGGTCAGACGGATGTGGGGACGGAAGGATTTGCTTTATGTTGTTTTTTGTGTCGATTTTTTTGTTTTTCACATTTTATTTTGTCTTTTTTTTGTTCAATGTTTGTCACTATTCCGACTTTTCTATGTAAATATGTACAATTTAAGTGCGTCATCAACCAGCAGCCAGGTCAGCACACTCAGCCCCTACGGACCTGCTTCTGTTCACTCACGTGCATGGTTACCATTTAAAAAAAATGAGGTGCCTGGACAATAAATACATGCAATAAAACCAACGCTGGAGTTCTGAGTGTGATTGAGAAGAAACTTTGAGTCGCTCCACGGAGTTCGTTATGTTGTTGAATGTTTTTGTGTCGATCCGAATGCGAAGTGGCTCTTTGGGTTTTCTCTTTAGAGTAAACGTAGGCCAAGAAGTGACGCTGTGGATCGCTGCACTAGTTTAAACGGGGTCCGTACGGTCATGGAAAACCTGGAAAAGTCATGGAATTTTTAAATGGTCATTTCCAGGCCTGGAAAAGTCCTGGAAAAAACTTAAATCATAAAAGTTTTAGAAAAGTCATGGAAATTTGTTATAATCACATCATTTACGCCGAGTTTGAAATCATTAATATGTTTTTTTAAAGAAAGACGCTCAAAATATAAGCCGGCGTACGCTCTCAATACGCAACATTCACTAAAATGTTCATGTTTATACCGAGATTTCAGTTTGGTCGTGGAAATTTGGTTTAAAGTCATGGAAAAGTCCTGGAAATCCATTGGTCAACATGTGTAAGAACTGTTTAAACTATTTGTGGATTTAGATTTTTTCATTTGAGTGAAAACAATTGAAATGTTTTCAGAGTTCAGTCTTTTTGTTCATACACACGCTTCAACTTTACTGTGTGTGTGTGTGTGAATATTTACTTTTATTAATCACAAATGAAAATCCTCTAGACTGCCACTTAACCAGAATCAGTCATACTGTATGCAGTGCTGGCTTTCGGCCTGTAGAGGGCACTGTTTACCTCATATTTGAATGCAATAGGTTTTCAAACGAGAGTTGTTGATGATTTTTTTTGTTTCTCTCTTCTACTCTCTCTCTCTTTCTCCGGCTGTTTACACATCGATCCATTTATTGGAGAATCGATGATGATTTCCTGCAAATTACCAGAAATTGTGCTTCTTCCACCTCGACTCATCCAACATCAACGACGCCTGTTCAGGGCAAATAGGAGGATGCAGTGATGTGATACCAGCTGATCGATTAACAGGCTCAGATGAGCAAATTAAGAGTCAAGCCAAAGTAATAACATCTAAATACACCGTTCAGGATAAACATATAGCATACCTGCAAACTTGTCACCTTTCGGTGAAATTCACCTTTTTGAACTCAAAATAGGTCATCCACGTGAATCGTGGAGATCCGAAGAGTTTTTGTTTTGGGGGAGGGGGGGGTCACCTGGCCCGCTGCCGTTGAGATTGCAGTGAGACGCGGAGAAAAGTGTGAAGTGTTGCTCTTCGCAATAAAACATCTTTGATGGGACGTGTCGCGTCTCGGCCAATCAGCGTTCAGATGTCCACAGCGTTTGGGGGTTCAGGTTAGCTTGAATGTTAACCCGCTACATCTACTCCTGTCACGCTGCACGGTGTAGCGAAGCTAACAAAGTACCCGTACGTTAAACACGATGTGATTTAGCATATTTTTAGTATCGATACTTCATTAAGAGAGCGATCAGAGCGCACGCGCTGCTCCGTGTCGAGCTGTCTGCGCACACTGCGCTGCGCAGCTCACAGCGAGAGAAGTGGCGCAGCTTTAGAGACTTCGGCTTAAAGAATAAAAAGATGCCAGAAGTGAAATGTTTCAGTCTGTAAAGTTGTGTAACTCTCCAGCTGCTCATCCTGATGAACTGTGGATCATCTGGTCAGAGACTAACGGCCTCATAGTGTATAATCAATGCTATGATGGAACCATGTAGTTTCATTCATATCTGGCTGTATTAATACTAATATTACTGTCATTTGTTAAGTGTTGATAAAGTTGGTAAAAGTGAACCATACAGATGTTTTATTTATTACTATTATAGATAAATATACCAGTCTCGTAATTATGGTACCATATTGTTTGTATGGTGTATTGAATTCTGGTATCGGGTATCATGATATTTATGGCAGGTATATAATATGTATAGAAGTTATAATATGAGTATCGTGACAAACAGGTAGAGACAGAACAGATTCAGGGAGAAGTCCATGAGGACTGTTCAGGCAAAAAGAAAGGAAGTTGGTTCATGAATGACTTTAACCATATTATATATAATGACAATGTATATTTGTTATTACTATCATTATAGGGCTGAGTCAGAGCGGAGAACCTTTTGTTCTTAAACTGTTTATTATCATTATTTAGATTTGTGGTCAGAACAATAAAATGACTGTAGTTGTGGTTCTAAAAGCTTTGAGGCTTCAAACAACGTGGATGTGGTGTGGTGACAACAAAACAAAAAAAGTCACCTGCACCCCCCCCCCCCCCCCGTTGTCACCTTTTTCACCCCTCATGAGTTTGCAGGTATGATATAGACTGTGTGCTGTCTGGGCAGCAGGGTGAGAGGAGTGGCCTCACACACCTCACAGACACGTGTAGTTACTGGAGATGTCTGTCAGGTCAAAGATACACTCGCCAATAAAACGCCCCAGCCGCGTGTCATTCTGGGCATTAGAGTCAATATTGTTCATTTATAGCATATTTCTCTGACAGCAGATTGTTATTCTCTGACTTCCCGAACACAATGTTTGTGAGAAGAGAACATGATGTTCTCACCCGACCCTCAGAGTGATGCTGTTGTCGATGTCTGAGATCTCTGTTTATTGGTTATGATATGATTATCACATTACATTACATGTCATTTAGCAGACGCTTTTATCCAAAGCGACTTACAATCAGTGCATTTCAACCTAGAGTACAAACTAAGAACAACAAGAATACAGGAAGTAACATTTCCTCAACATCGTCGAACTACAAAAGTACCATCAGTAAGAGCTATTTAAGTGCCACTGAAGTGCAAATCTGTGTATGATTCATTAACGCTATACGAGCCACGACGACTAAAGCTCTTAAATCGTGTATTCAAGACACTTTTTGTTGTCGTTATACTTGCTGAAATTTCTCAAAGACTCTTCCACATGAAGTAATTCATTAAAATGCTCTGACAATTATAAAAACCAAAGCCACCTGTCGACTAAGCCCGGGTACAATGATTGGACGGCCTATGGTGCACTCCTTTTCTTTCTTTTATTCTGTAGATGTTCAAAAGGAAAGATGTTTTTAAAACCTTGAGAACATCAATGCAGCATGTTGTGGCTCCTGTCTCATAAACCTTCATCTGTAACTTCAAATGAAACTTCAGGCGTCCTTGAAAGGCAATGATTGCTCTCCTCCGGGGTTCCTCCCACTGGCCTGATGAGCTTCTCTGATTCTCTTTCCCTCTCACATCTTTTACCTCCGCCAGCCTAAATGCAAGGAAGTCGCACCTTTATTTACACAAACAAAACAATTCACATCGGATGCAACAGCCAGACATTTTTAGCCTAACATAGAAACCTCATTTCCCTTCGGCACCTTGGTGGTAGAATTTTTTAGTCTAATTGCAATAAGTGTGTTCCAGAAGAAGAGCTATACTCTCATAATGGAAATGTGTGTGTGTGTCATCTGCTGTTATTTAAGAAGAACAACCCTGTGTGCCTGCATCATAACGTGCCGTCTGAAGTCCTGTCGTTCCAACAGCCGGGTGATTGTTCTGCTCTTCTCTCTGTAAAGAGCTGAGTGTGCAGGATGCTTCCTCACCAAGGTCACAAGCTCAAGGTTTTGAGCTCACGGTCTTAGTTATAAAAGTAAGTGTGTTGTGTTGATTTGAGCATCTTCTTAGACCTGACGTCACAGAGCACTTCACAATAATAGACAAAAGAGAGAGAGCACATAATATCGGAATAATAATACAATCAAATACAGATTTTTTTTAAATGGCTCATGGATGCATTTACTGACTTTCACGAAAAGAAAACTACAGAAAGACATCAAGCAGCCGGAAAGAGACACAACATATCGACAAAGAGACACAATATCTACAGCAAAGAGCAAAACAACCTCAAAGAGATGCAAAATGTATACACAAAAGGGCAAAATAACCTCAAAGAGACACAAAATAACAACAAAGACACAAAATAACCTCAAGAGACACAATAACTTTAAAGAGACACAAAATAACAACAAAAAGACAACATATTTACACAAAATGGCAAAACAACCCCAAGAGAAACACAATATCTACACAAAAGAGCAAATCAACCACAAAGAGACACAACATATCTACTAAGAGAGGCAACATATCTATATAGAAATGTAAAATCTTTACACAAAATGGCAAAACAACCCTAAAGGGACACAACTACAAAAAAAGGGCAAACCCACCTCAAAGGGACACCAAACAACCACAAAGACAAATAAAACAACCACAGCGACACACAAAACTACCACACACGTATCACAGAGTGACCGTCGTCTCATAAGCCAATCAGATCTGGGCTCCGGTCGCCGAATGAAAAATGATGATACTCGAAACTTTGTGCGCATTCGTCAAATCTACAGTGAATCTTCTCAATAGTTCACACAGACACATTTGAGTCCCACGGGCTGGACCAATCAGAGCAGGGCAACAGGCAGAAAACCAGAGCAGAGGCCGCGGCATCTTGTGATGGATGTTGTTGTTGTGATGACCCGCCGTTCATCTCCGACCTGTCAGTTATGAACAGATCTCTCAGGTCGGCGTGTCGGCAGCTGAAGTTATTGATCGTGTCTCGCCCCGTGGGGCGAGACGTCTTCGTGTCATTTAGTGCGATTGTATTCGGACAATGGAGGATTCATTCATCAGCGTCCTGTTAACTGACTGCTCATCATCAGATGGATGGATGGATGGATAGATGGATATGTGGATAGATGGCGAGATGGATAGATATATAAATGGATAGATGGATAGATAGATCGATGGATAGATGGATAGATAGATAGATGGATAGATGGATATGTGGATAGATGGCGAGATGGATAGATGGATAGATATATAAATGGATAGATGGATAGATAGATCGATGGATAGATGGATATGTGGATAGATGGTGAGATGGATAGATATATAAATGGATAGATGGATAGATAGATCGATGGCTAGATGGATAGAAATATAAATGGATAGATGGATAGATGTAATATGGATAGATGGATAGAAATATAAATGGATAGATGGATAGATGGCTGGATGCAGGCACGTGCACAGATAGAGCCCTAGTGGTGCTCAAGCACCAGCCCTTTTGCCCTGGATGAGAAAGGTGCCCTTTCTGCTGGAGCCACATTTTTTTCATTCATCAGTATTTAAGAATAAAAGTTACTCTCTCTGTAATCAATTCCCCGCAAATGTGTTTTGATATCCGACGGGGCATTTATTTGAGTTCTAGTGAGAATTTCGCCCCGACATGCTCCGCGACGCTCACAACCCCCCTCCCCCCCCTCGCCGCGCCCCTCCCTTCTCCTCCTCCACTTCCTCCTCCGCGCAGTGCTCCTCGCGCCACCAAACGGCTGCACCTCCTTCTCCTCTGACCAGCAGCATCAGACCAACAGGTCATGACGGTGTTTGTCCCCTGACGTTGTTTTGTGATAAATCAACCACAACATTAGCGCTGCTGAAAACATGACGTCACAACTGGTCCGACGGTTCCTAAAAAACCAAAACAAATAAAAACTCACGAAATCCGTGATTTCAAAACCTTGCAGCGTTTTACTGACGTCATGTTTAATGGAGAGAGAGAGAGAGATTCTGTTCATTTGAATAGCCTATTTTCACAAATTACAAATTAGTCTCGGAGTGCTTTACAATCTGTACACATAGACATCCCTGTCCCAAAACCTCACATCGGATCAGGAAAAACTCCCAAATAACCCTTCAGGATTTTTTTTTTTTTTAAATACACACACCAGTCATCTTCTTTGTGTTGTATAAATGCCGTTTAGACAATTTCGAAAGTATGTTGAAAGTATGTTTATAAGTCACGAGAATTCACAGCTAGAAAATAGCAGTTAGACTATGCTAACAATGCTAGCTCTCGGTGTCATGCTATCCTTGTGCCTCATTATTTTATGTGTTATGTATCTCTCTGCTTGGTCTGTTCCAGTCTTACAACGACCAATCTTGTCGAAAATGGACAACACGACTCAGCAAAAATACATTTAAATTTTCAGTAAAGTAACATCACAAGTGATCCAAACTATAGTTTCTCGTATTCACTTTCAATAACACATTTTCACTGCTTCTGAATTTCCTCTTGGCTGTTGACGACGATCAATATCGCTCATTTTGAAAATGACGTCAGAGGGCATTACGGATTTGTATCAGACCGGCGAGGAGGGCGATAGTGGCTGGCATGACGACCCATTAGCCAATCAGAACACTTGTACTGTTGTGGCCATATAATAATTCATCTTTATTCATAAAGAAAATGTAAGATAGCTTTCTAATGCTGCCCAGAGGAAACGCAGGTCGAGGACAGCATCATCAGTGTAATGCTTCAACTCTGTCAGAATTTTTTTTTGGCAATGGGTGCCCTTTTTTTGGGTTTGAGCACCTGCCCCCCAAAATGTCTGTGCACGTGCCTGGCTGGATGGATAGGTGGATAAATAGATGGATAAATCAATAGATTGATGGATGGCTAGATGGATAGATATATAAATAGATAGATGGATATATGTATCGATAGATGAATAAGAAATCACTTAAATCTCACAGCTGAAAATATTTTATTTGGTCATTTAAAGTCATATTACATTGTCTTGCAAAACATTCTGATAAATATATATATATATATTCTTAAACTTTACAACAAACAAACAAACAATAACTGGTCAGTACAAAGGAGAATCTTCTGTCTGAAAATAAGTTTCTCAAGAGTAAAATAGCTTTTTACACGATCTGAGCAGAACGCGGCTAAAAGAGAATGTTTCGTTGTAGTTTCTGCGTACAGCTTGGAGGTAGAACACAAGCTCCCAAAGAGACACGGAGAGAAAGAGAAGAAACCAAACTAACCATGGAAAGCGTGATCATCATTTCACAGCATGTAAGTACACAGAACACACCTTTTAAAAGAAGCTACTCTAAACTGCTTAAGTGCACTCATTGATAAACGTAATAATAATTTAAATATATATATTATTTCACACCATAGAGAAACATGCCATGATTACAATCGTTGCAAAAATACAAGTTAAGCAAGAACATGTGTCCAGTTTTCATCGGGGGTCCAAAACGTCTTTTTCTTTTCATCAAAACCTAAAAACGTCTCACCCGATTTATTTGACACCTGATTCTTAAAAGGCTGGTATGAAATATATCTGAATATAATTTACATATTTTGTTGTTGTGAATGTTGAAGAGAGGATAGAATTACAATATTCCAGTAATATCTCGAACAAGACGGAACAGCATCTGCATGCAAGATTCAAGCGAACATCTGCTCGGTGTAGAAGAAACCTCCGATGTCGATAAGAGGCGAGCGATTAAAACACGACCAGACCCACAGATGAGGAAAGAGACGGAAGAGATTTCCGTAAAGGAGCCGAAAGAGCCAGTCGAGCATGCTGCAATGTCGTGACGTCGTGAGCGGGACAATGACCTTGAATCTGTCTCTAAACCGGCTGGAGGTCAAATAGTTTCCGACCTTTTGAACGATCTTTGGAAAAGCTGAAACACGCCGTGACGTCCCGGGACACATTCTGCTGTCGCTGGGTTCATTCTCAAACGCTGAAACAACTTCAATATCTCGTGGGTGGCCTTCAGGGAAACCTTTTAGCAGGAGGGGAATATAATAGAACTAGAACGGGCACTCGGTAGAGCGCATACCTTCGCATATCACAAGATTGGGCATTGAATTATGAACATTTTGGTATTAGTTGCATGCCAATTGGATATTGGATAAAAATTGACCGTGCTATGGTAAAAGAAGATTTTGACCTTTTCATGACCTTGACATTGACCTTTGACCCGATCGATCCCAAAATCTAATCAAATGGTCCCCGGACAATAACCAATCATCCCACCAAATTTCATGCGATTCGGTTTAATACTTTTTGACTTATGCGAATAACACGCAAACACTCATACAAATAAATAAATACACGGCGATCAAAACATAACCTTCCGCATTTTCAATGCAAAGGTAATCACAACTAAGTATTCATCGACGTATAAATCCACCCGATTCGAAGAAGTGTCGTGTTGAATGTTATCGGTTTAGAATGAGCCCTTTTGGAGCTGGTCCTCAAAATGCCCGCGTACTTTAATACCGTTGCCGTGAATATCGACATTTCTGTGCGGTTGCAAACGGAGTTGTTGTTTTTTCTCGGCTGTGGTCGAGCATCCACTTGGTTGCGGCGTCTCTGTGAGACGAGACCCTCCTACACACTGGACCTTTGGATACACATCGCGAAGCTTCAGGCAACACAGTTAATAAGGCAAACGGTGGAAACAGAGAAGTTTTCTTCCTTCTTCGTTCCTATGAGCAAACCTTTCCGCCTGTACGGTGGAACATCATGAGAGTGCGCACAGTATCTGACAAAGACGATGAGAGAAAACACAGATTTGACTCACTGCATCAACGCTATTCCTATTTATCCGCGTGAACACGTTTCATTTGATCTCCTTTTCCCGCGTGACCGCCACGAAGCGGATTCCTTCCCACGCCTAACGAGCCCGCGAGCATCGCTCGTCAAGTCTGCCGCTGAAAGGGCGAGTTCAGCGTCACCGTGGCGTCCCTCGGCTCTCCGATCCGCCGGTCGATCATCTCGCAGGCGTTCTGTCGCACGTTCTCCTCGTGCATCTGCGACACCTCCGTGGACGCGGCTTCGAACCCGGGCGCCGCGTTGGCCACGTGGACCACGTGCACTTTGTTCCTCCCGTTTTTACTGAGGACGCAGCTGAACACCTTCTTGAAGCCTTTGCGGAAGTGCTTGGACACCAGCGCGTACACGATGGGGTTGACGCAGGAGTTGGCGTAGGCCATGCAGTGCGAGAGCAGCCGGAAGGCGTACGTGGTCCGGTTGAACGGGAAGTCGCCGTACAGGTAGCACAGGATCACCACGTGGTACGGCAGCCAGCAGATGCAGAAGAGCACCGTGACGATGATGATCATCTTGGTGACTTTGCGCTTGGCCCTCTTGGACTCCGACATGCCGTCCAGAGGGTCGACGGCGGTCCACAGGTACTTGATGGTGCGGGTGTAGGAGAGGCTCACGATGAGCACGGGGATGACGTAGCCGACCAGGAAGGTGCACGTGTCCAGCACCTTGCGGTTCTGCTCATCCCAGCCGGGGATGCACACGGTGCTGTCGGCGTAGTCGACCAGGTCGTAGTAGCTGAGGTAGGGGCCGGCGAAGACCAGAGAGAGGCCCCAGATGATCACCATGGCGACCACGGCGTTGCACGGAGTCCGCAGCTCTCTGGAGCGCAGCGGGTAGCGGATGGCCAAATACCTGCGGAGAGAGAGGAAGACAACGCGGTGATACGCGGGCGTGATGCAGCGCCGCGTTGGAACAGTTTCTTCTTCTTCTTTCTTGTTCTTCTTTTTAATTTTTTTGGCGGATGGCATCCAGTGAACGGTGCATTTCCGCCACCTGCTGTAGTGGAGTGTGGACCAGAGTACCCTATCCCCTTATAAAACCAAACAAACAAAACCAAACCCCCCCAAAAAAATACCCACAAAAAAAATCAATAAAACAAACAAAACAAAAGGGAGATTCAAAAATGTCAGTGCTTTAAATTCTATTACTTAATCCTGTTTCTTTCAAATATTGTAATACCTGTCCTGCCCCCAAATTTAACGCATCTGTTAGATTTAGTTCCTCCACTCCCAGCTTCCTCTTCAACCTGTGTCTCTCAAGTGTGTTTGGAACAGTTTAGCTTCACACCTTTCTTTTATTAGTTGTTTTTATTAAATTCTCGATCACGTCATTCCAGATCCTGCTTCCCACCTCGTCAGTCCAACTCCCTTCACCTGTTCTCTCACCTGCCTCTGATCACGCCCACCTCGTTAATCCCTCGTTCCCTTCACCTGTTCTCTCACCTGCCTCTGATCACGCCCACCTCGTTAATCCCTCATTCCCTTCACCTGTTCTCTCACCTGCCTCTGATCACGCCCACCTCGTTTGTCTCATTCCCTTCACCTGGTCCTCTTGTCCATCTCACCTGTTGCCCATTCCCTCGTTAGTCCATGTCTACTCAGGTCCCCTCACTTGTCCTCTGCCAGATTGTTTTGTGTTTTTCCGAACAAGCCCTCGAGCGTTCCACATCGTGTTCATGTGTTTCTGCCTGTTCTGTTACTCTGAGTAAAGGATCATTATTTGCAGTTCTTTCTCCCGAGTCATGCTATTGGGTTCACCCTAACACTCCCGTGACACGTGTGGGGCGGGGTAACGAGCACCGGCTGCAACAGAGCTTCATATTTACGGCTCAACTCGGTACAAACGATCTGTACTTGCATAACTGTCAATATTACGGAAGAAGCAAAAAAAGCAACATATTTTTCTAGGTTAGTAATCAATGATTTAATCAGCTGAGTGGATCAAGTGCACGATGACTTAATGCTTGTTACATAACATGCATAAAAAAGTCTGCTTACAGCGCCTTTTTTTTAAAAAACGTTATTAATTTAAAAGAAAACAAACATTGATCGTTTTATCAACCTTAACAACCTTGACAAAAGCGACTCGCAATCAATCCATACACCGTAGACTCAGCTACAGGGAGCAATTCGGGACATCGACTCGGAGAGATTGATCCGCCAATTGAAAGATGGACCCGCTGACCTGCCGTCGACTGAGTTGTGTTCAGGCTCCGCTGGTTTCATTGTTTTAACTAGAGGTCGATGGAGAGAGGGGGCGTGGCCTCAAAATCTTTTAACAAGACACTAAAATCTGTATAATAAGAGTATAACATTTTGAGGTGTGTGTGTTCTCAGTAATAATTAGATTTTGGACAAATGAAGCTGAGACTAAATGTTGAAAGTTGATTCCGGTATTTACATTTCTCATCGTTAAACTCAAAAGGTAATAATGTTCTGGGTTCAAAGGTTCAGCGGGCATATTATGAATGAATTGTGACGTGGCATGCAGAGAGAATTGGCTGGCGGAAGACAACGTGACAATTGATTTTGGTTTTACTCCCTCCATTAATTTGATTATACGAAAGGAATATCCACTGAGGAAGCGTGCCACCTCCACGCTGGCTGTGGCTCACACGAGGCTCCTGTGTGGGACGATAATCAGTCGCAACTCAGCCATTTGTAGGTTTTATTGATAAAAAAAACTCCTCGGGGAAATATGTCAAGGTTTGCTTTAATATCCATGTAAAGGTTTTGGTCGGATTTTTTTCCAATAGGATCGGACGGCGCATGCGTCGCCTGGTGAAACCGGCAGAGAACACGACCGGGCCTCGTGCATCCCGCCACGCATCACGAAGAGAGATGCAGATCATTTTGCGACGAGGAACATGCTGCTTCACGAACGCGGGTTCTCTCTCGGGGGGGTGGGAGTGTTTCAGAAGTTGCAGCTTCTCTGTTTTCCAGAAGCGAGGATTCTGGGTGACGCTGCCCATCCATGACGTCCACATCTGCATTTACAGTCACACTGCAGCTGGCTCTCCAGAGTCAGAGGCATCGTCAGCCTTTGAAGCCTGAGTGAAATGGGGCCAAAGCCACTTCACCTTCAATATGAGAGATTAAAAAAAGCACTCGGAGGCTCGATGACTTGAATAACTGGTACTCAGATGTAATGTTTGACTTCTGAGCCAATGAACCGTCTGATGATTACGAACAAGAAGCGTTCAGTGCTTTGAGAGATGTACCGATGATCAGACACCAAATTAATATGTAGAGAAGCAGACTGGAAAACACCTGTTATGATACCAAATATTAACTCGCCACATCGTCTGTGAAATTGAGCCATGGCTGATGGTGAAAGTATTCCCATATGACACGATGTATATGATGATGGAGGGGTGCTATATGATGTGTAACCGCAGCCTCAACTGATGTTCGTTCAAACAAAGAGGGAAAGAAAATCTAGAAATCGATTTTCATATTTTTAGGAGTCGGAAGCAGAAATGATAAACTATCTCCAGTCAAGTATTTATGCAAATTAACTCCAAGATTAGAAGCTATATTGGCAAACTGTTTTGTTTTATGTTGAAGAATTTTCACTTGGGATTATTATCTGGCATAAAATCACTGTAAACATATGATCTGCCTTTGGGCGGCTCACTGTAGCAGCAACTATTTCCCATTACAAGTGTGTGTGTGTGTGTGTGTGTGTGTGTGTGTGTGTGTGTGTGTGTGTGTGCTGCTGTTCATTCAGGCTGCACTGTGATTTAATTCCTGCTGGGGATTCCTGGTCGAAAGTGCAACGGTAAACTGCTGTGCCTTCTTTTTTAATCCGGTTACACAGGATCTCAGGAGGGAAGACAGCAGAAAGCCATTAACATCCCGACCCGGGTGTCCCCTCTCTCTCTTCTCCAGACTGTGTGAGGAGGAAACGTCTCGCCGGCAGCCTGAACAATCTATTGAACTGTCTAAATTCTTAATATAGCCGTGTAAGCAACGGGTGTTACCGCAGGGGGGCCGCTGCCCACTACGTCCATATTGACTGACGGCTATAATGACGGCTTAGCGCTGACTCTGAGGGGGATATCATTTTAAGGATTATACACGATTCTCTCATCAGACGGTTGATTACACATGAGAGGTGTCATGTGTCTTTGACATCACTGCGTACCTCGGGGGTCTTTTTGTTCTTGATGTTCAGATTTGTTCAAAGGGTCGTATGTAGATTGTTCATACTGATTCATTGAGGTGGTCTTTTGTAATATAGAGTAGAATATAGTGATAGTTTGAATAATATGACAACAACTTATTCTCATTTTTTTCTAAACGTCACTGGGACTACTTGCAAAAGGTATAATAATAATAAACATTTTATTTACAAGGAGCCTTTCAAGGCACTCAAGGTCGCCGACACACATTTAAACACCAGGAACGTGTGATTTTGGTGCATTTTAAAGAGACGAAACAATAAATTGGTTGATTTTCAAAAAATATTTCAAACGAATGAACTGATAATGGAAATAATCATTGCTGTAGTTGCAGCAATCTAGTCACAACCTTTTGAAACCGGATGAAAAGTGCTTCATGGGAAATGTAACAATCACCCCCTGCTCTCTCATCTGTTTCCAGCAATTATTTCAAGGTAATTTGAAAAGTGTGTATGGATGTTTCAAATGTCAACAAAATTATCCTGGTGGGTAGATGGATCCGAGTATTAATTGTGCACGTCGTATGGGATCATGAGTACCTGTCCACGGAGACGGCAGCGAGTGTGAAGCTGCTGGCGTACATGGTGAGGTTGATGAGGAAGTGGACCACTTTGCACATGAAGGAGCCGAACACCCAGCCCTCCAGGGAGTAGATGGTGGCTTGGAAAGGAACGCAGAAGATGATGAAGAAGAAGTCGGCCACGCTCAGGTTGAGTATGAACAGATTGGTGGTGTTGTACCCCACCTGCCCGCTGCGCAGGAGCACGGCGAGCACCAGGCTGTTGCCGATGGTGCCCAGCAGGAAGATGAGGGAGAAGACCACCGACACGATCACGCTGGTCGGGTTCAGCTGGTAGCTTTCAGAGACATTCGCCGGCCCGCCCGGCCAGCTGTAGTCCTCAAAGTCAGACATTTCTGGAAAAAGGAAATGGGGGAAAAAGAGAAAATGAGTGTGTGATGATTATAATTTTTTTAAATACTTTTTTTTATTTCTATTTTATTAGTGTTCAGAATCTCACATACACATATTTAAATGTCAGATTCTTTGTTAAAAGAGAAGTAAAAAACAAAAAAAGAAACACATATGCAAATAAAGAAACAAAAACAATACCATAGTAACAAAACTATAAATAAATAAAGCAGGGAGAAATCATTTTCTTTCAAGTAAAGAAATACAGTCAGGCCATTTATCTGTGACATAGTTGCACCACTTTTGCCAGTGCTTAAGAAATGTTTCCGTTCTTTGGTTAACATGAGCTGTAATCTGCTGATTATAATTTCTGATCACTATCTCAGAGTTTGTGGGTGGAAATCTTCAATCCCATCAACTGACAGTAGGCTACTGCTGTGCAATCATATTTACATTAACAAACGGCATCATTCCCTTTGAAAGGAGCTTGATTACACATTCAGAGTATTAATATAGCAGCAAAATAAACATGTGTTCCTTTCAAACATATACGCTGTCTCTGCCACCCTCTGTTTCAACCTCAGGTAGGCTATAACACTGTTAGCCTTGTTAGCGCTGTTAGCTGTATATTGAGAGCTGTGTGGAGGCAATAAATAGGCTGTGAATGCACCCTTTGCTAAGTCCCGCCCTCAAATTTGGATCGGCCAATCAAAGCGTAGCTCCAGCTAGCTATGACCAGGGTCCGACAACTTCCCGACTGTTCTCATTTCAAACAATCACTTCAGCTTTCAGTCGCTTCACAGGTTGGTTTTGTGGATTTGGAGCTGTTTGAACGTTGTGTGACGATACTCGTTACCCGGAGATGTTTGAAGAACATAGGCCTACCGTTCTAAAATGTTATGTTTACAATGTGTAGAGCTGACACGAGTACGTTATCACTTCTATGCTACGCTAGATACTGAAGGTATATACTGAATGTATACACATGCTGATTTTTTTTTCATTATCGTGCCAGAGATAGTCGCATAGGGCGACTGTGGGTTAGTGGGTAGCAGGTCCGTCTTTCAATCAGGGGGTTGGAGGTTTAATCCCCGCCCTCGTCGATGTGTCCTTGAGCAAGACACTCCCTGTAGCTGCGTCTACGGTGTATGAATGTAACATGATTGTAAGTTGCCTTGGATAAAAGAGTCAGCTGAATGTAATGTAATGTAAAAAATAGGAACAGCATGTTTTTTTTAATTCATTCTTCTTCCTCGATCGCTCGGGATGTAGTGACCCACTTTTTTTGTTACCCCTGTGATCTATCTTCATCTTTTTAACCTATTCTTTTACTGCTGAATCAGTTTGACGTCCTAGAGATGTCCTTCGAACACACATTGTAGATCATCCAGTTTGATTATTTATTAAAACCGTTGTCAAGATAATCCTTGTCCAATGGAGTTCAGTTGGTGACAGAGTGGGCTCTTGAAGCTTCGCGAACTAGCAGCATGGGGCGAGCATCGTGAAGGGTTATACTCTCGAAGACGGGGCTCACGCACTTCTCGTTAATATTCATACAATCACCAACGGATCTCTTTCGGAAAGGGTTTAATGAAGAGTCTTTGCAACTTTCAAAATTAGACTAAAAAGGTTGACACGCCTGCATGCACTAGAATATTTCTTAATTCAATTAGTCCCCAGCGGAGGCATGTCACGTATATTATTAACACAGTGAGAGGCTGTTTTGAGTTGGCTGGTGGCCAATGTGTCTCGGAAATATTTACACTGTTTGAATCAAAAATACGGTTGCAAAGTCAATCTAAATGGAGGCGTTATCAGCCTCATTTAAATGGTAATGCTAGATTTACACGACGGCTTTTTTAAAATGTATATATCTTGTGAAGAGTTTGCTGTCGCAGTGGCAAAGAGGGTCCCTTTTAAAGTAAAGATCCTATACTTTTCTGCCATTAAGTCATGTAATACATTCGTGAAGATGTGTTGGCTTGAAATATGAGCTTTAGAAGATCTGTAGGTCAGCCGGCAGAATAATTAACCCCCTCTCCTCTCTAATTCAAGACATTGCGTCTTAAACCCAGAGCTGTTTGAGTGCTTTCCTCTGCTTGAATTCACTCATCTGAAGTTTCTTTTCTTTCAGCCAAGAACACATCGTCCATCCACGGCAAGCAGTGACTCATGACTACAATTTCTGACCGGAAATGGAGTCACGTTGGAGCGTCTGACGTGTTGCAGTTTTAGTAAAAAAAACAGGCGCTCTCAGGATGGAGAGGCCAAATTGAGGCTTGAGAGTAAAGAGGCGCTCTCGATGGTGGAGAAGACGAGCCTCGTTGGAGAGAGAATCACACACAGGCTCGATGTCTCCAAACATTTCATTTCATCCCTTCCGACCCGGCAAGGAGTTCAATTCTGGATGAAATGTGGAGCTACAGCAGTTGAGACTATATGTGTAGTTGGTCAGTGTGCTGTGTGTTAAGAATGAGGTAATGAATAAGGACATTACATGACAAGATCAATTAGTAGTTAACTTGGAGTTTTATTTTGAAAGTTCCGTAAGTGTCATTTTTTGTTTTACTTCCTGTCTTTGTGTATTTTCCCCGCCTTTTTTGATTGATTACCTGTCCCTCATTAGTGCAGCACTCCTCTCACCTGTTCTCACCAATTAGGCATATTCCCTACTTACACCACCTCTGTTCTTTTGTTGTTAATTAGGAGTTTCCGAAATAACAACTAATAATAATCGTCTCCTGGGTCATCCACCACCTCGACCTCCTCCTTACAAGCGTAATCCACAACAAATAAGATTCCCTTCAAACTTAATTCACAATGCAGCTTCTTTGTAGGGGAACAGCGGCTGCTTCATCAACCAGAGAATGGCTTACAGTTTTTCTCCATTGCTTTGGCTCAATTCTTGAAACAGAAATGACATTCTCAAAGCTCTTAGTGCATTTGGTAAAATAGCCTATATAGTTCAGCACAACTACATAGATCACCTTCAAAAGGTCATATCTCACCCAAAACAGTTAACTCAAGCTTCAAACCCAAATCATTTTCTCATAAAAATAGTCAGTGCCCCCAAAATGAAAACTTCCTTCTCGATTGCTGTGGCTCATCTCTCTCTTGAAAAAAAGGACATTCTCAAAGCTTTAAATACATTTGCCAAAATAACGTAGATGGTTTAGCAAAACACTATGGCACACCTGTAAAAGGTCATATCTCTCCCAAAACAGACAACTCATCAGTCAAAACTAATTCATTTTCTCATACAAATAGTCAGTGCCCCCAAAATGAAAAGTCCCTTCGTCATTGTTTAAACACTGCAGGTCAAAATGTTTAGATGTTTTGTCAGTATGGCAGTGAACCATAGAAATATCCCTCATGTGCACACAGCTTAGTCCTTTGACACTGAATGGTTACTGTAGTAGATGTTTTCTTTCCAGAATACAATGTGTATCAAACAGAAAAAAGATTCATTCAAGAGGAGCCAACAAGGTTTCACATCACATACTGTAATGCACTTATACTGCCATGGAAATTGTTACAGTAATTGCAAAACAGAAACAGAAAATGTGTACAGCAAAAAATAGTGTCAAACAAAAAGCACATCAAAAATAAAATTAAGTATAGCCTACACTACTGTAACAAAACATACAGTAGGAAAGTAAAGCAAAGCTGGAGTTCAAAGCTGGAGTTCATCCTCACTCTCCTGCTCATCCTCACGTCTGTCTGGCCACAGATTTTCGTCAACATTGCATCTGATCTGTGACATCGGCACAAGCAGCATCCATTGCCTGGAGAAGGGACCTCTGGTTTAGAGCCCGATGCTCATACACCCTCCACCACCACGCACCCTTGCTCCTCTTCCTCTTCTTCTTCCTCCTCTTCCTCGAACAGGCAGTTGCCCTTGTTCGTTTACCTGGCCAGGTGCTTCCATCTTCATACTGTAAACTGTACTGAACTTTGTCAAGCCCTAGATATTTGATGGAAGCATTTATACTCCTGGATAGCACCTGTCAGCTCACTAAAATGACTGTGTGATTGGTGATCGGATGTGAGAAATAGTAAAGTTCTAGTTGCACCTGAAAATGAAACCGATGATCCAAGAGATCCATATTACAGTATATACCATGATATTTTTCATGGTATTATGTGCCTGAACGATTTTGACAGTGGAGTGAACTATTGTGCAGGTGATGATGTACACAAGGAAATTATGCCAAGATGTTTTGCAGAGAACAACGACTTGACTGAGAAGCAACAGTCGGTTTAGACCAGCAAGATGTATTCAATTGGTAATTGGGCTAACTGAAGGCAATTGTACCTAACCATGTGCACAGATGTGCTTAATCATTTGAAATGTGTGCAAGCTGTCGGCAATTGTACTTGTCATTTGCAAGGAGTTTCTAAAACAATTGCAATTTGATTAAAGGAATGAGAAATTCAAATCTGTTGTGAACAAGTGCCCAGTGGTTTGGAGGTTTGCACGAGTTGTTTTGAGAATGTCTTTCTATTTCAAGAATTGAGCCAAAGCAATGGAGAAAAACTGTAATATGGGTTTTAAAACTCTCATTATGTTATAATACTGCAATTATTTCTTTGAAATTGTGAAAAGCACATCTGAGATTACAGTAACAACTGCTATTAGAAGAACTTTGTATTTTTATCTCTTAATGCTGATTTCTGGAGGAAAGAATGAGGGAATTCCTATTTTTCTGTCATTCAGACTTCTAAGCAACGTTCATCGCTCCTGAAAATAAAAAACTCCCCGTCACGTGACCTTCAAAACGGCGGCCTTCATTTCTGAATGTCAATTTCGCCCGAGCCTTTCCATGTGGAAACGAAACCCAAATTGAGCGGCAGAACGCGGATCCAGTTCTGTTATATTCTTGGTTAACTCCACATAATTGATGTTGAATCGGCAATTTCACGTGAAGAAAAAATTGAAACAACCCACATACTTATAATGCCAAATGCCAAGATAAGGCCACAACCATAATAAATCAGACTAAAAATTCATTGTTCATGGAATCCACCCTAAAGCAAGAATTTAGCTTGATCTGAGTTGAACTGAATATGCATGAACGAAGGTTGCTAATTATCCCACGAAAGACACGCCACATCATTATGAAACGCCCGATCACAGCTCTGTGGCAGAACAAATGCGATCATTCCTAAAAGTCATCGAGCTGAATTGTCATGGCAGCGCTGAGCAGCTCAGACTGCGGCGACGGAAACTTGTTGACGGACAGATCGGATGTTATGTCATCTGTGTCTTATGATGAAGAAATCAATCACAGAACTGAAGTGATATTCTGTAAATACAGACCATTACCAACTGATATCTTGTGAGAATATGTTTAGAGCTTCCTCTGGCTTTCATACTCGAAATGAATTATTAAACTTTCCTTTTGAGTTCAATTTATTTTATACAGCCCAACATCACAAATGATGAATGTGCCTCAGAGGGCTCTGAGTATGCGTGTGAAGCCCATCTATCTGCATCATCACAATCGGGACTGAGTGCAAAATGATGAGGATGCACTGATTACAGTGAAAGACGCTCCGAAGTGGAGCTTGAAGGGCCGTGATGAACCTCTAGAGCAGACATGGGCAAACTACGGCCCGCGGGCCACATCCGGCCCGTTAGGCTTTTTAATCCGGCCCGCCGAATTTGACCAAATTGCGACTTTGTTTACTTCCGGTGTGCGTTGGCGCGGAAAGAACTCGTCACACGAAACCCTTCACCGTGATTTGTCAATCCGTTTGTCTGTCAAAATTTCTCGAAAAAAACCAACCAATGAACACTCAGTAAATCACAAAGGACCCGCCCACCACACAGGTGCGGCTCATTTAGAAACAGCCGCAGTGATTTTGGCGAGCAGCGCGGAGCCTGGAGGGGCTGCGGAGCCACGAGGAGGAACACGCAGCCAGAAGAGAGCCACTTGGACCGGGTAAGAGTCTTTACTACCCGTTACGTGTCACGGTGTCCGTCCGGTGTCCAGAATTTGCGCGGTGCTGACTAGTCTTGTATTTTACAGAGAGGATTCACCAGCGCCTGCAGCGCAGCTTGCAGCTCCACATGCCCGGCCAGCAGAGAGGTCTCGTGACACGATGACATGATGTTATTATAGTGAAGCCATATTGTAAATAGTCAATAGTTGTGTTCTGTTTTCTATTTCTCAACATGTATATAATGTAGATTTATTTTTATGTACAATACATATTTATAAATTTAAAAAAAATTAATGGTCATTTTTTATTTGTACACACCCCATGAAACTTTATCTGCAATATGAAGTCATTTCTCAGTCCCATCTTTATCATTTTGGTGAATGTGTGACAGACACATCATTTTTACTCAAAAAACGGTAATACAAAATGTGGTTTTCCTCATTTATTTAATTCAATTCAGTTTATTTGTAGAGCCCAATTTCACAAATTACAAATTTGTCTCGGAGTGCTTTACAATCTGTACACATAGACATCCCTGACCTTTGACCTCACATCGGATCAGGAACAACTCCCAAATAACCCTTCAGGGGGGAAAAGGGAAGAACCCTTCAGGAGAGAACAGAGGAGGATCCCTCTCCAGGATGGACAGGTGCAAGTACATGTATCTAGCATTGTATTCAGATATTTCACTGCTTTTGTAAACCTATGACCTTTGGTAAACCAATTTCAAACACCAAAACAGTTGGTCCACATGAGTAAAGGTGTGTTTTCAGAAGAGATATGAATAATTAAAAAAAATAGAACTTCAATTGTCAGTTTTAGGGTCATATTTTCTCGAGTAAAGCGCTGTCAGTCTGTTTGTGACGGGTTCATACACATGCTGACCAGATGACGCCGCACATCGCCCTCACTTTAAAGACCCCTTTCTAGTTTCTGCTGCAGGCAGGATATTTAATACATTCTATCTCTCAGGACAATCCGTCCATTATTTTGCGGGGTTTAAAACAATTAGAAACTAGAATGGGCACTCGGTAGAGCGCATACCTTTGCATATCACAAGATTGGGCATTGAATTATGAACATTTTGGCATTAGTTGCATGCCAATTGGACAAAAATGTATCGTGCTATGGTAAAAAAAAGAGTTTGACCTTTCCTTGACCTTGACCTTTGACCCGATTGATCCCAAAATCTAATCAAATGGTCCCCGGATAATAACCAATCATCCCACCAAATTTCATGCGATTCAAGAACATTTTGACCTGTTCATGACCTTTGACCTTGACCTTTGACCCGATCAATCCCAAAATCTAGTCAACTGGTCCCCGGATAATAAACAATCATCCCACCAAATTTCATGCGATTCGGTTCAATACTTTTTGAGTTCTGCGAAAGATTTTGACCTGTTCATGACCTTTGACCTTGACCCGATCGATCCCAAAATCTAATCAACTGGTCCCCGGATAATAAACAATCATCCCACCAAATTTCATGCGATTCGGTTCAATACTTTTTGAGTTCTGCGAAAGATTTTACCTGTTCATGACCTTTGACCTTTGACCCGATCGATCCCAAAATCTAATCAACTGGTCCCCGCATAATAAACAATCATCCCACCAAATTTCATGCGATTCGGTTCAATACTTTTTGAGTTTTGCGAATAACACGCATACAAATAAATAAATAAATAAATACACGGCGATCAAAACATAACCTTCCGGCATTTTCAATGCGAAGGTAATTATTGAGCTTGAGTATTTCGTTGGGTAATTTGTTGTTTTTTTGTTGATGTTTGATTCCATTGATGATCTCTCTTCCAGTAATGTTGATTTACTCTTTTTTGCACCTTATGAAAATGATAAAAAAAAACAGCTCCAGGTTAAAAAAAAAAATAATTGTGTCGTCCAATGCTCCCTGGCCTGTCACATGTCATTTTAGAACCGAATGTGGCCCGCGAGTCAAAAAGTTTGCCCACCCCTGCTCTAGAGACTCTGTCGGTACGAGCATCGGCCGGTCGCTGCTGCAGAGGAATGTTCCTCTTGGCTTGACTTCAGCCTCTTTCATTGTGAGGCTCATTCCCCATTATCCCAACATGGAAAAGACAACACGAGCTGATATCCGTGCATCCGACTGCGGTGTGGGATGTCAGGCGGGCTTCGGCTCCAGCGAGAAGTCTCAGGGGGGACGAGAGCAAACATGTGGATACATACGGGAGGAGCTTTGAGAGCGGAGAGCGTGGGACCGCCGGGCTGAGCTCGGCGTGAGGGCACGGTTAGAGTTTTAACAAAACCAATTAATGAAAATAGGAGGAAGGAGGAGGAAGAGGAAGAAGAAGGAGGAGGGAGGTGATGGGGATGGAGCTCAACCCCAAACCAGACTTTGTGGGGAGAGAACCTCTCCGTTTTCTCGGGAGAGTCTTGGGCGTTACAATAAATGATGAGCAGTCACACATCAGACAACGGCAATCATCACGTCACCATCTCTTGCATTTTCATCAACAAGCGACATAGCAAGACTAAGTCGTGTGACGATTAAAAAGCAGGCGTTAACGCCGACGTTTTCAAAGAAATCTAAAAATAACTTTAGATATCGGCGGAGCGACTTCAACACGCCGTCACAGGAGAGAAGAAAGAAGACGCTGAGTGTGAATTTGCAAAGGCTCCCTCCAGCATTCTGCTCAAGCGTCAGAATCAGCATGCAGCGCATGGCAGAGGCAGTGAGACACCTACCTGGCTGATGATGATGATGATGGGGTGGGCAGCATCCGAAGCGTCCTCTCAGATCCAGAAGGAGACTCCCAGCAGACCTGCGTCCTCGCTCATGCTCCCTCTGTCCTCCCTGTGCACGCCGCTATCTGCCCGTGTTGCTGGTATCTTACTCTTTCTCCGCCTCCCTCTCCCTCCTCCTCCTCCTCCCTTCTCCAAACCCAACCCCTCTCTCTCCCCCTGGTGAGGACTCCTCCGCCACAGTTGTTTTCATTGCTCACTCTTCACTGCAGAGTGGAGGTATGGATGGAGGGAGGCAGGGAGGCTGCAGCGCCCGACAATCTGCTCACAATCTGTGTTAAATCAAGAGGTTTTTTTTCTCCATTTTTGACGAATAACCCGACACCACATTGATCACACGCACCCACATCCACGTCTTTTAACCCTCCTGTCGCCTTAGGGTCATTTTGACCCGATTCAATGTTTCACCCTCCTGTTACCTTTATATTTACTAACATATTTTACCCTTTGGGTTCAATTTGACGCCAGCAATTAAAACCTCCAGAAAATTATTAGAATTAATATTGTTTTCCAAGTTTAAGTGTGAGGCACTTTATGTTTGTTTGTTGACTACCGAAAGAACACCGACATTAAACATTGAATGGGGTCAAATTAATCCTAAGGCGACACGAGGGTGTAATATTGATTTGGGTCAAATTGACCCTAAGGCAACACAAGGGTTAAATGAGACGTGGCTTTTTGTTTTGTTGCATTTGCATTAATCCTTACCACAGCTCAGCATGCATTTCAATTTAGCTAATCAATTCAGGAAAGATACCACACAGTGTGTGTGTGTGTGTGTGTGTGTGTGTGTGTGTGTGTGTGTGTGTGTGACATTGTTGGAGCTGTTATGTGTGGGTAGCATTCCTAAGCGTGTTATTTAAAGTCTAACATGTAAGATCAGATGAATTGCTTCTGGTACTTCGCTGTATTAAAAATGACTTTTTATATTTACGCCCGGTTTGGGTAGGATATGATGCTCTCCAGGCGATGTTCAGGGTGCATCTTAATTCATCACCACGGTGTCAATAACACAACCTCGAGCGAAATGTTAACACCCAATGGTTCAGGGAACAGCTTTGGGGATTAGAAACAGTTATGAGATAATTGAACAGTCTTGGCCAACAGGAGACGTTATCAGGAATTCATGCATGAAAGTCTCTATCTGAACAGCAGATTAATGAACTAATTAAATATTTTATTTACTAGGACTAATATAATCACACAGACCCCATATAAAATGCTCCTTTTTATCCGGAATATTAAGCAATATTCACTCCCTTGACAGATTACAATTATAATGTCCTGTTTTGGATTATGACTATGATTAGTATTTAACAAGCACGGGGAGGATACGTGATCCGGCAGCCGATGGGGATCCAAACAAACACTAAAACACAGAATGAACAAATTAATTTCTGATCTGCAGACTCAATTCAGTTGTTGTTGTTGTTTTTTTTTAAATGAAAAATGAAAAAGTTACAAGAATGAGAAAAGGGTCGAGCTGACATTTTAGTTTGTTCAAGTGTAAACCGGGCACAAGAAAGACTCACGCTGACGTCAATAACTAATATTGTGCTCTGAGTCACGAACCAAATTAAAATGATACAAATGCCTGAAACAGGGAGTCGGGAAGGAGGAATAAACAGTACAATAGGAATGTATTTAGGCTTGGCTTCATGTGTACGTCATGCCGTGTGTGTTCCTCGTGCTCTGTGCTGCTCTTTTTGAACACAATCCCTGTTCCCTATGATTGTCCCTCCAGGCCGCCATAGAGCAAACTATCTGGCGCTACCGCTTCTTCTCATAAGGGATCCAGAAGGAGAGAAGGGGCCAAGCTTCTGTTGACGGCAACCACAGTGGCGTGTCCAGACCTTTTTGACTGGGGTGGCCCAAGTGGGGAACTGACTTATGTAGGGGAGGCATGAAGTACGAGTGCACATCGGGGCGGGGGGCACGGAATAGCATTAATTTACCATTTTTGTCTCTACTATCCATATCTACTTTAATTACTTTATAGTGTCTTACATTCCTGTGTTTAAAGTTTAATTTAAAAGATAAACAGACCTACCAATCTCAACAGAGTGACACCATACAAATGTAATATAAAACTTCCATACTTTATTCTTTAACAACTTGTACAGTACTGTATATACAAAAGAAAATGCACATTCTCAGAGTAAGTGCCAACAAACTTAAAATAAAGTAATAATGCCAACAATATTGAAAACGGTCACAGTATAAAGTAAAGTGCCAATAAAATAAATACAATTAAAAACTGTCACAGTATAAAGTAAAGTGCCAACAAAAAAACAGCCCAGATACATTTAAAACAGTTGAATTCTCCTGTTCTTGTGTTGGCTTGCAAACAGTTTTATAAAGTCATCCATGTTCAATGCCTTAGCTCTTCTTGACTCAATGCTTAGCACACCTAAATGGCTTAGCCTGCTATCTACCATTGTTGTCCTCAAATGGTCTTTAATTAGCTTTAGAGCAGAAAAGCTCCGCTCACAGGCAGCACTGCTGACTGGAAGGGCTACAGCTATTTTGCACAGCCTGAAGAGCTCATGAAACACCTCTTGGTACGGTTCTAAAAACACAGTCAAGTCTAGAATGCTTGCCAACTCTCTTGCCCCACTCTCAGCCTTCCTTTTCAAAATTCTCCTAGCCTGGTGAAGCTCATGAGTAAGATCTTCTTGATCACAACCATACATTTCACCCAAGCCAAATACTTGGTTGTCTTGAAGGAATGTACTGCTTTTAGGGTTTAGGGCCTGTAAACCCTTCATTATTAAACAGTTAGGTTTTGAGAACCTTCTTTCCAATTCACCAATCATGGAGTCAAGGATGGGTAGAGTAGTCTCTGTCTGAATGTATCTTTGTCATCATTACCCTTCCGCAGGCCTATAGTACATGTCACATAAGACCCACCAAGTTTGGAGCTAACTTTTGTGATCTCTTCTTCTCACTATTCTCAACAGCTATATTACACTGTTTGGCTGTCTCTACTATGTCATGCCACAGTTGATCACAAAATGTCTCAGTCCTGTACTCCTGAAGTGTATCGTGAAGTGACTCCACCATGTCTACTGCCATAGCTAAATCAACTGAGGGTGACTGTAGCAGGTCAGAAAGCAGCTTTGTGTTTCCGAACAGTTTTCGGAAGGTTGCAAGGAGGGATATGAATGTGAGGTCAATCTGTGCAAGCAAACCTCGAGCATCAGTGGATCTGTCTCTATGATTTTCTTCGCTTATATTTTGAAGGACACACAACACAGCTGGTAACCTATCCATGAAGTTCCTGCAAGCCAATGCTCTACATGCCCATCTTGTGTCACTAAGTTTTTATAACTCCCTAGGCTGGCCCCCATACATCTCCTTTTGAACATCCAGCCATTTCTGGTGCACATAAGATCCTGACATGTACACATAGAGCTTCTCAAGCAGTGAGAAGA
The DNA here is from genome assembly GCF_029220125.1 of Pseudoliparis swirei. Taxonomy (NCBI): domain Eukaryota; kingdom Metazoa; phylum Chordata; class Actinopteri; order Perciformes; family Liparidae; genus Pseudoliparis; species Pseudoliparis swirei. The sequence continues at coordinate 5,672,349 of NC_079410.1, read as the reverse complement.
AGCAATCAGCCTCTGGAACTGACTTCACAGTGTCAACTAAGACCAGGTTCAGACAGTGCGCATTACAGTGGACATAAACGCATGTTTAGCCTCTGTCTTAATTCTGGCTGCCACACCTGTGTGTTTGCCACTCATCACTGAGGCCCCATCATAACCTTGTCCAACAAGATTTTCTTTGTACTGAAGGCCATATCTTTCTAAACACTGGATGATCATTTCGCTGAGCCCCTTAGCATCTAGATGTTGGGCATGTTGGAAATCAAGAAAGCTTTCATGCACAGCCCGTTGTAGTAATACCTAACTACTAATGACAGCTGCTCCTTCTTTTCAGATCTTTGGTTTCATCAGCAATGACAGAGAATACCACACTCTCCTTCACTTCCTTCACAATCTCATCACGCACCATACTTGCTAAGCACTGCAGAATTTCATTCTGTATGGTATTGCTTGTGTATTTTGCATTGCGTTGTCCCTTCATTTTTTGGGCTACCATAGGATTGTGTTTAGCGATCATTTCTAGAATTCCTAAGAAATTCCCTTTGTTGTCATATTCTTCCGATTCACGGTGACCTCTTTGTGCTATATTCTGTGTTGCTGTCAAAAGCAGTACATCTGCAACTGTTTTAATGTAACTGCGATTCTCTTCAACTTTCTTTTGTACTCTTTGTTAATCATATCTAAGATAGAAGAATCTGTAAGCAATAGCCTCTTGTGCTCATTCCAAGCAAACATGGCATTAATGTGAGACTCAGATTTCTCATGCAACTTAAAGCCAGCATCTTTGTACGTTGCTTTTTCCCAGTGTGAAAAGCCTGATTCTGAGGAGAAAACAGATTCTGACGCGCCAGGCAGGGAGAAGTGTCTGCATGCGTAACAGTAGGCTGAATCTTTGCTTTGTGAGTATTCAAGCCAGGAATTGTGGTTAAACCACACTGGATTGAACGCCCTCCTCTTCTCACCTTGGAGGGTTCTTGGAAAAACCTTTAAACGAGGCTGAGAGGGACCTGCTGCTCTTGACTGTGAAATATCTGAAAGTGACAAAAGCATGAGAATTGGATCAGTGTCATGTACTTGTTGGGACAGAAGTGCTCATTGGGGCATTAGTACAGATGAAAGAATTGAATTAAGTACAATATATTTCATATGAAATATTAAGGCATACCATGAGGTCCAGGTGGGGCCACAAGGGCTGCTGCATCACCATCCCCACGTGTCACTGCATGGCCTGCAGGTACTGCTGGATGGTTCTCAGTGTCAGTGTCATTGTCAGAGAGTGGCTGACTTGACACACCTGAAGTAATATAGGATTTTAACAGTTGTATCAATTTATTTGTATGTCAAATTAGTCATATTTAGCTTTTACACACCTGTATTGCTTAAAATAGGGCTTTGCCCTGAATCTCAGTATAAGCCACTATAAGTATAGCAAAAGTGAAACATCTCAAGTCATAGCAGATAGTTTTATAAAGATGCATACATTACATACCCTGATGTGCAAGTGAAGATGAAGGGCCTTCATCACCAGTATCCTTGTCTGAGTCTACAAAAACACATACGTTGTCATCAGAATGATAATAAAATCAGCCTTTTTGTAAGTAGGCTAAGTGGTATCAGGATTTTACATACCCATGTGTACAGCTGAAGCTGGAGGCTCCTGCTGTACATCCCTAGCAGTCAAGCTGGCTCTCATCCTCAGACTGACTAGCACTGCTGGCTTCTGCTGCTCTGTCCTGCTCTGTTGTTTTGGATTTCTTTCTTTTGAAGAATCCCTGAATGTTCTGATTTCTTTTCATACTGTAATAGTCGCATGTCATGATGCATGTCACTATATCTTGCACAATACATTTAGCCTAATTATGAATGCATGAATGAATGTGACATGCAAAACTTACTCAGGTCTAATGTTACAAAGTTAGAAGAGATACAAGACAGATTTACATACTGTAACGTTAAGTTAGCTAGCGTTAGCATCAGCGTTAGCATCAGCGTTAGCATTAGCGTTAGCATCGTTGACAATAACCAAACAATGATGACGACAGGTTTGCTAGTAAGCTGAGTCAGGAAATAATAAAATAAGATGGGAAAACGTTTTAGCTTTTAAACCATTCACACATGTGTATCAATAAGTCTACTCACATCTTTCAGGAGCTAAGAATCCCTGGACAGGTTTGCTAGGCAGCAAGCTGAGTCAGTCGACACTGTCGACAGTCGCGATGATGACAGACCTGCACCACATATCGTGAAAATCAAAAAACGTTTTAGCTTATTACAGTTCAAACTTTTTAAACCACTGACTCATTATGTGTAACTGTTATCAATAATTCTAGCTACTCACATCTTTCAGGAGCGAGTAGCCGCAATCTCTTGATGTCTTCTTGATGTCTTCTTGTCGGTTGAAAATGAAAGTTCGGTAGTCACACAATTCAAACGTTCCCGCCTCCGTGGGCAGATAGCCAATCATAGTTTAGCATATGGGGTGGCACCTGGGGTGGCCAATCAGATTCCAGGGGTAGCACGTGCCACCCCTGGCCACCCCCTAGACACGCCCCTGGGCAACCACTGACTTTCCGCTTGTTTATTTACTCACTGGTTCAATTGCAAACTCAGATGAGTCATTCAAGCGTCATCTTCACTGGAGGAGGAAAAAAAACTAAAACATTTTGACCAAACCAACAAGTCTCTGCGGTTGCCGTGGGATCGTGATCCGAGACGCAACCTCCCCGCCGTCAGTCTGACATGTCGCCGCCTCCCGCCGTTTCCAAACACCGTTTTGTGACATGCGGTGCGACCTGCTGTCAGCGAGCATCCATCAACGCCCCGGCGGTGTCCAGCCTGCATGAGAAACGACCTGTGGGGAATAAAAAACAGGCTTTTTTTTTTCATCCATTACTTTACGATATGATTTCTACCGCAGTCCCTTCAGGTCAAGTCTTACTGCAGGTTTTTGAGTCTTGTTGCTTTGCTTCTACAATGAGCAATTGTGAAATTCATTCTCACGGTTCAAGCCCACACACAAACTTATAAACGCCTGACATCTCCTCGGTTATTACCAACACGCCAGTTCGACCATATCTATTTTTCTTCTGGTGATCGAACGGCACCGACCTTAAAAAGGGACGGTGAGGCTGTATAGTTGGACATTGGGGTGAACGCTGGTCTCAGTGTAAGGGAAAATTAACATTCAGAAATTCCTCTGGGTGTTGTTTTCATGTGAGCGTTTCCGTGGCAACCGCAGAGATTGGAAGCGGGGCACACAAAAAAACACACACAGGATTGATTTCCACCCAAGAACAGAAGGAGTGTATATGAGGCATTTCACAGTCTGCGTCGAAATGTAGTGAATCGGTTGATTTTTAAAAAAATTTAAAGCAGCTTCGGGCACAAAGATTAAAACAATATTTTTTCCGCCGGCTTGAACCTGAAAGAAGTCTCTGTCGACGGTTTCTGAAGAGGAGCCATTCTTTTAACTGTTTGCCAACGATAATCAAACCGAAATGAATTCAGGCATGCGGCAAGTTGTTGCATTTCCACTTCACATCCTTTTCAGGCCCAAAGAAAGATGCAGCGACATGACATCCCGTCTTCACGTTTTGCAAAACATGTTATTCATTCCATCTTAAACTGGTCATCGTTTTCAGAGAAGAGCTAACAGAAAAATATTCTGCAGTGTGCCAGCGACGCGGGGCGACACTGTTTCTGACCCGCCCGAAGCAGAATGAAACGTGGCCGTGGTTAACGCCCTCTGAGCAATCAAATTACTCTTGTAATAAAAAGTGTGATAAAAATTCGGATCTAATCATTAACTTCGAGACGCGACATCTACAAGAGAATCTGGTGTTGTCTACTCAATTACGTTGAACAGACCGTAATTAATAAGTCTTGATGTTTTACGGTTGAAATGAATTGCACGGTGTGAGTCACTGGTTTGTATTCTGCTCGTGGATCCTCCTTAGCTGGTCCACTTTCGGTGCAGAAGACTAATCGCGGCCTCGGAGGAAATCGGAGGTGTGCGTCTGAGGGGAAGTGTCAACCTCACATGCACACATAATCACGAGAGTGTTTACATTAGCTGCAACTCCAGTGCAATGACGCTCCAGTGAAATGGTGCTCCTGTGCAATAGTGCTCCAGTGCAATAGTGCTCCAGTGCAATGCTGCTCCAGTGAAATGATGCTCCAATGCAATGGTGGACCAATTGCTCCAGTGGTGTAAGAAGTAAAAATAAGTAAGACGAAGTCAAAAGTAAAGGCCCAGACGTAATGTCAGTTAATTTAAAGTATTGAGTAAGAAAGCAAAAAATGCCTCTGACTCATTCATTTTAAATTTCTCTCCCTCAAGGCCTCAGCTCCTACATCAGAGAACGTCGTCAGGGTGTTGGCGTCTGATGTATTTCGACTCCCTGCACTGCAAATGCCGACAGTGACACCCCGCTGTTCCAAAGATACATAAGAATATCTAAGATTTGAAAGTTTTAAAAAAAAGCCTGCATCCTGCTGACACTTGTGTAAAGTGGCCGACTTTAGCTTTTAACATTCTCTGGATGGCAATGGGCCTTTAACTGAAACAACCACAAACTACAACCCAGATAAATCACATATTCAATACATGATACAACTAGAACGGGCACTCGGTAGAGCGCATACCTTCGCATATCACAAGATTGGGCATTGAATTATGAACATTTTGGCATTAGTTGCATGCCAATTGGACAAAAATGTATCGTGCTATGGTAAAAAAAAGATGTTGACCTTTCCATGACCTTGACCTTTGACCCGATTGATCCCAAAATCTAATCAAATGGTCCCCGGATAATAACCAATCATCCCACCAAATTCCATGTGATTCAAGAAGATTTGACCTGTTCATGACCTTTGACCTTGACCTTTGACCCGATCGATCCCAAAATCTAATCAACTGGTCCCCCGATAATAAACAATCATCCCACCAAATTTCATGCGATTCGGTTCAATACTTTTTGAGTTCTGCGAAAGATTTTGACCTGTTCGTGACCTTTGACCTTGACCTTTGACCCGATCGATCCCAAAATCTAATCAACTGGTCCCCGGATAATAAACAATCATCCCACCAAATTGCATGCGATTCGGTTCAATACTTTTTGAGTTTTGCGAATAACACGCATTCAAATAAATAAATAAATAAATAAATACACGGCGATCAAAACATAACCTTCCGGCATTTTCAATGCGAAGGTAATTAGCAGTTAAAAAAACAGACGGAGAGAAAAGTATCTGACTAAGATTTATTCATGACATTTTATACAATATACACAATTCCAAAGCTATTTAAATGGTAAAACTTTAAATCAATTTATATCAGCTCATAAAATACTGTTTTAGTGGGAAAATGCAACTAAAAATGAATAAATAGCTCATGACCACACACGTTCCCTTTATACAAGATTACAGTTTAACACACATTTAATATTTTTCCTCATTCTGAACATTACCTTGTAATGTTTTCAATCTCCCTGAGGTCAACGAGCTCTCCTGACCTGCAGCATTACGGATGCGAGGTCATCGTATTCCAACACTGCGTTTGCACAAAGGCCACACCACATATATCTTTAGCCTTGCAAAACCCAGGAGGATGAGACTCGGGGAGGTAAAAAAACAAAGGAGACAAGGACAGAGGAGTCAGAGGAGAGAGGGTTGGTCACACCCTTAGGCTTGGACAGGAGTGCTTTAAACTTAAATTACAAAACTTCATTATTTGTGATCATCAGCTGTTTTTACACAACACGTTTATATTTTTACATCACTAATTAATGTTTCAAAATTGTAAATATCTCTCCTCTTATTATTGTGTGTTGTTAACTTCATTATAATGGCTCGTACTCCAAGCTTATTCCATCCTCTGCATTTACACGCCTCAATCGTACTGTATATTGAGCTAATAATATCTATTTTTAAATGTCTCTAATTACCCTGCGTTGGATAAAAAGGCCCCAGGAAAACCAAATGGACCAATCACGGGCTGATCTTGCTGTGTTTACTGTCACGCGTTGCTCACGTTGCCCAGTATGGCTCAAGAGCTTAATCTTTTAATTGAGTGGTGGAGATTTACCAACATGCTATTAATTTTTTTTTGCTGAAATGTACAGGTGTATTGCGATTTCTAAGTCTTCTGACCACTCAAAGTGCTTTCACACTCCACTACATTCATCCATTCATATGGGAGCTCTGGGGTTAAGTGTGTCGCCCAAGGCCACATCGACATGGATTGAACCGGCGGGTGTTTTGCAGGACGACCCCCCCCCCCCCCCCCACTGAGCCGCAGTGCACATATTCACTTAGATCAGTTGTGCTGCATGGTCATAAACAATTTACAAAAAGATTGGCAATACATATTCAAGTAGCTGAACATTTTTACTTTAGGATAATATTTGAGTAAATACCTTCTTACCTTACTTATTGTTATGCTATGCACACAAAGCAAAAGAGGTCATTGGTGTGTTCATTATGGGAAAAGGCAAACTGAACTATTCCTCTAAATGTCAGATGGGAGGAATTTACTTTGTGTCTACCTGTACACTCTGAATGCGACTGGCCTTTAATCTCTCTATATCTGGTGTTTCTCGGCAGAGGTCAATAGGTCATCTTCGTCATGCCGCATGCCGTAATTATTTGTATACAAATGCGTCACTTTCAAGGACTTTCATGAAGAGAAAAGGAAGGAAAAAAAAGAAGAGGGGCATTAATCATGAATAGTTTGAACAATTCAACCGAGCAGCCTTGGCGGCTTCCCACGTAGTTCGGATGGAGCCGTGTGTGAGTAGCGTAAGTCACTCGTCCTCCACGATTTAACTGTTCATGAAAAGAAATGAAGGTGGGAGAAATTTGAGAGCGCAAAGAAAGGAGGCAAGATGTTTGCCGACTGCATCGCACAAATGCATCGCACGTATCGACCAACTCCCCGTGTCCCGTCGCCGCCCCGGCCGACCCCAACTCAATGGGATGCGGCGAATTGGGGGCGGCAAAGGGACAATCCAAGCTTTGGTACCATTTTTACATTTATATTAGTGTTGTGCAAAATTAAACTCCTACAATAGAGACGTCTTCTTTTAATCCCTTTTTGTTTTTCCTTTTTTCTTTTTGTACAGTAAAACTAGTTAAATGGAGTTTTCCCAAAACCACCTCTTCTTGAATGACTGCCAGAGGAGTCGTCCATCATGCAACAACGTTAACGACGCAAAAAAAGGAAAACCTTCTCAACATTTTGGTTTTCTACATATTGTATACAGTCCTTGATATATCCTAAGGATTTAATTACTTTCCCTCTAGCGCCTTCATGAGGTTGACATTCTAAGTGAAATATCAGACTAACTAATTGATGGATTGCCATTAATTAACCCTGATGTGTACTCTCTTTCACTTTTCGTCTATCGCTTTGATCAGGACTAAGTTTAATGTTGGTTTATCACCAATTTCTTGAAAAACTAATATTCCCATCAGCCTCAACCAATTGGCTAATGTTAGCATGCTACACGCTAACCAAGATGGGGATTGTGGTCAATGATGCACCTGCTAAAGATCAGCATGTTGCTAATGCCCCTGTGTGCATGGTGATGTGCAAACTCTTGTTTGTGTTTTGCTCTTCAACACCTGTGAGCCACAACGGTCGCTTAATGCTCGGCGACATCCTCTGTGGATGTCAGACGTGCTTCAACAAACGCACGCAACACGCCAAGGTCTCTTCAAGCCGTGTCTTTGTAATAAAAAGGAGAATTTGCTTCTTATTAATCTATACACATGTCTCGGAAAGAAGGCGCACGACTCGCTGAAGTAATCTTCCCTGTGATGTGTAAATGTGATTTGTGTACCCAGAAGAGGGCCTCGCCCCGCGCTGGGCCCCACTGACCAGGAGCGGCGTCTTATTGATCACGTTGCAGACGCTCCCCGGCGTCCTTGGGCTTGTTGGAGGATGAATATGGTGAGAAATATGAAGCGGAGATAATCACAAAGCAGGCGCACCGAGTCGCAGAGCTAGAGAATGACTATTTGATTAATGGAAGCTGAAGTGTGTGTGTGTGGGGGGGGGGGGCGCACTCAGAAATGTCAGAACCGTGTTTCCATCCTCGCTTAATGTTTATCGATCTATCGTAAATATATAATATAACGTTGTATGAACCAACTGGTAAAGAACACAGGCTCAACAACTACTTACTGTTGCACGCAGTATGCATTCAATTGGGCCATACTACCTAGTCATATCGTTGCACCTTGAACTTTGACCTTTTTGCTCATATCTGCGGAGCTGAGGATTGTGGGTCAGAATCACCATCAGCGCGTGCGTCCTTATTTCAAAATGCTGAAGGGATGCAGTATGGAAAACTGATATTTTTGATATGCTGCACTTAATATTTTTTCTGGCTTACTTAATCGTATGGGTATTGAAATACGCAGTGTCAATTCACCCCCCAAAAAACCCCAAATGATTATCATTAACGTATTTTTAAGTTATTTTATGCAATACTTTTTTTTGTTTTTGTTTTTTGAGATGCATTTTGTCACCATATGTTGTGAGATTAACTATTGTGAGACAACCTGTACAAGCTGAGCGTCTTAATATGCAATAAGTAGCCATTGTAGGCTTATTAAAGAAGCTTGTATTAGATTCTTGTTTATGAGTTGTCTATGAACATTAATAGATAAGATAAGATATTCCTTTATTAGTCCCACAGTCGGGACAATGTTAAGCCCCTCCCCCCTCACATCAGCCACCATTGGTACCACAAGTGTGGTCGTTGTGGTAGTTGTATGTGCAATCAATAGTGAGTTATTAGTAGTGCCTTTTGATTCAGGTAGGGACTGACCCGTCTGTTCAATGCTTGCATTTTTATTTCCACCAACATCAGTTTGGGAAACGCATCGTTTTATTTGTTTGCCCAAATCAATCTGCAGTGTGTTGAAACTGCCATGTGCCCCTGCTCCCTTTAGTCATCGGTCCGCTTTATATATATATTTATATATATATATATATATTTTTAAAAATATATATATGTATTTATATATATATATTTATATATATATATTTATATATATATATATATATATTTATTTATATATATATTTATATATTTATATATATATATATGTATTTATATATATATATATATATATACTGTATATATATTATATCAATACAATCTCAAAGCCCAATTACTTGAGCACAATGCGTGTGTACGTGTGCAATTAGCTGTTGTGTGTCCTGCTTTCAGCCTGAACGCCACTCATCTGTTCAATGACTGAACATATTACAGTCTGGGGGAAAAAAGAAAGAATTACTCTTGAGTCTGTTCCACTTCCGCAGCCCCACTGAGTGTCAAATTTATCTATTGCTTAGGGGGAGAAAAAACTAATATGCACTGAGTTTCAAGAGCTTTTACCCATCAGCCTGTGACTTCCTGTTTTTGAAACGGCTGTAATTAATTAATTTCCGCTAACAACATCATGAATGACACTCTTGGTCTTAAGAATAAGAGCAGTACACATGTCAACATATTCCTATACATGTGTGGTATAGTGGAGCTGCATGCCGATAAAAGCATTCTGTGCTGCTGATACTGCTGCAGTGTTTTCCCTCGAGCAGTGGGAACATGAGTCATAACCAACCGTGCCAAATAATAGGCCGGTGAATGCCACCGGTGTCCGCTGTGTGGGGTGTGTATGGTTTTGTTTTGTGCCACGCAGACCAGGAGCGAGCCCAGCTGCTGAAAAGAGTTCCTCCATATTCACCCACCATCTGGTCCGCTCGCAGTGAAATCCTCACATGAGCCCTCATGCATTCGTGAGTCTGTTTCAAGCACACATTGTTGTTACCATAGCGACCCTCAAACCCTAAACGAGTGGATCTGTGCTTTTTGTTGTCGTTTCGGATGTTTTTTGTTGTTGCTGAAAAGGTTGATTCAGAAGCAGAGTGCTCCTGCCGCTGTTGGCCTGCGTCGCACAACTTTTTTCTCCCCGTTGCCGCCGACCCTTCAAGGGCCACATCTGGGCCCCTCTCCTGTTCTCTGTGATGTTTAGTGACATGTGTGATGACCAGGAAGTTGGAGCGCTGTGTTTTTTCTCCCCCCTGTGCCCTGCAGGGTCATAAATCTACAGCTGGGAATCGAGTGACACCTGTGACAATGAGTGTGTGTGTGCGTGTTTTTTCTTATTTATAGAGACATGGAAACATAATAACATGGGATTTTATTTACTGATGCTATTGTGTGTTTTGTGTGTTTTCTAATAAATATTTCTTTGGGTATGTTTCTATACAAAAGCGAGGAAGTGTCTGTGTGTGTATATGTGTATATATATATATATATATATATGTGTGTTTTTTATTGTTAGGCCAGTGAAAATATCTGTAACATGGATATACTGTATATATATATATATATGTGTGTATGTATATACACATGTGTATATATATGTGTATATATATACAGGACTGTCTCAGAAAATTAGAATATTGTGATAAAGTTCTTTATTTTCTGTAATGCAATTAAAAAAACAAAAATGTCATGCATTCTGGATTCATTACAAATCAACTGAAATATTGCAAGCCTTTTATTCTTTTAATATTGCTGATTATGGCTTACAGCTTAAGAAAACTCTAAAATCCTATCTCATACAATTTTAATATTTCCTCAGACCAAGTAAAAAAAAAGATTTATAACAGCTGAGTGTTTGTCAAGGCTCAGGAAACCCTTGCAGGTGTTTCGAGTTAATTAGACAATTCAAGTGATTTGTTTAATACCCTACTTTGGCCTACTAGTATACTTTTTCATGATATTCTAATATTTAGAGATAGGATATTTGAGTTTTCTTAAGCTGTAAGCCATAATCAGCAATATTAAAAGAATAAAAGGCTTGCAATATTTCAGTTGATTTGTAATGAATCCAGAATGCATGACATTTTTGTTTTTTGAATTGCATTACAGAAAATAAAGAACTTCATCACAATATTCTAATTTTCTGAGACAGTCCTGTATATATGTGTGTTCCAGCTATTTTCACTTGCCTAACAAAAAATAAGTACTTTTATAAACTGATATTTCTGAGACCTTCTATACTTTATTTATTTGTTCACAGAAGTGGTAAATATATTCACAGCCAGCACCACAGTCACATGTAACTGAGAAAACATCCACATGGCCACATTTCACGGCCAGCCAGGAGCACTTCGATTTCTTTTATAAAAACAAGCCGTCAGCCAGAAAGCCTTGAAGTGCACTGAACATATTGAAATGACACAAAGGAACTTAACAAGATGCTCGTTTGCATCAGCTGGAGGATGCTGATGCGAGGATCAGGTGCAGCGGGCTCGTGCTTCAAGGAGCTTCATCACCAGCTGGAACAAAGGCCCCTCAGCATCGGTATTCTGAAACGTGTCAGAGGCGCAATGTTTTCTACACCCGGAGAAATGACCTTTACAACAACCGCAGCGAGACGTTTTTATTTCCTTTTTTTCTTTTTCCAACCTCTATGAACCCTCTCACTCTAGAGCTGGATTGGTCAGCTTTTCTGGCAATAATTGCTTAATTTGGACTAACCTGAGCATCCTGCATGCCAGAGAGGGCACAATCGCAAAACCAATGTAATAACTTTAGTAATATAACCAGCTATTTAACCTGAATATTTCTTTCTCAGCATGACGGTAGCAGATGTTGTTGTTTTTTTTATAATAGTGAAATCACCAAAGCGACTTAATCTTTACAAAGGAAATGCAAACATTCAACTTCTGCTCGTAATTGGTGCTCTTCACTTAGAAACCATCTTCACGTAATAAGATGCAAAGTGTTTGTTATGTTACCCTCAGCTGAAATGAATAATCTTCCACAATCGTGAATCAAAATGAGGTCACGTATACAAATGTCTTTGTATATAAAAAGAAGCTCCACATGTTATGTGGAGCTGTGGATACGTGCAGTAGTTTGACAACAAAATCATTGAATATGCAAATCTATGATGCAATTGATCATATCATAATGTAGTCCAATAGTGTGGCTTATTTGTAATACTTGTAATTAAATGTTTACAGAGAACCAAATGTCATTAAACGATATCGCTGGCGATGCCGTGTAACGACAAAGTGTATTCATGATGGTAAATGTGTATTTTGTGACGCGCGTAAAGTGCAGCAGGTTGAAGAGGTCTGATCCAGCATCTCTACGCCCTTCAGTTATGCTTATTAAATACCATTATGGAAATGGTTTGGGTCTGCTTTGCTCACAACTACTGCTGTGCAACAAAACATTTCAACTGCAGGCTTTGTTGGTCACATGAAGCCGAAGTGGACCTCATCCCTGCTCTCAGCATTATCCAAAATATTGGAACAAAAGGAGCACTCAGCTGATTGAATATGACCATGACATCTCTGAAAGGACAATAAGCAGAACGATAGCAGAGGTGTTTCCCAACAAACATCTGTGAGGGAAACATCCAAACCGGATAACATGATATGTTTGTGTGTTGCTGCCCTCTGCTGTTCAAACGGAGTGCTCACTGCAATGGGTACTTTTATTACCTTCGCATTGAAAATGCGGAAGGTTATGTTTTGATCGCCGTGTATTTATTTATTTATTTGTATGCGTGTTACTCGCATAACAAAACAAAAATTAAACCGAATCGCATGAAATTTGGTGGGATGATTGGTTATTATCCGGGGACCATTTGATTAGATTTTGGGATCAATCGGGTCAAAGGTCAAGGTCATGAAAAGGTCAAAATATTCTTTTTACCATAGCGCGGTCAATTTTTATCCAATTGGCATGCAACTAATGCCAAAATGTTCATAATGCAATGCCCGATCTTGTGATATGCGAAGGTATGCGCTCTACCGAGGGCACGTTCTAGTTTAATTAATCTATTTAGCTGTGGTTAACGAAATAGCCACAGCTGTTCCCATAACGAATGCTTCTTTTGTCCGATCCACAGTCTGAAACTCTTCAGGTTATGATAATTCAAATGTTAAGAACCAGATCTGCAAATCGGTACGAGAATGTGTTGACTTTTTGCCAGATAAATGACAAATTATTGCCTTCGCATTCTGCGGAAGGTTATGTTTTGATCGCTGTGTATTTATTTATTTGTATGTGTGTGTGTTTATGTGTTATTCGCATAACTCAAAAAGTATTAAACCGAATCGCATGAAATTTGGTGGGATGATTGGTTATTATCCGGGGACCATTTGATTCGATTTTGGGATCAATCGGGTCAAAGGTCAAGGTCATGAAAAGGTACCAAAAAAGTGGCTGCGGCGAAGGTATGCGCTCTACCGAGGGCCCGTTCTAGTTTTATTTAATCAATAGCCAGTAGCAAGAGTGCAGCAGTATTGTAAACAATGGACCTAATTTAATCCTGTAAATAACAAAACTTCCAAATAATACAATTATAACTGCCTACCTGACACTTTAGAATGTTAAATAAGCAGACGTCAAGGCTACCGTGACTTAATCTACAACGGTTCTGATTAAATAAGTTTAGAGATGGGTAAACCCGGTTACTAAATACCAGACACCAGAATGTATGTGATCATTGGATCAACAACCTTATTGTCAGGGTTCATGCATGTTGACCGACGGGTTTCCAGGACTTTAAACCAAACTTCCATGACCAAACATTTTGTAAAATCTCAGGTGTATACACCAGTGTACCGAACAGAATAAATATGTATATAAATGTGTATTCTTTTAATCAAACTGCGTAAAGTAACATGAGTATTAAAATTGTTCCATGACTTCTCCAAAAGGTTTGGGATTTAGGACTTTTCCCAGGCATAAACACATTTTAATTCCATGACTTTCCCAGGTTTTCCATGATTGTATGAACCTTATTCTGTACACTGATGACTTTATACTCTATTTACAATGTTCCAGTCCTGAGACCATCGTGATTTGGACGGTGTCTGCTGGATGAACCTTATTCTGTTTGGTGTGGTCATCTCCTCACAAATGCTGCATAAAACTGTTAAATGAGCCAGAAACTGCCTGAATATTCTGCGTCGTTAACGGTAAATAGTGTGAATATACACTACCGTTCAAAAGTTTGGGATCACCCAGACAATTTCGTGTCTTCCATGAAAAATCACACTTTTATTTATCAAATGAATATAAAATATAGTCAAGACATTGACAGTTAGAAATAGATTAATATTTGAAATATTAATTTTGTTCTACAAACTTCAAGCTCAAAGGAAGGCCAGTTGTATAGCTTATATCACCAGCATAACTGTTTTCAGCTGTGCTAGCATAATTGCACGGGTTTTCTAATCAGACATTAGTCTTCTAAGGCGATTAGCAAACACAATGTACCATTAGAACACTGGAGTGATAGTTGATGGAAATGGGCCTCTATACACCTATGGAGATATTTCATTAGAAACCAGACACTTCCACCTAGAATAGTCATTTACCACATTAACAATGTAGAGTGTATTTCTGATTAATTTAATGTTATCTTTATTGAAAAAACTGTGCTTTTCTTTGAGAATAAAGTCATTTCTAAGTGATCCCAAACTTTTGAACGGTAGTGTATCATTTGGCTTTTCCGCCCCAGCTCCAGACTTCCTGATCTTCCTAAATAACAGGTCTGAGTCTCAGTGTGTGTCTTCAAATCCGAATCAATCGAGTGAGTCACAGTTCACGGCGCATATTTGAAATAATTTATTCAATATTCATATATATGATAATATAATGCTTCATGATCAGCATATAAAATATGTACAGAGCCAAGGATTAGTAAAAATGACAGATCCTGCTGGGAAAGTATGTGCTTGTATTGTAGAAGGCGGTAATATCTGAGCAACTTCCAAGAGGATGTATTCATTGAACAATCATTGAGCCCGGGTATCTATATTCCAGATGTGCAGGTGCTAGTAGACGAGTGGCACAGCTGGAAGTCCAAATGGTGCTCCGAGATTAAGAAAGGCTGCAGTTGGACGATTTGGACTCTCTCGCCTAAACAGAGAAGAAAAAACACACATTTCAGAAACCAATTCAAAATGTATGAAAGGAAAATCAGTCTTCTGCCAATGAAGAAAGTTAAACGGCGTCTGTCTGTCAGTTGTTGTCTGTCTGTTGTCCGGTCTCTGTATGTCTTCACTGGCTGGTCGGCCGTTTACTCCACCTGCGTGTCTTCTCTTGTCGTTCACCTGTTTGCAGTTATATATCACATTTAGTCTGTATGCTTTTACATTGCATCTCTGACATTATGTTTTTATTCTGTCCATTTTAACATTGTTCTCCCTTATTTTATTTGCTTTATCTGTAGATTGTATTTGTAATCTTATGTTTTTAGGTTTGTTCTTAACATCAGCAACATTGGGACTACAGATAAAAAATAGCCTCTTGGCTAACTCTGGC
Source organism: Pseudoliparis swirei (assembly GCF_029220125.1). Lineage (NCBI taxonomy): Eukaryota > Metazoa > Chordata > Actinopteri > Perciformes > Liparidae > Pseudoliparis > Pseudoliparis swirei. The sequence continues at coordinate 5,656,981 of NC_079410.1, read as the reverse complement.
ACATTTACTGCAATGTTTTTATCAATGTGCACTGTCCCTTATTAAATAAACCATTTTTTTTTTTAAAGATAAAAAAAAAAAAAAAAGGTGATGGATTGCCATGACAACAGTGTACCTCTGTTTCTGTGAGCATGCTACCGACGCCTAAGCTTTCCGGGTACCTGTTGTCTCTGCTGCTGATGGCGGCACTCTTCTTCGCTGGCAGCGAGCGCCTGAGCGAGCGCCTGGTCCTCCTGCTCCTGAGGGCTGGGGCACAAACAGAGAGCCTAAGAACCCCAGGCGCCGAGAACAAAGTTGAGCCCTGTGACATTTATTTAGGACGCGGCCTCGTTCGTACAGAAGATTCAAGTGACGACGAAGTGCAACGCAAGAATCAAACGTCAACTGTTCTGGAGCCTTGAAATCGGATCACGAATAAGAGAGCTCGTAAGCTAGTGGGACTACAGATGAAAAATAGCCTCTTGGCCAACTGGCACATTTACTGAAATGTTTTTATTAATGTGCGCTGTCCCTTATTAAATAAACCCAGTAATAATAATTTTTTAAAAAGTGACAAAAAGGAGCCTTGTATTGATATGATGGTATCTGAACATCAGCTGTGAGCTACTGTTGTTTAAATTAAACTACGTTGATGCAAAGCTCTCTTGACAGTGAATGCGAGTCTTCTGCATATTTTTTTTTTAAAGCTACTTTTATAAAAATGATAACAAATGTGGCCGACTTATTAGCGTTTGAATGTATTGTCTTGTGTTTTACTTGAGTAACTTTTAAGGTGTACTTCATGATTTATTGGGATTTGACTCGTTCGCTGGATGACCATCTGTTTTTCTAATTTCCTTGTCAATCAATCCTTATACACTGCAAAAAATAGATATAATGTGAAAAAGTTTTATTTTTCTGTAATGCAATAAAAAAAAAAAAAAATCATGCATTCTTCTTTCATCATTACACAACTGAAATATTGCAAAGCCTTTTTTCTTTTAATATTTGCTGATTGGCTTACAGCTTAAGAAAACTCTAAAATCCTATCTCATATAATTTTAATATTTCCTCAGACCAAGTAAAAAAAAAGATTTATAACAGCTGAGTGTTTGTCAAGGCTCAGGAAACCCTTGCAGGTGTTTCGAGTTAATTAGACAATTCAAGTGATTTGTTTAATACCCTACTAGTATACTTTTTCATGATATTCTAATATTTAGAGATAGGATATTTGAGTTTTCTTAAGCTGTAAGCCATAATCAGCAATAAATCAGAATAAAAGGCTTGCAATATTTCAGTTGATTTGTAATGAATCCAGAATGCATGACATTTTTGTTTTTTTAATTGCATTACAGAAAATAAAGAACTTCATCACAATATTCTAATTTTCTGAGACAGTCCTGTAATTTACTTTTTATTTTCAGAATAAACATTGATATTCTGGACCCTATTGCACGGTTTAAGTTAGATTCATTCACTTGCACCTCCCTGCTGTCATCAGGGTTCTTACACATGTTGACCAATGCATTTCCAGGACTTTTCCAGGACTTTAAACCAAATTTCCATGACCAAACTGAAATCTCGGTATACACATGAACAATTTTGAACATTTTGCGTATTGAGAGCGTACGCCGACTTATATTTTGAGCGTCTTTCTTTAAAAAACACATCAATTATTTTAAACTCTGCGGAAATGAACATGTGATTATAACACATTTCCATGACTTTTCCAAAACTTTTATGATTTACGTTTATTCCGTGACTTTTCCAGGCCTGGAAATGACCATTTTAAAATTCCATGACTTTTCCAGGTTTTCCATGACCGTACGGACCCTGTTGTCATACACTTCCACTGTTTTAAGATGGTCGGACGTTAAACGCTCCACTCGGCGGCAGCGTGCTGACTTTGAGGATCTGATAACGGGATGCATCTGGGTTTTGAGGGACGTTTACTCACGTAAGGGCCGGCTGAGCCGTTGGTCTCGAATCGGCCAAAGACATCTCCAGGGCCTTTTGCAAAGCCTGCTCCTCCGTCTGCAATGACAGCGCAATCGTTTTCAGCATTTCATTTCCCTTGCGTCTGGGGAATCATTTCATCAGGTGGCTGCGCATTAAAGAAGGCCCATACCATGCCGGCCTGAAAGGATGCTGATGGTGGCAACACATTCTGTGCTGCTACGGAAGTAGGAATCTGCTGCGTGGTGCTGAGGGGAAGTACATTTTATTTTTCAGCATCCATTTGAAAAATGATTAGGCTCACTATTTTCTCTGCATTGCTTTAAAAAGTGTAAAATCGCTTACCCAGAGCCATGTCCTCTGCTGTTGGCACTGACGCCATTAGAGAAGGATCTTGAGTTTCTTGAACCTGATGCTGATGATGATGATGAGGTGGTGGAGGAAGCACCTTGGGCCCTCATTAAAGCAGAATGTCTACCACAACAAAAAGCAAGTAATTCTTAATGTAATATTCAGATGAAGCGACAGCATTATCTGAAGATGTACTGAGACTGTACCCACCCAGATTTGGACACAGGTTTCCCATCAGTCTTACAATCGTGGTCTAGTGGGTGCCGGTGCTTAAGACAGTAATTGGAATGACACTGGTCACAGGTCACTCGCATCATTTCCTTCTGCTTACAGCCTCCTTGAGAACATCTATTTGTGAAAATCTGGAGAGAGAAAAATCTTTCTATTAATCTTAGATTCAAACTCTATTTTAGAAGGTGAAACGCCCGTGTTTTATATTAACCTTTCTTTTTCTCTGCGCAGGGTCCGATTTGCAATCCCGATCAATGTGTTCACCGACTTTAATGTCGGGCATCTCTCCCCTCTTGACGGGAATGGGGATGTCACACAAAGGACATACTGGGACCTGGATGTCCTAATGGGAAAAATAAATACAATCGTTTAAAAAAATTAAAAAAAGAGTAACATAGGAATATATAACTGTCACTACTGCTGCAAGCGCTCACCTTTCACAATATTAAGTTAGACCAGGGGTCGGGAACCTATGGCTCGGGAGCCATATATGGCTCTTCCGGTGACGGCATATGGCTCCCAGACAATTTTGAGTTGAAAAAAAAATTCTCTATCGCACCAGATTACAGCGGAAGTAATTTAAGGTCGTTTTCTTAAAGAGCACATCTTTGTTTTATTAAACTAAACGTCTGTTATTGGTCGTCTCGACAGCAGCATGTCATTCTGTCTCTACGTGTCGCGTTAACACTTCTCGGCTCGCCGTCTCGCGGGCCGCAGAGCTCCGATGCCGGCGTGTAGCATCATGCAGCACCAGAAGTCGCATTAAAATCATACGTTAAAAATACTATATGGCTCTCAATTAAATATATTTAGAAATATTTGGCTTTTATGGCTCTCCCAGTCAAAAAGGTTCCTGACCCCTGAATTAGACGATTCAGGACAGATGCAAGATATGCCTATGTTGGGTTTCATTGAGGGAGGAAGCTTACAGCAATCAAGTTTATGGAAGTGGGATTTAATTAGACATAAATATATATAGTATTGCTTTATGATAACAACCTAAAGTAACAGCGTATAATGGACAATTTCATAGCCTGTAGATATGACAAACATAACATTTATGGTACATAAATTGCTCTGTGCTGCAAACAGTCAGATTACCTTCTGGTAGGACGACATGCATTTGTGAGTTGCATAGGTGATGTGGTCCTTGCAGAAGATCTCTTTACAGGCATCACATCGCATTGGAAGAAAATCTGCAACGAATTTTTTTTAAATGTCATGTTGAAATTAGGTTTAAAAGAATAAACGAGACGGGCCATCGTTTGGGGACTCACCTAAACGTGTGCAGGTTTTCTCGGAGCAGTGCTCTCCCAAATCCGGAAGCTCCATCTCGAGCCGAAACGTCGAAATCTCAACAATCTGAAGAAGAAGGAATGGAAAAGTTGTTTTTGTTTTTCCACACAAGGCCGACTAATGTCTCGTCTTCCGTTCTGACTGTGTGCACACTGGGTGGTGTCTGTGTTTGCTAAACAGACGTTAGCTGTGCCACTGCATTGCCATTTGTTATTGTTATCCATTAAGCTAACGCAATAAAGTATCGCGTAAAGACGGCGCATCGTGCAACGTTATTAACAAAATGCGTTTGTCCTTCGATGTAATGCTGTTTTTTGGCTTTCAAACGTTGTTTTAGTTTCGAAAAACGGACAAACTTTTTTTATGAATCCCTTTAAAAGAGGTTGCTATCTAGCTAACTAGCTAGGCTACGCTAGCTTGGTTACATAACCGCCCACACAGATTAACGTTATCTCTGCTAAACTATTAGCGTAGCTACAAGCAACGTGACAACGCAAATACTTCTTACTGGGACCAAAGCCTCATAAGACGACGTTTTCAAACCGCCATCAGTGACATTTGTTAACAACAACCTGCTAGCAGATCGCGTGAGTGTTCATCAGTAAGCTGTTTTCAACGTTAACTGTAACGTTTACTCGCTGACGTTAATCTAAACTGTAATTAATTTGTTTTACTCACCAAAATGTCGGTCTGTTGTGTTTATAGTCCGGAGGCAACGAGCTCCAGTCTTCCCGGTGGCTCCCGGTGGGTTTCTTCCTCCTTGACAGCCGTGTAAGCGCCGCTGCCCGCTGAGCTGTCTGTTTTCATCCAGTTTTTTGTTGTTGTCACGCTGGCTCCTCCCACAAGACTGACGTCACCTGACGTCACCTGACGTCAGGAATACGGCCGTTGGAAATGACTGGCGAAGTCTGGAAAGATCTGGAAGTCAAGTCGAGAAAAGTCTGGAAAGATCGGAGAGACTTGTTTTTTCCATCTTTAACCCTCCTGTTACCTTCAAATTTACTAACATCTTTTACCCCTTTTGGACCACAGCAATTAAAACCTCCAGAAAATGATTAGAATTAATATTGTTTCCCAAGTTTAAGTAGCAGGTACTTTATGTTTGTTTGTTGACTCCCTAAACAGCCCTTTAAATAAATAATAAAGTTGATATTTCTTATATTTTTTGCACAGTGAAAAAGAGCCTGGGGTCAAATTGAACCCAAAGAACACCGATGCGTACAAGTTGTGTACAGGACAGTGAAAACATATCATCATGTGAATTTCATGTTTTCCCAGTTGTCCCCAATAAATTAGGAAAAGTCGTGAAATATGAAGCAAAAATAATAAGAATGAATCATTTTTTTAGAGACGTCAAACATTGAATGGGGTCAAATTTACCCCAAAGGTAACAGGAGGGTTAATCTTTTTGTTGTCGCTACTGTGATTTACTTAAGATCGCAAACCACGTTTCTGGCTGATGATTTTATATATTCTATATCCTCGCTGCCATGTCTTCTCAATTTAGCAAATTACTTTAGCATACAAAGAATTACAGGCAGTACAACTCATGTGTGTGGGTGTAGGATATTGAGTGTTGGCTGCCCTCGTCTGGTCAAAGTGGAGAGTTGCAACACATTAAATTAGTCAAATCATCGTTAACGTGCATAATTATGATAACTATGACTTGGAGTCTAATTGTTTGCAAGTCATTCACCTCCAACATGTTTATTAGCTTCACCGATGCAGATGAAAATCAATGACTGGGTTAATGAGCTTTGCTGAAGTGCAGAACTATATTTAATTCATTAGCAGCAGCACTCTTATATCATCTTTAAACATGTGCAAGCTCCGGTCAAGCCATCAGGACATTTAAGAGATTCCCCACACAAAATAATAATTTTTTAAAAAACGTAACACTCTACTTTAGCGTTTTCCAAATACATGATCGAATGTGTTTGTGAAGACACATCTACTTGCAGGTTATATATCTTTTTAACTTTCATTGCTAAATTGAATAAATATGTACTATACAGTCATGTTTGTAAACTTACAGAGAGCAATCCAAAGCTAAATTAAACTAAAAATCACGAGTTGTAGCAAAATGTAATTCCAATTTGACTTTACTTGAAAGTTTAAGTTGAACTTAGGTTTTTAAGTTGAACCACATTGATTTTTATTCGTGTGAGGTTCCCCTTAATAGGGCAGCGAGACATGGTTATAAGTGGGTATCTGCAGGAGCTCATGGTCTCCTGCTGCTTTATTTAAATTGTTTTAGGAGGAAACTCTTCTCATTGAACTATCATTTGTGCGAGTGTTGCATTGTGGGAGATACTTGACATTTTGTGTTGGAGTTCAGGAATGTTCTAAAACTAGAAAAACTTCACGGCATTTTAATTGCTGTTTTCAGTCTGTTTTGATATCGTCCGTCCTCGGTTTATTTACTACCGTCTAGGTAAGGTGTTGAGGAAAGTGTTTGACCTCCAGAAGATGACCTTCCTTAAGTCCCGGGCCCCTGTTTAGATACCAGGTCTGGAGGACGGACAGCTTTCATGGGAAATTCTTTTGATATTCCTATAAATTGATTTGAAGTTAAACTTCGTGAGATCTTCTTGCTATTAGACCGAGCCTGCGTGCTACCTCCTCAGATAAACTCTCCCACGATGCACCTGCATCCGTCATTGTGACCCCAGCCAGTGCATTATTTCCCGGATTACAGAATTAAACTTTTAATAACTTTATATTCTTTTCTACAGTATGATTATTGATGAACTGTACCACAATGAGTCCTGCAGAGTTGCGATACATGGCTCTTTAATTTTCCACATATATATTTTTTTTGTCAAATATTTATAGCGTTGGAATGTAATTGACTTCATTTTTATATTTAGTTGTATTTATTATTTTAAACCGCTTTAACTGCATCCTAACCCTCTTCTTTCTTGTACTGCAGTAACATCTGAATTTCTCCTCGGGGCATCAATATAATATCTGATCTGGAATATGCAAACCAGTTAAAGGGTTGATTTAGACTTAATAGGAGTTATAATAAATTCAATCTTTTAAGCCTGGAAATATAAGGATCACTCTAGCGGGTCGACCGCAGCTCTGATGAACTGTTCAATGACGATTTGGCAAGCCAGATAGAAAAATAGTAATGTGCTCTCAATCTTTTAAAATATTAAACCACCAAAGAGTCTTTGAAAAAGCCTAAAGTAATTTTCAACATTCATGAAAATGTGTGTTACTCCGCGTTATTAAAAAGTGAGATAGAGCCGTATAATTCCAATATCACAATTTGACATCAATTTTCTTTTCTTTTTTCAACTCGAGTCCAATCATCCAATCTTTTGACACTTTACCGAGATAAGTCTTAAAGTAGGTTCTTGCCCTCGAGTTTGGACTGCTCTCTGAGGTGAGCGAGTATAATGGTGTGAAATCGGCCCCGCCATTGTTTTAAATGGGATAAATCTCTTGCAAAATGATGGTTTAATATGTAATATATTTACTAGAGCAGCGAACTTGAGGCTGAGTGTCTTTGACCAGCTGATGGCAGATTCCTCCACAAGATGAATAAGAACCCAAAGAAATGACTTACAACACTATAAACACAGTTTTTTACTTTTAATTGCCACTTCATGGTAAAAATATTAAAATTCTCTTTTAATTTGTTCACATTTAAATCTCACCATAACACGAAAACGTCAACACAGCATACAGTAACCAGGTATTACAATGACGACAGTCTATATTTAATGTATTTCAATGCATACTAATGTATAATAAGCCTCAGTAGACTGAATGGATATTTGTTTAATAATTCAAATTGGCTGAATGAATATTGCATTCATTCAAATATGGTATATGTTTTTATATTGCTTTTAAATATAATATACAGTGTATATAAAATGACTATTTAAAGAGGGCGGTCATGACCATTTCAGTGTTGCCATCACTCTTCTGCATATTTCAGCTCCTCAGGAGTCGCTTTATTGTGGAGGGATCAATAAAGTGACTGAATGAAACGTCATCAATAAAGAACATATTCCTCCTTTTGAGATGTTTATGCAAAAGTGCATCAGCAGGAACAGGCAGAGGCAACACCTGCCTCATTAGCTGCCAACGCCGCGTCCAGATGGCAGCGCTCTGAGAACACCTGGCCCTCCACCCGCTTCAGTTGTTGTTCAGGATGCATGTTATAGATTATCAGTCGTACCAGAGGATCACCGAAGCGCTCGGCAGCGCAGGTGAATCTTTTCTAGAAAGCGTTTCATTCTCGGGCGCTAGTGCACTTCAGTCGACGTCCCTGTAAGTGTGCCGTGTTAACCAAAAGGCTGGAATACTTATACCTGTTCATCCACTTGTGCTCTTCCGGAGGAAGGAAGGAGGAAACAGAAATCATCTTCATTTTTAAATCCAAGATTGAACATTATGAATGACCTCCAATGCAGACTTTATTGTAAAGTATTATTACTTTTAAGGAAATGTCAGTCCAGTTAAACTAATGTCGACTCATTGTGACCAACATCTCTTTGAATGTTTGATAGTTTAAATTATTTTGGACCTGTATGTGCTCTCTGCACTTTGCATGATGTGTTTCTCCCAGAAAAAAATAGTATTTATTTTTAATTTAATTTTAACGGTGGGACAATAGTGGAAAGTTAGAATGCAGACTTTATTGTAAAGTATTATTACTTGTGCTCTTCCGGAGGAAGGAAGGAGGAAACAGAAATCATCTTCATTTTTAAATCCAAGATTGAACATTACAAAATGAATGACCTCCAATGCAGACTTTAATGTAAAGTATTATTACTTTTAAGGAAATGTCATTCCAGTTAAACTAATGTCAGCTCATTATGACCACAATCTCTTTGAGTGTTTGATAATTTGAATTATTTTGGACCTGTATGTGCTCTCTGCACTTTGCATGATGTGTTTCTCCGAGGAAAATGTACCATTTATTTTTAATTTAATTTAAACTGTGGGACAATAGTGGAAAGTTAGAATGTTTTGCTTGTACGCTTCATTGATTGCTGTGGGGAAATCAGGAGGTCAGAGGTCAATGACAGAGGTCATAGGTTACCAGAGGTCGCACTCTGGTTGCGCCAGCACCTTGCCACGTGTTAGTGGGTCCTGACGTGCATCCCTCTTTGTTTGTGCCACGGCACGTAGAATAAACGCTGTATGCCAAACGGCCGCTAGAGGGCGCCACAGGTCTGTTTATTCACACTCGAAGCCGCTCCCTTGAGGTCTCGGTTGGAAGAAGAGGTCAAGGAGGCCTAAAAGGTCTTAGAGGCGGCCATGTTTATAAGAACGACTCATAACAAGATGCGGGGTGACGCTGTGAATGTGACAGGGAAGTGAACCACGTGACAACATGTTCTTTTGGGAAGAGGCACACGTCTCTGAAAGTTTCCATAACTCCAATGTGTCGGTTTTGGGGGGGGGGGGGGGATTTTGAAAGACGCCTCGTCTCGTTCCGCTGCAGCTCGACAGCAGATGGCCGGGCGGCAGAGTACGGCCACCACTCAACGTCGAGGGACCGCGAGCTCTCCTGCCATCACTTTCCAAAAGTTGGCTGCAGTCTGAATAAACCGCACGCGCCATCAGCAACTCGTTGGTATATTTGAGGATGATCATAAATAGCTCCGTTTTTCTGCAGGCCTCGTCTCAACTTTCTTTGTTACTTGGGTTTAGTTTCCAAAAGTTTATTGGTGCAAACGTGTTGTGGAAGTTGTGTTGAGTGCAGATCCTGATGATGATAATGGAGTGTATGTATTACACATCTCTCTCAGGCAACTGTAATGGAGAGTTAGAAACGTAAAGTATTTCTTATGAACCTATATGGAGTCATGAAGCAGCTATATGTGAGCTATAATAACGAGACACCCACAGTGACAGGCAGACGATATGCCTAATGCACCTTCATATTTTCACCCATCCAGAAGCATTTGGGTTTACATGGAGGATGTTTCCCTCTTTTTTTGTATTCCTGTAGAGTTGAATTATTGTATTGAAGTTGAATAATAAGCACTGAGTCAAAAAGCACACCCTTCATCTGCGGAGCTGTAATTAACGGGGGGCAAAATACAGGCGGTGGCGAAGGGAGAGGGGTGGGGGAGGGGGGGAGAAAAAAATGCAAATTATCCTGCACAAAGGCTCCTCGCAAATTGGCGTCACCATTTCTCAAATTATATCATTACTATATTTTGAAAATGTTAATCTGTTGAGCGGATTTCCCGGGGGAGTTGAGTAAATTAGTTCTATTTCCGAGGCTGCCTCTCTGCAAAGGCACGGCAGCGACAAGCACCTCTGATTTGCTGATTACAATTAGACTCCCCAGTTTGGGCTCCTTCAAGCATTGATAATTTTCGGCATATTAAGCACGTTTTAGCAAAGGTGATAAGTCAGTTTTAATTGAAATGAAATTATTATTCTAATGGAAGTTTGGTTATTATTATTAGGAGGCACTAGTCATTCTAGCTTCATTTTTAATATATAAATGCTGGGGAGTAAAAAAAAAAAAAAAAAAAAAAGAGTTTGAAGGGCATTAGGGTGTCAGGATTGAATGAGGTAATTTGAAGGGAATTACTTTCTCTTCTATCAGAAATGAACTGAATTAAAAGTCCAAATCAATCGCTTTCACTTCTCCATTCTACTTTGACAGCGGCACAATTACAGATAATTAGATGGGAGGAAACTTTTAATTGTGGGATTAGAGGGAGAGAGAATTTGTAGGATCAGAAGAAAAAAATTCGAGGCAGAGTTTCTTGCTTAAAATCGAATCAAAGGATTTGCGAGCTTAAAATGGCATCCATCTTTTTTCTCCTCGTCTTCTACCCCTAATGTTTAATTGGAATTGCATCTAGTTCATCCAAATCATCCAAAACAATTAATTTAGATTTAATTCTATAATTATCATCAAATCGAATAATGTGCAACCTAATTTAGATAGTTAAAAATTAACGTGCGTGAAGTTAATTGAGTAATTAAACTCCTAAACTGCTGCCTATTAATTTGCCTGCCTAATTAAAAATGAATTTGATTCTGTGCTGCTAAAGTAAGCATCAGTGTTAGATGGGCGTCTTGATAAGACCTGTGTCTTCTTTGGTGGGGTTGGGGGGGCTGTAGGCTATCACGGAAACACCTATTGGCACTGCTGCTCTTATCTGGAGTCAGGTGAGCTCCACGATCCTCTTAGGAGACTCAGACAAACAACACAGGAAGTTTGCATTGAGGAGACTTATTTAGGGAAGGAAGATATAGAAGTGGTCGACTTGTTTGTTTAGCCCCGAAATGAAACTTTGATGATAAGGCTCCAGAAAACACGAGTGCAATATACTTTATTCAAGAGTTCAAAAGTCCAAGTGTTTGTGTGTGTGTGTGTGTGTGTGTGTGTGTTATTCATTCATTGCTGTGGTGAGTAATGGAATTAAGAGCACCCTTAAGTGGCTATATAACAACATTTAACACTCAATTCAATGATTAAAATAAACAGTGAACACGAAGCAACAGAGCAGAGAACAACAAGTGTAAATTGGACTTGAAGTCCAAAGCATCATCTATCATCATGTGTGTGTCACATGATCATATCTTTCATTCAGTCTTCAGAATACATTTAAATCTCTCTAATGTGCATGTTGTATCTCATGACAGGTGCTTAAGCTCAAGGGGTTGCGGCTATAAGTGAAATAGCAAATAGCAAATAGGTATTGTATGTTGTTTCTGGAAGTTATTTTCCACAACAGTCACGTAGAAATCCCTTAAATGCACATCTTTCACCTCCCTGCAGAGTCGAAGCCTCTGTCTATAACCTGTTTGTGTTTACACCTGGAAGAGAAACCCTCTGATCTGTATCTGTCATGATCTCTTAGCCCTCCTGGAATTCATCTGTTTGGATGGAAAGTTGAATCAATTAGTCTATACTTTACCCCCCCCCCCCCCCCTCATGCTCTTATTGATTCAGATCAACAATACATAAATGCAATAAAGACGATGTGTGCAGCTGCAACAGACGGCTCGGAACTCCTCCATGATAAATAAAAAACACAACACAAATCAACAACAACAACAACAACACATGTGTATACTGTAATGTCCCCTCTGAAGAGCTGCCAAAAGGGCCGCTTATAAAAAGGTAACAAGGCAGAGCAACAGCGCGACTGCTCGCCGGCCTTGTTCGCCTTATTATCGGGTTAATTAAAGCTCGAATCTGACAATGTCACCCGGTTGTAGAAAAACGGATTTAAATGCAACGTCTCTGGAGACTGTGTCAAGGGCTGCCTTTCATTGAGCTCCTGAGTTGAGGGGGGGGGGGGATAGAGCAGCCCCGTATTTGCTTGGAAATGAACGGAAAAGCAATTATTGAATTTTAGATGTTGAAAAAGAAAGAAGGAGAAAAAAAAAAGAAATGAGTGGGGAGGAATTATTCATAAGATCCTTGTCCGCGTGCGTTAAAATTAAAGTTTAAAAAAAAATACAAAGAGGAGGGGAAACGCTTCAAAGACGAGCCCCACATGCTGCTGCTGGGGAAGAGGACGATGGATAAATGGGCGAGATCATTTCTGAGGAGTTCATTAACATGTAAGGCTACACGCCGGAATACAGAGGGTTGTTATTGGGGCTTGGGGGTCAAGTGACGAGCGGATTATATACTTCCTCATAATAATATTAATTAAACAATTTGCATGCTAATAGGGTAACAATTATCGCAGCTTCTGTTGAGATATTCAGGTTATTACAACATGCCAATCCGGGTGCCAAGGGGTCAGGGAATGAGTGGGGTGCGAAATTTCAACTCTGATTAACATTATGACAGCGCCAGACTTGGGATAAATAAAGTCGAATTAATTATTTGAAAAAACCTAATGAGCAGATATAAGATGTAGGCTAGTCCCATAATGAGTGCATGGGGTTGCACAAGTGGAGGAGCTTTATTGAGTTCCCTGACATGCTGTGGATGCCTGTAATGCATATATTTGAGTTACTGTTGTCATTGGATTATGTTGTCCTTTAGTAGTTCCTTTATTTGACTCGTATATTGTGTTCACGACACAGCGTTGGTCGTAACTGGAGTCTTGTAACTGTAAAATATTATACTTTCCCTCTGGCTTTGTGCCTTATCTCTAGCCTCCCTTTTTAAATACATGCCATATTTCAACAGTCGCTATATTTGTTTTACTCACTGCGCGTGCACCTGTCTGATTGTAAAGCTTTAATGCTTTAAAATGACAATCCATATGTGACATGCATGGGTTTTATCTTAACCCAGTGGCTCACAAAGAAGGTTGGAGAAAGGAATATTTTCGGAACAGTATGTTATTATCAGTTATTTTTTGTATTTGCCCCTTTAAAAAAAAATAAAGAAATAAAACGTTTTCACTTTTTTTCCTGCTTCCAAAAAGGTGTGTTAATTTTTTTAAAAGCTAATAAACCATACTATATATTATAATAATATATTAGTTTAAACAGCGCTGGCTTTAAGTTGTATAAAGTGTGATATTTTGTGCTAAACATTATATATTTGCAGCTCCAGCCACTGCACAAAAAGTCCGGGAGCCCCTGGCCTCACCGATCCGCCTGTAGCCCTTCCCTTCCCGGCATTCAGTGAGCCCTTCCTCCCGGTGGGTCCCCCGTGTAGCTGCGATGTAGTTCTTATCAAAGCCCTCCTGTCTTGTTGTGACAGCTCTGATATTGTTTATTGAGGTGGATGTCAGCTTTAATTAGCAATCGATACGGGGAGCGTTTGCAGAGCGCGCCTCTGACGTCAGCGTCCATTACCGCTTCTCATTGGGTCTCATATTCCCAGAGCCTGGGCTAATTATTGGGAGGTTCATGTGGATAAAGTACAGCTCATCCCTCCCTTCACATCATGTCCCCTGCTCGTTGGCCACACTCACTGCATTCTTTTTAAATTCCCATCGCCGGCCTCCAGACGTCGTTCCCTTTCGCCTGCGGGATGATGGACAGCAGGATACTGGATCCGCCTCACGCCCAGTTCGGGGGCTCACTCGGCGGGATGGTGGGCTTCCCGTACCATCTGAGCCACCATCACGTTTACGAATTAGCCGGGCATCAACTTCAATCGGCGTCCGTGGTTCCCTTCTCAATAGACGGATTACTTAACGGCTCGTGCACGGCGTCGGTGGGCAGCTCCAACCCGCTGTTGTCTTCGGGCTGCGGCATGAATGGAGATAATCAGTACAAACTGACAGGTAAGCCACATTATTATAATATAAATATGTATATGTTTACCATGCTGCACAAATAGCATCTTCTGGGCAGGCTGCTTGCACCGAGACAGAAACGGAAAGACACAAAGACAGGATATTGCGATGCAAGTACCGCCGAACCGCGTCCGCGGCCAGAGGAGCATCCCTTCGGCTCACTTCGTTTCCAGCCCCGAAGGCTGAAGATGTACAAAAATATATAAACAATGTTCCCCGTCCAGCCCGGAAATAGTAGGACGAGAAAAAGCCTGTGTTAACATCTGAAGGTTTCAGAAAAAAACCGCGAGCGATCTGTTAGAAGCTGCAGGCTGCGTGCGTGCCCGCGCGCGCGTGTGTGCGTGTGCGTGTTTTTGTGTGTCTGCAACATCCCCAAATGAGATCACCTTCTTAAGCTCTAAAGTTTGCAGAGTGACGCGCACGTGCATGCAAATGGTCCAGTTAGTATTGTTTTGAAATGTGGTAATTAAAAAAATATATTATTGCAGGCTGTGTTTTGTTGACATTGTTTCCTCATTCTGCTGTCAGACTCGGGGGACCCAGACAAAGATAGTCCTGGTTGCAAGAGACGGAGGACTCGCACAAATTTCACCGGTTGGCAGCTGGAGGAATTAGAAAAGGCTTTTAATGAGAGCCACTACCCGGACGTGTTCATGAGGGAGGCCCTGGCTCTGCGGCTGGACTTGATAGAATCAAGGGTTCAGGTAATATTTGTGTTCCCCCATATATCATTTTGAGCGTGTTTTGTGTGTGCTTCTTTATTCCTTTGTTTATTATTATTTCATAGCAAAGGCTCAGTGTTCCAATTTATAACTGCTGAACAGAAATATCAGAAACATTCAGGTATTATTTGTGTGGTTCATAAGAGACACCTTGTAATAATAATAAAAAAGAAATACTAACCAAAAGGACCCACTAGATGGATGTGTGTTGTTTGACCTTTCATAGGTTATGTTAGTCCAATAAATCAATTTTAATTGCACCTTCATTTTGAATTTCTTTAACGACATAATTATTTCACAAATCTTGGCGTTATGTTTGTCAAAAATATATTAACAATCTGACATCTAAATAACAATAACACTAAATGTACTCTCTGACCTCAATTATGAACTTTCCGATATAAATTATAAAAAAAATATTATTGTTGATTAACATTTTAAGTTGAATTGCTTAATTAGGTTTACGTGTGAAATAAGATGTAAAAATAGATTTATACCTTTAAATCTGAAGGATAATTTAAATGTAAAGCTTCTTTTGTTAAGATTCAGCCTTTATTTATTGCAGCGTGTCTGTGCACACATTTTTTAATCAAAGGCCTAATTAAAGGCCTGCATGGAAAACAGCAAGAGCAAGGTGCCACCTCACTATTTGCTTAATTACCGTAATGTTAAATCACTGCCACTTTTTTGTTTGTTTTTTGTTGTTGCTCTAATTAATTTGCAGTGACAGAACATTACACACTTTTATTTCTCCATCTCTGCAGGTCTGGTTTCAGAACCGCAGAGCCAAGTGGAGGAAAAAGGAGAACACAAAGAAAGGTCCAGGTCGACCGGCTCACAACGCCCACCCCACCACCTGCAGCGGGGAGCCCATGGACCCGGACGAGATCGCCCGCAGAGAGCTGGACCGGATGGAGAAGAAGAAGCGGAAGCAGGAGCGGCGGCTGCTCAAGTCCCAGAACCGGCTCGCCGCTGGGGATTTATTTCACACCACGGGATCGGACAGCGACAGCGAGTTGTCGCACGTGACCGACAGTGACCACACGGGCCCGCCTTTTGACTCTGTGGCGGAGAACCACACGCAGCAGTCGAGCTGCGACCAGAGCCCTCATCCTCTGCAGACCCAGAACCACAACCAAAGACACTTGGACCGGGACGCTGGCGTATCCGAGCTGGATTCGCCCGACTCCAGCCACCACCGGTCCAGCCTGTGCTCCTCCAACAGCAGCGCGTCCAGCGCGCAGAAGCTCAACCCGTTCAGCGTCGAGAGCCTCCTCTCGGACTCCAGACCCAGACGCAACCCCGCGGCCTTACACCCCTCCCGGCCTTTGATAGGGACAGGACACTTCCTGCTCTATCCCATCACGCAGCCGCTTGGATTCATTGTTCCTCAGACTGCCCTGAAGACCACAGCGGCAGTCGCGTTCTCTGACGTCGACGCCCCAGCGGAGAGAAACCAGACGAGTGTCCGCTGCGGCGGCTCTGCGGGATGTAGGAGCCGCTCGCCGGACTCCGCAGACCCCTCACGAAGGGCACCGGTGGGATCCGAAGGAAAGACTCGTTCGCCGCACACCAGCCCGACCAGGGCCGCCTTCCCCGCCGGCCAAAGCACTCAGACCTCCGTTATTTGCAGCGAACACAGTTCGCCGCTCCTTCACAAGCCCGTCGATGCGGAGCGAAAAGAGCATTTAGAGATCAAGGACCACCCGGACAAGCCCGAGTGTGTCCTCAGTGACAGTCCGGCGGAAACAAAGACAGACTCTAAAGAAGATGTCGACATGGAATAAATCATCTGGGGGAAACGAGAGGGACACACACACACACACACACACACACACACACACACACACACACACACACACACTGATATAGCCTCTAAACGACACCTGTCATTAGGCCAAAGCTTAACCAGAAACCACATCTTTGCTTCTAGGTTTCCCCACTTTGCTGTTAATTTGACAATGTTGTCTCTCTCTCTCTGCGCGCGCGTGTGTGTGTGTGTGTGTGTGTGTGTGTAAGAGAGAGTGTGTGTGAGTGAGGAATCTCTAGATATCCTTTTAATGTGTGATAACTTGTCGAGAAAAAAAACAACAACAACACAAGACCACGAGACCAACAGAAATCCTCAAGAGCTGTAAAAAGGTATTATACTATTTATATATGTACGGTTTTTCTTAAATAAATCTATTGTATACAAGCACCTCAAACCGTGTGAGACCTTAAATAGCAACGCACACGCACACGCACACACACACACACACACACACACACACACACACACACACACACACACACACACACACAGTGCAGGACTACAGTAGCCTACAGTAGGAAGGGCTTTCTTAAGAAATCTCATGTTGTACTTTGTATATTGCCTTAACAAATTTATTCATCTATAAGCCCCCACTGAAATGAGGTTACGAGCCTGAGGCGAAAAGGACCCGCTCGACTCCTGCAGAGTTTTGATATGAAAGTAATTATTTTCCCGTGGCTACTGCAGGGGGATTCAGTTTATTTTAGCTCAAAGGGGGTTATAATACATTACCGATTTCTAGTGATATGAAATCACATAAACTTCCAAGAATAATAGAATTAGCATGAAAAGGCCTGGGTGTCAAATTGAAATAGGAAAATAATAGCCCCGGCAGCTGGGAGTGTGTGCGTGTGTGTGTGTGTGTGTGTGTGTGTGTTTGTGCATATAGGAGATGGGGATTCGTGGGGAGGCATTTTCATGAGTTCCCCCCCCCCCTCTTTACTTCTTCTTCCCCCCCTCTCTTCCCACTTTGTCAGGGCCCCTTGTAGCAGGGCTATATTAAGATAGATGTTCGATGATATCCCTCATTGTTCTGTCGCTTTACATTGATGTTTCTGTGTTATCAGCCTATTGATCATGCGTCGGCTGTAATAGGACGGGCTGAGGCAAACGTGCCTATTTACAATAGCAGAACACATTTGTTCTAATAGGGTTGGTGGTCCCCCGGGGGAAGCCTGCACGCGGGATCTGGGACATCTGCTCCCTTTTGCAATATTAGCAGTGTTGACCACAATATCACGTCGACCCAGAGGAAGAGATGTCGAGGCTCTTGTGTGCAGTGTAATAACATTTACGACAACAACAAAATACCAACAAAAAAAGAATCTTAAAACAAAACAAAAAAACCTCGCGGTCCAGCTCTGGCACGCGCGCGCCACATAGATCCCCTTTAGTGTTGTCGTTGGCTCTCGATTTGCAAATAAATTGAAAATAATCAGAGGGGTGTGAGCTGCATACGTCTGAGCCGGCGCAAATGAATTTCTGAGCCAGTGTCCCTTTCAAAATATTTACATAAATTTCAACCCATGCAGCTGTTTGCTCTAGGAAGCAATGTCTTATTAAAAGGGGGATGGGGGGGGGGGGGGGGGGCAACATGGGCACACACACACGGGGAGCATGCAGACGATTAAGGCCTGCGGGTTAGAGGTCTATCCTCATGTGTCTGCATGTTAGAGACTTTATTCTGCTAACATTTGTGTTAATTTTGAAAACAATTTTTTTGTTATCTGTCATGGCTTTAATTTTCGATACTATAGCGAGTTTAAAGGCACTTAAAAAAAAAAAAATCTCATGTTTTACTCGTGAACAAAAGTTTTCAAAGGGACATCAATGTTCTCATAAATACATTGTTTTAATTATAAATAAGGGCTATACAGCAGCATGTTGCCACTATTAAAGTGGGAATATTCGGACACAATCCGAGACGGATGAATCCATATAGGCTGACAATTCTTTTCAAAAAACAAGGTTTTACTGACTAAATTGTGGGATAACCGGGGCCAATTTGAAATAACCCCTGAGATTTATTCCGTGTGTGTTTTTCCATGCTACTCTTAGGCTATTTGGGACGTGTGCCCAGTTCATCCATAATTCATTAGCACACTGAATAGGAGTATCGCTGGCTGCACATTGGTGGCCTTAAGGTGAAATTAGCGATTTGCTTAAGTAGTTAAGCTTTTCTTGCCTGAGAGCTGCACGCTGCATGGTTCAAGACAAACTATCAATCGATATGCCCAGGCAGCCTCCAGGAGATGTGTCGTCCATGAATCATACTTTATGAATTCAATTTATACCCGGAGAAATTTTCAATTTGAACGCCCGGATCATTATGGGGAGAGTGTAAATTGTTTTTGCTCTATTATGCATCGGACGCCATCATTTTTCTTTCTAATTACGGAGGTGTCAGGTCGGGCTGTCATGCAGACGCTGATTTTCAATTTAACTGATCATCATGCATTCATTTTCCCTATTTGATAAATCTGCTATCTCGGAGCCTTCTCCATGCCCGGAATGCTAAAAGAGAGGCACAGATTGGCAAAGTAATAGGGGGGCCTGTATGCGGCAATAAGTGCAGATCAGGCAGCTAATTTAGCACCTCCTGGTATTTCCATTTCCATTTCTCATTTCCAACTCTCAAAGGAGGGAAAGCAGCCCAAAGGCAGAGAGCTGCTATAGGCTTTCCACTATCGGTGAAAGACAGAGAAAAAAAATCTACCCCCAAAAAAAGAGACTTGCTTTCAACCACACATTCCCCTAAATTAGGATATCAAGCTTAATTAAGGCTAATGGAGTTTTCTCAGTATGTGTTAGTTTTATTTAATAGAAACAAATTTGCGCAATTAATTATGGCCATGATATTAAGGGGGTCTCATTTGCAGCATTCGAGCTGCCGCTTGAATCACCGTCTTCAGAAATAAGCCTCTCATTTTCCAGCCAAGTGACTAACCGGATGCTTCCGCCACTGACGTTACACACCGGTTTATTCCCCACATTCATACCCGTGTAAAGCACGACGTAAATAGATCTCCTCTGCACCGGATCACTAGAGTGAAAGTAATTTGTCGTTTTGAATTCTACAGTTTTCTTTAAAAAAACAAAAACAAAAGTTATAACCATAACCTCACACAACACAGACCATAATGGGTTTCATTTTTATTATCACGTTGAGTTTATTTTTGTTGTTGCTCTACACTCTACAACTCCTTTGAAACTAATTAATTCATTTGAAAATAACTGGGAAGGATTATAATTTTTTTTACAATTTTATCGTTCAAATCAACTCAAATGGACAACTTGTGATCTGTCCATAAATCCCGTCTCTCTCTCTTTCTTTCTATGTCTCTCTCTCTTTTCTCTCTCTCTCTTTCTTTCTTTCTCTGTCTCTCTCTCTCTCTCTCTCTTTCTGTCTCTTTTTCTTTTTCTTTCAGTCTTTCTTTCTATGTCTCTCTCTCTCTCTTCTCTCTCCCCTCTCGCTCTCTCTCTCTCTCTCTCTCTCTCTCTCTCTCTCTCTCTCTCTCTCTCTCTCTCTCTCTCGTGTTGCAGGCAGATCTTCGAGGCTCTGAGGGCTCAGTTTGGATAAGAAAGAACCGTGTCCCCTTTTTAAAAAGGCTCCTCCATAAAATAAAATGCCACTTGACATTTGGCTTCCTCCGCCATGCCTTTTTTAGGATTATTTCACATCTACATACTCATTAATGCGCCGGGTGGATTTAATCACTCTTATCTTTGCCATGCATACCTGGGATAAGCCTGACATTACCATCTGCATTGATTTCTGGACGATCCTTTCAAATCATTTTAATTATCTCATGAGTAGTTCACGAAAAAAATCCCCCTAATCAAAATGGAGTTAATACCACTTGAACACTCGCAGCTCAGGTTTCATGTGAGCTGGTAACGAGGAGGGGAAACAGCTCAGAGCTAAGTGAATTTCAAGAAATATGAAATATGGAAGCAGTCTTTAAAAAAAATAAGAATAATTGTCCATAAGAACATCTGCATTTGATTTTTCTTCAGATACAAAAAAAGAAGAAAACAAAAATTGATGTCCACGTATACCAAAGTATTACTTATATATTTAAAATATCACAACTTTGAAAGCAACACGCTGTCATGTTGGTTTTATTTTTTCTGTTTTTTTGTGATTTTTGCAAAAGGGCAAATGTTTATCTCTTCCACTTGAGACATACATCATTATTAGAAACAATAGTTATTTTAATATCTTAAAAAAAATATTTTGCTCAGACTGAAACTTTCTCAAACTTAACATAAAAGTTTGACAACTACGAACAACACGTGGAGATAATACAAATGAATATGTTCCTCAGTAACCAAGCAAACTAATCTTCTTTTTACTTTGAAGTTACGCAATGCCGACGACTGAGAGGCTGCAGTCAGTTTTCTTAAGTGCAATAACACCATTCCCTCTTCTTCTTCTCATTTTTCTCATTAAATATTGCACATATCTGCATTAAGCCGACTGCATATTGTTTTGAAATGGCTGTAGGGAAGGATTAGATATTCGGCTCCTCTTCACAATAAGAGCCCTTGCATTTTTTTCAATGACGATGTGAGAGGTGACTGTAGTCTCCCTTTAGAGTGGCATGCCGGTTACTGTCTGGCCTCATTATCTAAAGTGCCAAATGTTGAGCTTCTTACAATGCATGAGACAAAAATAAATACTAGAAAAAAAGCAGACAATGTGTTTAAAGTGTCCTGGTGGTTTAAGGGTAAGAGGCCGACATGCTCGTCCACGTCACAGCAAATGAACAACGACTTTCCAACCGCTCGTTGTCTTCAGCAGAGAAACCTGACGGCTTCCTCCTTTTCAAAAAGCCACGACTCAAAATGTATTGCAACTCTATACTCTGACGTTCTACAGCACAGGTGTCAAACACAAGGCCCGCGGGCCAAATCCGGCCCGCCGCATCATTTTATGTGGCCCCTGACGGCTTGAAAGGCATGTGATCCCCTTTTCTTAACCCTCCTGTCGCCTTCGGGTCAATTTGACCCGATTCAATGTTTCACCCTCCTGTCGCCTTCGGGTCAATATGACCCGATTCAATGTTTAACCCTCCTGTTACCTTTATATTTACTAACATATTTTACCCTTGAGGTCAATATGACCCCAGCTATTAAAATCTCCAGAAAATTATTAGAATTAATATTGTTTTCCAAGTTTAAGTGTGAGGTACTTTATGTTTGTTTGTTGACTCCCGAAAGAACACCGACATTAAACATTGAATCGGGTCAAATTGACCCGAAGGCGACAGTAGGGTTGAATATTGAATCGGGTCAAAATGACCCGAAGGCAACACAAGGGTTAAAGAAATTGAAGAAAATGTCCCGTACTTTTATTTTGAAGGTTTAAAATTAAATGGATTTATGTTGTAATATTAGAGACATCTCCCAATGTACAATATTTCTACACTCAAATAAACAATAATCAAATGCAAAGAGAGTTATTTAACAATATGTTCGAGGAGTTTATAAAGTGTTTTTTCCGGCCCTTTAAGAGGGCGGCCATGATGCTGATGTGGCCCACGGTAAAAATTAGTTTGACGACCCTGTTCTACAGCATCCAAAATAACTGTAAATTCATGTGGAAGATGCACGTAAAAATACTTCAGTAATGTGTCCTTGTGAGGAATACTTTGATGCCACTTGTCTCACATCAAATCTTCATCAAGAGGCATATCCCGACTCCACCAGGTGAGTTTGTCATCAGTCCACATTTCAATACATGACAAACATGTTTTTATTAGTACATAAAGTGCTATGGTAAGATTCTGATGCATGAGGCGACAAGTCTTGCAAATCAAAGATCTTGGAGACAACCAGCATGAAGACGACCATAACTCTCAATAACTAAGTCCACTGATACTTTTTATCAAACATACATGGAGCCTGATATTAGCATTAGCTTCTACTTAGCTCACAGTAAACACGATAACTCACTTCATGATGCCGTTAGCCGCTATGCGAGTAATGTTTTGTGGTTACGTATAAGCATGTTGATACGGTTCCAACCGCAGTCAATACGGCCATATTTATAAACGTACCAATTATCACCTTCTTTGGTGATTCTATTTCTGGAGAATTATTTACAATAAAATAAAAACCGTGGTCTCCATTTGGCTCCAATCTCACATGTGTGTAGGCTGATTGTCAGACCATTATGTACAGATCCAGTATTTAGAGACTTTTCACTCTTGTTGGTTATATTTGAACATTGAATGCACATCATATTTGTAATTTTTTTTTACATTAGTTTGTCCAAAAGCAGCACAAAAGTCAAAGGTATGTAGAATAAAAAGTATTGATGAAAGAGTAAAGAGTCTCTCAAAAATTCTGCATTATTGAAATTGGCTTTGAGCTGACAAAATACTTCTTCAAATAAAAATGTTTTCATATTGATCATATTAAAAATGAACATTCATGCGGAAAAAAAAATAGCTTCCACTCGTTTTTCTTTCATTGTCCTACAATATTGTCTTCTGGCCGCGAAAGCACGTTTAAGGTACGTCTACGTGAAATGAGGTGGCTGATACATGCTGCAACGGGACTCAATTGTGGGGAGTGCGTATATATTTATAGAAAACAACCCACATGACCAGCAATAAGCTGCCACATGAAATGCATGAAGAGCGAGTGGATGAGTCCCACCGGATCGACTGGTGGTCAGCACATAGTCAACAGATCCTCCACGTATTGGAGTACGACATGCACGAGGCTGTCTGTTGGGAGAGGCTTTAGTTTAAGGGTAATGTGAAGGAAATCCTTGAGGGGAGAGTGACACTGACGGGAAAAAAAACTCGAGGCAATAACCGCACTGGGCGATTTCTGTACGTGATGACCAGTGGCTGTGATTAGCCAGCTGAGGCTGGAGCTGAGGCCCTCGCAACAGCAGTTCAAGGAGGCAGAAGACTGCGTGAAGGAAACATTACTTCATGATTAAACTAGAACGGGCACTCGGTAGAGCGCATATCTTCGCATATCACAAGATTGGGCATTGAATTATGAAAATGTTGGCATTAGTTGCATGCCAATTGGATAAAAATTGGCCGCGCTATGGTAAAAAGAAGATTTTGACCTTTTCATGACCTTGACCTTGATCTTTGACCCGATCGATCCCAAAATCTAATCAAATGGTCCCCGGATAATAACCAATCAGCCCACCAAATTTCATGCGATTCGGTTTAATACTCTTTGACTTATGCGAATAACAAGCAAACACACATACAAATAAATAAATACACGGCCATCAAAACATAACCTTTCGCATTTTCAATGCGAAGGTAATAAAAAAGGAACCGTTCCAACATTCACAGAGTATCCTAAGAAGTAGGTAGAGAGAGGACCAGGAAATGGGTTGCGGTGCACCACTGGGCTCATGGAAGAGCCACTTGGAGACAGACCATAAACATGGTTAGGAGCCACCTCGATAACACATGATGCAGATGGCCCCGCCCTTCCTTCTGATCCCAAGGATCTGTTGCTTGAGAAGACAAATGTTTCCTCTGCTGCTGAACAGACTCTTTCTCGAGGCATTTCTTCAGGAGGAGGAGTTGACACGGTGTCCGTTGAGCTGATTACACGTGTGCAAGAAGCCTTCGTCTTCGACCAATCAAGTCTTGATAAATAGGCGTTTGTTTCCTGGCTAAATGTGTTTCTAATTGCAGATTCCTTCAACTGCGCTCCGTGGGTTGATGCTCCGGCCTTGCAGAGTTTTTTTGGAGCACAGCCAAGGAGAGTAGAGACCTGCTTTCGGTGTTCACATAGAATACTCTGACTAATCATGTTTTCTTGCGTAACTTGTGTAAATATACCATACACAAGCAACACGCTGGTTCCCGGTGATAAGAAGAAAGAAGGGCTTTTCTGCTTGCGCCATTCATCGGTCCAAGCAGGAACTAGTTGCTGCCTCGTAGCGCTGGGCAAATTAGTGCAGCCATGTGACCTAAGTGCTTCAGGTCCCAGTATAGGATTTCATCGTTCAATAAGCCTATCATTTCTTTGAGTCTTTCTTGCTTGGATCAGTGTGAATCACCACCGGGGGTGCATGCACTATGGCTCAGCATGGGAGCCCCGGAGAACATCCTCGGCTGTTGCCTGGAAATCTTTGGGAGAGTGAAACTACGTATTTTTTTGTTCAATAACCACATCCCAGAGGCATCCAGGGCGAGAAACAGTGCTGTGATCCGAGGAAGAAGAAGAGGACACTGCTCCAGAGCAGAGTCCCACGTGGACTTCCCAGAACCGCACAAGATGGTTGAATTCGAGCGGACGCGCAGATGCTCAGAGACCGACGTATTGACTCACAGTTGGGGCCGGAATAAAGTTTAGAAAAGGTGCCGTTTGAAGTATCGACACAGTCGGTTAAAGTTGAGCAAGTTGGTTCCCGGAAAGGAAGATATAGTTTGAAAGGGATTGGTTTGACCCTGTGTGTGTGTGTGTGTGTGACATGTAACACTGTCTCCAGCTCAGCCCAATATCAGTTCAGACTGCCATTGTGGTTTTGCAAATCAACATTTCTCTATGTTCACTCACACAGAGTAACCTAGAAAGTACAGCAGACTGTGGTCACTAGTAACCGCAGCAGATACGGAAAGATATTCATCGTTTTGACTGAAGTCTTGGTCTTTTTCCACGAGTGTTTTGTTTGCACATTTGCCCCGATAAAGAAGATAAGCCACTGAGAAACGCTTGATCCCAGCAGCCGATGGTGAAATACCAAGAATGGTTTAAGATGAGGATGCGTTGGATTTGTTTTGGTACTTCTTTTACCACTTCTAGGGTGCTATCGACAAAGAAGTTTGTCTCACAGCTAATTAAACGCCCTCACAAGCAGAGATGAGAAAATCCCACTATCCTAAATACATGTGTTCATGGTGGATGCATCTACAGTGCCTAAAGTACGGCCAGTGAACAGGAAACTTAAAGTTAAAGTTAATTTGCTAAATTCTTAAGTGCTCGCCAAACATTTTTTAGGCTGGGTATCTGTTTTCACTAACATCTCCACCTTTATCCTACCTGGTTGGTACTGTACTCTAGGGCTGAGTAATACTTTGATGTATGTATACAGATATGATTATATTGTGTGACGTTTGCCTTTAAATTCTTCCTGTCAGTAATGTTTCCGAGAACATTGTTAAAAATGAGAAGCCTTAGTTTGTGTTTTACAGACTCTGAGGATGTCTGAGGGAAAGTGGAACACAGTTCATTGCACCAAACTAATGAGCATATGATCATAATCTACTTTTGTTAATACCGTGCTGTGGAATTTTGTTTGCAAATATATTTAAAATGTGGTTATTTTTAACCTTTTAATTTTTTTTAAATGTCATTTTGACTGACAAAAAAAAAATCACAATTAACATCACACGCTTTGGTTATTTGTCTTCATTAAATATCTTAACCTTTCACGGCTGGATCCACCATGATTGAGCTTTTAATTGTCACCTACTAAAAGGTAATTAAACATTATGTTTCAATGTGCCAGGGAAAAGACTAACTCTAAACTAAAGCATGTACGATAGCACATTTAATATCATCAGTAAAGGTGTGATGTAAACCGTGTATAATAGTTGTACACATATAGGGAGTTAATGGTGAAAAACAAGACATCGAATATCTTTTGAATAATAATCCGTACGAAGAAATGATGTGCTCTGAGACGAGGATTCGTGGCATTTAAAAAAAATACTCAAATACTATGTTCACGGTTTGGAATATGTACAAAGTCTTTCTATACATAGGCATGAATGAAAACACATTTCATGCAAGTGTTAGACTGCTCCGTGTATGTAAACACTTTTGTAGTTGGCATATGTCAATTTAATACGGGATACTGAAACAAGTCGACTTCATTTTTTTCCAATTATTGTTTGTTTCTTTTGCGATTATCTCCAGTGTGCTTTTCACAATAGCGTTTGGAATATATATATTTATATATATATATATATATGGATATTTGGGATCGAGACGTGAAGGTGCGTATAAACAGCACTTAGGGAATCGCACCTTAACTGTAATATCAGCTATTATCTGGAATACTGTGTGCATGTAAATGCCGTCACTGGGGGGCTTTATACCGCTCAGCGGTGATTTGTGATTTATATGAAAAAGACAAGCGTTTTCCTTCCATGACTTCCCAGGGAATCTGTGCCCCGGAAGGTTAATGAAGTGTGAAGTGTGAAAACTTCCTGAGATGGGATGAGTTAAATAGTGTTCTCAGATGTTAAGGCCACACTGTCCAAATGTATTTGTGTGTGTCAGTTCTTTAGAAGTCTTAAATCTGGCTAACATGCCCCGCGGGCCATCTGCTCCCACTTTTGGGGGCTAATGCCATCTTGTGTGTTGCAGTCGGTCCACATTAAAGGGGTTTAATAACAAGATGATGTCATAATTCAAATTGAATCCATGGAATTTACTGACATTTGTTTTTAACCGTTCAATGTTTATGATGTTAAATATATTAAAAGGTAAAACAAACAGCACCGGGTGTCTTTTATATTCTTGGATTTGAGCACAAGTTGTTTTTTTTGCGATTGAGAAAAGACAATGATCAACATTAATAATAGAATACAATTAATCTTTCAGCTAAATGTCAGTTTTACAGTAAAAAAAAAGGCATATAACACAACATAGATACTAGAATAATGAATATGATGCGGCGTATGCCAATAAATGTAAGCATGGCATTTACATAAATATCTTTAATATGCAGCTAAAAATAAGAATGTCAACAACTGTGTTTGCCTATATAAAATATTGAACTATAATAATGACAAAAATGTTATTCAAATTAGACGCTTTATAATTCTTACTCCAACAATGATGATAAATAAATAATGACATTTCGATAAATCTTTTTTAAGAATGATGTATTTGAACCTAACACGATGACCTCTATAATGGATACTCCATGTGCCCGAGGGCGACTTCTCTAATCGACATTTTTGGTTGCAATTAAAATCCTGTGAAAGGCCTGACATGTCCTCTAAGGCGAGAGCCTCAGACCCTCTTTCCTTTCGCCATTAAAGTGGTATTGCAAATGTTCTCAGCACATCAAGGCCAAGACCCCAGATCTCACTATTACATGCACATTATTTAATCCTTGGGCTCTGTGGTAGTACTGACATGTACAATTTCTGTCATTATACGTGCCTATAAGCTCAGGGATGGACCAGACCACTCGAGGTCTGGTTTTTCATTTAATGGCCCAGGGGGAAAGAGGGTTCAACTGGGCCTGAAATGTTTCCATAAAAGTGCTCTGTCGAGGAGCGTGTTACGGCTCCGGAGCCGGCGCCCCCCGATCGATCACATTAGGGCTGAGGAAGTGGCGAGATGTGACAGCCCAGAAACATTTCAATACTGACACAGTGTGCCTTGAGAGCTTCAGGCACACTTCTGAAAATAAGAAGAGAAAAAAAGAAGCTTTCTATCAGTCCTGTAAATGGGGTGTGAATAGTCATAAAGGAGCTTATTGTGCAGCGGCTGGAAGCAAATTAGAGGTGATAGTGGGACAGAATCAATGCTGTTTACCTCTCGGAGGTGTGAGCATATCCCTCAGCAGCAGGGAGGGCGGCCGAGGATCCCTCCCTCCCCGACGCGTTATTGACAGTTTGAGGAGAACCTGAGGAAAGGACATTTAAAGACATAACATTCATTTCTCTGCTATCGACGAGTAAACAGGGCTTTCAAAATAAGTGATTAAGACAAGGCCGATATAATTAAAGCACCACCCACAGCGTCTTAAGCCGGACGTATAAGCAGCGTAGAGAAGTGCATACATTCTCCTTCTCCCTTTCTTTAAAGTCACACAGCATTAACTATACAGTGGCTGCTCTTCTCTCCATGCACAACATTTAATGGCTATTTAAAGGTTTACTGTTTGCAAGTTTGTAAAAAAATGTTTAACATACATGCTAAATTTGCAAGAATGATAGACATGTTCATTAGATCTTAAATTTAAACCAAAACTAGATTTTCAACAGTTATTATTGCTTCAACATTTCTGAAAAATATAATTAAATGTGATGTTTGACTGCTTTTTTGGGATGTAAGTCCAAATAAAAGGTCCTTTAACACCATTAGTGTAACAGTTTAGCTCCACACCTTCCTTTTTTTATTAGTCGTTTTCATCCTGTCTCTTAAACATCACGTCATTCCAGATACTGCTTCCCGTCTCGTCAGTCCAACTCCCTTCACCTGCCTCTGATCACTCCCTCGTTAGTCTCTCATTACCTTCACCTGGTCTTCATGCCCGTCTCACCTGTTGCCCATTCCCTCGTTAGTCCCTTAGGTTCCCTCACTTCCTCTTGTCCTCTGCCAGATTGTCTTGTGTTTTCATGCCAAGTTCTCCAGCGTTATTAGTTTATATTCCTGACCTGCCTGTTCTGACCTCTGATTCTCTGCCCCGCCCCTTTTTGGACTTGTTTGTTTCTTGGACTGATCTCCCGGTTTTGACCCAGCCTGTTTTCAACTAAAGACATTCGTCTTTGTTACTCCTGTCTGAGTCGTGCTTCTGGGTCCACTCTAATAGCACCGTGACAATTAGTCCAAAACCTATAAGGTGATATATACAGATACTAGATACATGAATTTAAATAGAAGAGCCAGAGGATGAATCCCATTCAAAGTGTGAGCAATTAGACATGTTCCAACAAGAACTGTCCACTCTGTCATTCTGTCATTGGAGGGGAACTGCTCTTTAAGAGAATCCATACTGCATCCCAGCCAGCAGACTTTCATTGTTCTCTATTTAATTAATACATTCACTTTGTTTAAGAGGGCGTTGACCCGAAGGCTAGAGGGGGATACGTTGTACAAAGTGAGGAGCATTGTGAGGCAAATTTGTGATTTTGGGCTGCAAAGACTAACCTGACTTGTGAAGTATGTTGTACAGATGAGAGAAATTTACACGTCACGATCAACACACTTAACAACAATAACATTAAAAGAAAAGTATTCAGAGGTTTGAGGAGGTTCAGAGAGAAGGCCGTGTGCTGTTAACTAACCTACTACATGACATGATGGGTTCACAGTCATATATGAGATGTAACATATAAAATATTACAATATCTTTGGCCAAACAGCTCCATCTGTATTGTGACAATATTGTAAAGTTGACCATTGGTGCTTTTATAAAATGGTGTTGAACAATAAGCAGTAATGTGGATATAGAAGTGTGTAAAGGGAAATAATAGAACAGTCTGGTAAGACGATTGCAACTACTTTACTAACAATAATTGGTATGAGAAAATTGTATAAACAATCACACAGATATGTGAAACGTTGACACTTTATCGAGAAACCCCCGAAAAAGCAGCCATTATTTTATTGCGCAATTATTATCCATATCTGTGTATTCGCAAATGTGTCATACGATCACCGTGGATGCATTAAATGTCTTTCCGTTCAGGGTGAAACGTCGATGACAACATACAGCAACACTTTAAATGTTTATGCTCAAAAGCCTGAAGTTGTTTAACGTGTCCGTCTGTCACAACAGAACCTGCAGCTGTTGAATCACTTCTCTGACCGTGCCACAAATGTGTGGCGGTGGTTTTTTCCGTCGGCGGCGGCTGGAGAATACACCAAACAAGTCAATCACGAGGAAAGTCACACACCGGGAGAGCGATGACATTAAGGAAATAATAGTATAACTTCCAGCGTAGAGGTGAGCTGACCTAGTTCCAGCAGTAGACTCAGCGGGCCTCGGAGGACCGGTTTGTCCTCCGGAGAGAGGTGACTTTGTCCTTGATGGAAGGCAGTCAGCGGCGTCTCCGGCACAACACTGGTTATTTCCTTCAAACAGGAAGTTATGATGCTCAGCAAGTAGAGTTTAGGGTTTGAAACATGTTTTTTTGTGTGTGTGTGTGTGTGTGTGTGTGTGTGTGTCTTTCAATGGTCTTTGAAATTCGATTGGATTATGGTCACTGTTTGTTTGTGACATGTTTGTACTTCTGTAATACATTTTTTGTTCTATGTGTTTTACACTTAACCCCTCCTCCGAACGGCGGTTTTCCAATCATTGCTCAGTCACTGTAACTACGTACTGCGGGTCTCTCAGACTTTGGATTGCTCCTCAGTTGCAAATCTGCACATGGGGCTTTAGTTCAGATCTTTAGTCTACAAATAAAGAGTTTGATTGGTAAATTATTTTTTAATTTTCATGTTTTACCCTCTTCAAAACAATTGGATTGAATAATGCATTTGTCTGCTCTAAAGTTAGCTGCACACATTAGCATGTCCGGCTAACTCGCTTACCATTTAAACCGTAAGGGAACCAAAAGGAGCTCCAGGAATTGGAACTACAATTCCAGGAGAGCAATCCCAGAAGCATGTGGCGAGCTCTGAGATACTATAACAGATTAACTCAGCGACAGCAGACCCCAGGTGGTGAGTATGGGCGGAGACCCCTCTTCCAACCTTATCCTTAACATCGGAGCACCCCAGGGCTGCGTCCTGGGCCCCCCGCTGGGCTCCCTGTACTGTTCCAACGACTGTACTGCTACTTTCAACTCCAACCCCATCATCAAGTAGCTGATCACAGATAACTAGAAAAGGCCTCCCTGAAGGAGGGAGAGGACCTGACCCGCTGGTCAGGACAACAATGTGAACATCAGCTAGATTAAGAAGCTTGTGGTGGACTTGGTAAGAAGCAGGGAAGGAGGTACGTCCCCTTTTAATTTCAGTGTCAGTGATGTACCGAAAGGCCCCGCCAGGTTTGTTCAGGCTAAACATACAATTAAGTGTGTTTTATTCAACCAAATGAATATACACACCAGGTGCTGCAAGAATAAGATAATCGTCATGGATCCCAACCAGCGAGATACTGGTGTTTACCCATGTTGAGGTCTGGAAGAAAGTACCAGATCACCTGGCCAGCATGAAGGACTGAGGAAGAGGTGTCCACTGCAATCACAAACATTCATCCGAATGAGTTCTCAAAGGAGCTGTGTTATGTTTCAAGCTACTCTCAATATTGTCTCAGTAGAGATACCTGCTGAGTATCTACTAAACAACTGTTTAAAAGTTGAAT
Source organism: Pseudoliparis swirei (assembly GCF_029220125.1). NCBI lineage: Eukaryota > Metazoa > Chordata > Actinopteri > Perciformes > Liparidae > Pseudoliparis > Pseudoliparis swirei. The sequence goes on along the minus strand of NC_079410.1, from coordinate 5,625,379 downwards.
CACTCGGCCAATGTCATTTCCAAGTATCATTAAAAGTAGCTTTAAAAAATAAATAACTGACTGTTCCTGTCACAGATCTTACAGCATGTCTGCAAATTCAAGATATCCTCCACTGCAAAAGAGCTTTCCCATTAAAGAAGAGAACATGAGATGAGAAAATTATTCTTTGAATTCTCTGGGCAGATAATGATTCTCATCTTTATCAGTGGTTTATCTTCTAAGGTCAAGATTAAAGTGAAAAGTGATGTGAACCCCCAGTGTCTCCAATTAAGACGAGAGAGAAAGAAAGAGAGAGGGAAAATAGAGAGAGCAGAGGTGGACTCTGCTACATTACTCTTTCTGGTCCCTAAAGTATCCCTGAGAAATAGAAAACACAATTAAATTATGACACCTGACATCTAGACCTCACATCAGTGTGAATCGTAATGGACTAACCACTGAAAGTGAGATCCTGTCAGATAATTAATGTGATCACGCACATTAGCACCTTTCTAACTTGATTTTTTTAAAATGTTATGGTCATGATAAAGACCTCAAGATGAATGTCTAGAGAAACTGCGTAGAAATCAACAACATTGCACTGTTATGTCTCCATGTGGTATCTATTAACCTCAGCAGGCAGCCAATTGCTCTCAGGCTGAAGCAGCCCGTCTGTGCTTTTAATAAAATAATAATAAAGTGAAAAAGCTCTTATGGAAAATATCTCCATGTCAAAGGCTTTTATTTAAATCTATAATTTTACAACAAAAGACAGGAAATAAAGCCTCTGATGATTCTTCCTGTGGCACTAATCATGGAATCGGGAGAGTAGGAGCTTCACTTGGCAAGAGAAGTTATATGGATCAATAGTCAAAGAAAAGACCCGCCCAGCCCTCTAATTAATGTGTCAACTTGAGTGTTAATAACTTTTTTTTGGTGTGAAATAGGTTACCAGGAGCTGCAGTGGTTATAGCACTGTCACCTCACAGCAATTAGGTCCTGGGTTCACTCTCGCCGGCCGGCTGTGGAGCACATTCCTCAAACCGTGGAACCAAATGGAGTTGAAGATTCTTCTTGTGGGACATTCAGAAACATGCAGTTTGGCTTAATTGGCAACTCTGAATTGGTAAATGGTTGTCTGTTGTTGTGCGTCAGCCCTGTGATTGGCTCGTGGCCTATCACAGGCTGCACCCGACCTCTCGGCCGATGGCATTGGCGTCAGCCCCCTCAAGGATAAACGCGTATAGGTGATGGATGGATGTCAGTTGCCAGGATGGGACATTCTTATCTCAATAAAGATGGTGTAAAGATGATGGTTGAATTTAATGACCCGATTTATTTGATGTATGATTAGCAGTAAATTACATACAATGTATTCCAGTGTAACAAGAGCATAGGTATGTCGGTCTGCCCTCCATGGTCACCTGTACAGGGTTACCTTATTGTAGTCTCTTATTTTAAAGTGATTTTGAAAGCAAAGAAACAGACAAAGTGGTACAAGCACGGGTGCTACCGGAAATCCTCTGACAAGATGTCCACCCGCCACCTCGGGGTCCTTTTTAAGAATACTCAGTGCATTTTCATGAGGCCCACTATACCTGCTCCCCATATTAAGATGCTTTTAACACCAGTGAGAATAGCCGCCTCGAGCAGCGCCTCCCCTCTGAGCGCCTCCCCTCTGAAGGAGCTCTCAATAAAGTGGTGGAGGGGAGTTGAGCCCATGTATATTTTAATGTGTAACCAATCTCAATACTTTCCTACTACACTATTTCACTATTTGCCAGTTGGCTACACCAGCTGAGCTTTATTATCAGCTGCCAGTTGCAGCTCAGCTGAAAATCATTAGGGCATATGATTTAATAGCTTTTTTGGCATTAGGCTGTTGTTTCCACAGCAAAAACTAACAAAAACGTCTTCTCATCTTAAGAAAACATCTTCTCATCTTACCACAAGCTTCTTTTTTTGGGGCTATCATTTCAATTCGTCGATACAAATTAATCGGCTCCTCCGGACAGAAATTTGCTTCCCATTCATTTCAATGTGAGGCGGGTGGAGACACATTTTCCGACCGTCGTGAATTGATTTTGAATCTAATGTCTATCTGGTTTGAGAAAGGGGGGCATAACTGACCTCTAATATAGAGAATATGGTCTGTAATTAGAAAAAAACAGTTTATTAAGATGTTGTATTATTTACAACTTTGGGGGCCGTAGCTGTTAGCATGCTAACCATGTTAGCTCTTGTAGTTTATGTTAACAACCCTAATTTCCTTTCCCATGAATACATTTCACCTGCAGATTAGTTTATTTTTTCGAAACATCGTAGATTTAAATTCTTTATTTGTGATTTCATCCACAAAGAAGTAGCGAGGAAGAAGTTGCTTCAACAAAGCAGCTAAAATAAGCGTGTATATGCTACCACCGATCCAAAGACGTGCTTCAACTTTTTCAGCATTTTCAATAAATGATGAACTTTAAACCACATTAGCAATTCTTTTTTTTCTCTCCCAATGAGCAGAACTAAAAATCACATAAGAAAACGCTCAAATAACACATACCACCTACACAATATGCCCACATTGTAACAGTTGGCGCTTTGTTATCGACACGAGGCTTGATTCAAGCAGTACATTTCAGTGGCAGCACAAAACAAGTGCAACACATTTAATTGCTGTATGGTATGGTGTCCGTATAAGAAACCAGAACAATTAGTTATTTCAATAATACCCCTTCAGACATGATAATATCACGGCAGCTCCAGACAGAAACAAGCATGTGAAAAGCAGTAATGTTCTTCTCGAGTTCAAAGTGTTAAACTTTGATTTCTGAAATAAACACAGACCAACTAACTCTTCACTTGACAATATGAGAAAAAACTGCAACACATTGTTCACCTTTGATTCATCTCGCCTCTGGTGGTAAAACGGCTTGATGTTCTTTGATTACAATTGCAAACCCATTAGATCTTTGACATCTTTTTTAATTCCTCGTCTTTCTCACCACTATTAACACTTTGTACACAGCTGCAATGGCAAAAGAAGTATTCAGATTATTTAAGTAAAAGGAGTAACTCCATAAGAATACTCCATTACACGTGAAAGTCATGTCTCACAGGAAAGTTGGCGTCTTAAAAATGTGGTTGCGCTCCCAAAAAATAATTTGACCACTTATGTTATTTTCCCATTGAATGGACATGTGGATGGTCCGTGGCCCTTAATCCTGACAAGTGGTGCCGAATGATAATAACGGGGATAACAAGGTTTTACACACCGTCTTCTGGAACCGTTCTAGTGAATCAATTCGTCTCCAATCAGTTGACTGTGCTAAAGAGTCTCATTTTATTTCGTACAAACAATAAAGGCGACTACGTGGGAAAAGAAAAGCAATCCTTTTGCTCCAGTGGCCCATGGCAGCTGGATGAATCCTCCAGGTAGATTTTTTGAGTGTAGCTGAGCTGCATTGATTTGGCAGCATCGGGTGGATGTCACACACGCACTGAACAATGCTCAATGACTTTGCCATCCTATTCCCATTTAAATTGCCTCTACATTTCCTTTCTGACACCTGTTTAAATCAATGCCTTCCTCTGCAGGTCATGGGCTGAATGTACTAAGGCGCGCACCAGCCGCCTCTCAAATCCACCAAAATCAACACAATAATTGAAATATTTTCAAGCTGATTACACCGAAGCCCGGGGCTTGGCTGGTTGCTAAGAGTATGCTCCCTAGTTGCTAGGGGGAGTAAATCATCCTGCATTATTTGATTTTTGTTACTGATATGAAACTGCTAGTCCCACGATTAAATGTCTCGCAGTCAAACACCTTGGGGACGGACAGGAGAGAAAAAATAAAATAGTCGCCGCGAACCCGTAAAATAGCATCTCTAACTCCTCTGTTCCGTGGGGCTTCGACACAAATCTATCCGCTTGTTTGCGTTTTGTTCCCGCTGAAATAAACAAAGCTCCGGTTCCGCTTTCATTGAGGAGAAACAGAAAAGACAGCGAAATATCCAGAAGCCCCACATCGCACTTTGGTAAGATCACGAGTAATCTATCCGTCCCTCTTATCGAAACAGATTGCAGAGTCGACGGCGTGAGGTTTTTTCTTTTAGTAGCAATCTCGGTTTGAATTGTGGCGGTAACAGTCTTATAAATAATAGTCAAATACATCGAGGGAAACATTGACTGAGTAATATACCGTCATAGAAGATTCACAGATGAATCCCCTTTGGCTTGCACAAGACTTTCTACACGCGTCAACATTTATAGAGGATCTTTATTCTTTACTTCAGACATCTTAGTCGGAATGGTGGTAGATTATATTATCAGAGTATAAAGCACATGCAGTTTCCTCCCTGGAGCACCTCAGCTGGTTATAACAAGCTCTTACACATTTATTGTCTTCCCTTTCTTCACTGCACTGTGGATCTGATGCTCACTGATTACAACTGGACCTGAACTCTCCTTTCCTTTTAATATTAATACTCCATTGAGGAGGATTTTCTCCAAAGACTTGTCAGACATTGAGGGCTGCTCCAGCAGGCCTTGTCAAATGAGATCAGTGCTCACCATAATGGTGAGGTCAAGTGGAGGGGCAGCCTCTCAACTCCATAACAGCCTGACAGCGAGCGCTATAATATGCTCTGTAAGAATTAAGTATAGAGCCCATAGACGTGCGCCCGTTCTGCACATTACAAACTACGGATGCACTTGACACAAAGCCAAGGTGCACCATATCGTAAAAAAAAAAAAAAAAAAAGTGTCAACGTAATCCTCCAAATGGGTGTCAGTTGAATTAGTTAATCTACTTATGCAACATTAGATTCTATCTACCAAAGGAATAAACTCCCGTGGAGAGAATACAAGCCATTTAACGATATTCCTTGACCTCGGCTATGAGCTAAATCGGCGCAATAGAAGAAGAAAAAAAAGCTGGCAGACAGCTCCGCTGTACCGGGAGGGTGAGCGGTGATCAGGGCCCGGCTGCTAAAGAAACGCTTAACCACGGGCCACCAGAGTCCCTTCATTAGCAAGCAGGCAGGTCTCGATCGATAAAGCAGTCCCACTCTAAAAAAAAAAGAGAAGTATTTACCAACCAGCCCATTCCTTGTAGCTGAGTTGTCTTTAAACTGTGCCGCTGTTTAACTGCTTTATTCAGCCTCTGTATGAGACCATCTGGTCCCCTGTCCTGTAAGTCTCTCCTAAAGCCCCGGCCTGACAAGCAAGAGATATGTCAATGCGGTCCTCGACACAAAGCAACATCTGCCATGCCTGACGCCCACTATTGTATGGCCATTTAATCTGTCCCCCTCCTCCCCTTAACGGCACACAACAGTTCCCGGTATTATGTTTTGCCACTCAATTAGCATTATCATCCCGCTGAAATAGAAGCCAATTTACCTTTAATGACGTGATTGTGAGATGAGTGACAGCAGTCGGCGCTGCCGCTATCGCTAGATAAACGGGAGGCCTGCCCCCGGTTTTCCTGACTGGTCGTGCCGAGGGCTGGGAAGTCGGAGCCAGCCAATCCCGATGGCCTGACTTCACCCCTTCGCCACCAACATTGTTTCCTCCGGTTCACAGAGGCAGTGTGCTGGAAAATTGAGTCCAGATTCATTAGGTTTTCAGTGTGCCGCTCGAGTCAGTTAAATTGATACATTTCCTAACAAAATTGAAGTGCTTTTGTGGTGCCTGCGGATGGCTGGTGACCCCTCGGCCCACTGAGCAGCCGAAGCAAGCTGATGGATCCATTAGACCGCTTAGACTGCTTATTCCTCTCTCTCCATCTCTGACTGACACTGTAAATCTGAACCAATTTCAGACTCTAATCACCATTACAAACCCCTTCCACTGTCCATTTGTTACTCTGCAATTCGAATACACTGCCTAGATTGGTTCAGAAATACCAGTTTAGAGGGGCCCTCCTGCCTTCCCATGGTTAAATGGCTCATGACTGGTCCCCCCCCCCCCTCTTCCTCTTCCTCTTCCTCAGCTGAAGCAGAAAAGCAGTGGCTACTGGAAAAGGAGGAGGAGAAGGAGGGGGGGGGGGGGTGGAAGGGGAATAACATACGGTGAAACAAAGGGCCTTGAAGAATTCCCAAAAGATAAACTGGAATTAAGAAGAATGATAGATAAATGAATAAATACGACGGGGGGGGGGGAATGGGAAGTGTGAAATTCTGTGAGATGACAGACAGGCCTGAAGGCCACACTGCCGGCTGTGGTGGAAGGCTGTCCCTTGAATAACAATCACTGTTACACCTCCAAAACATTTCCTCATCCAATAGCCATTTCTACCCAAGCTTTTATCTGCTCAGTCAACCGCACGGCACTAGCGAAGCGGCTGGAGGATATTATTTCCCTGTTGGCCCCAGTCATATAACTCTGCTTAATATGCACTCTATAATTTAAGAAACTCGAATTATAACCCGAATACGTCCGCGCTTTATATTATCTATCTAACCTTCAACTTTGTTCAACTTTGAATTAGTGACCGAACATTTTCACGTAACAGGTAGAAAAAAAGAAAATGCTCCAAAAGAGTCTGAAAGTAAAGCCTCACATGCATTATTTATGCCTTTAAATCATAGCGGTTCAATTGAAGGGCTTATATTGAAAACCGGTGAGCTCACCCGTCAGTCTCCACATCTAATTAACTGCTGCACCTCATATCCTCTAAGTGCAGTGGAAACACATTTTAATTGATATTGAGATGTTTATGCCCTTAGAAAGTAATTAAGATTTTCAATTAATCCTGTCTTATTTCTGGACATCGTGGTTCTGTGTCCTTGAGCGTCCAGCGATTAATTCCCCAAACCTTCTTCCAAATGAGGGAACTTCAAATTATTTTTTGCACTGAAACGCAACCCTGTGAGTGACCTCATCCGAGGGTGCATCATCATTTAAATTAAAGGCAATACACACCCAATTAAATCATAAAAAGGCTGGTGGAATCACGAGTAACTGAAAGGCTGTTTGTTATATCCCACATACTGTAGGTGTTGGTGAACTGGGGAGCTTCCTTTTCCCGTATACATGTCTCCTGAGGGTGAGAAGAAAGGCTATTATGAAACCCATCTGCGTTTAGCTTATCAATACTTCTGTAGCAATCAATTAAAACCACCATTCCACGGAAAGTTGCGTTCCCTTTGGGATCATTAAAAGCACTATTTAACGTTCCCGCTGACCTCTTCCCGCTCCCCTGCGTCTCCATTTGCTTGTTTAACTTTACTACGTCACAGCGTGCACCGAACTCCTCCACGCACTTGTTTTAGTCGCCGACAGGAAGAAGAAGAAAAAAGGAGACGGACAAAAAAAAAACATTGTTTCCTTTTCATAGATACACTCTAACCGATAAAGGTGAAAAATATAAAAAAAACATAATCCATCTTCGGCAGTATTTTTGTACCTTTGGAATTACATCTCGCCGAACCTGAAATGTGTTCGTACAATATGACAACACTCCGACTGTCCGACCCTCTTTTGTCATGCCCGGGAATAAATAATAATTTCCTCCCGCTGCCCTTGCAGTGCTGTTTTGCTCACACATAGAATCACCTGCCCATCTCGGCAACAAAAAGCCTGCTTGGGGATTATGGTGACATAATCTTAGCGGTGGCCTGTGAGTCGGGGGCTGAATGGGTTTGAACCCTCTATGCCACGCTGAGATAACATTTGTCACCGGGGTTCCTCTGCGCCCTATTCATAGATTAGTGGACTGTCGCCTTTTCAGAATGTGAAATGGCTTTGGCACTGCTGCATGTTTATTTTCACCAAAATAAAACCTGTGCCTCCAAAGATGAAGAGAGCATCTTGTCCTTTTCTTGAGAGCTCCGCCGCTTTGGCCTCATACAAGCGCATAGAAATCAGCGGCCTCAGTTGTCTCCGTGAACACTGAGGAATACTGTTGCGTCTCTCTTGTTGCTCAGCTGGCCTCCCGACATAAGACATGACACGGGCGGCAGGCTGAGTGTCATCGTTTCACACATTGTGAAGTCAAACTAGCCTGATTTCGGCTCGTTGGTTCTTCAACCCCAGAACGCTCCAGCGGCAACATGTTCTCATCCCGACTCGTCACATTCTGACGCTTGGTCGGGACCCCTTAGCCTCACCTTCAAACTACAACGCTCCGCTATACGATCGCAGTGAACGCGTTCTTGACGTTTTAGGTTGAGGAAAAACATCACGACTGGGCTTAAAATAAGGATGTAAACTAAAGTGAAATGGAAACAATGTAGCGACATCAGTATGGAACACGTGTAGCTTCCGAATAACGCTACAATTCTTTGTTCTCCCATTGGCCCTGTGTTTGTTTGACCCCCTCCCCTCCCCTCCCACCAGGTTGTTTTGTTGTTTATAGTGTATCTCATCACACTCCCTGAGCGTTTTCTCCGAGCGTCTAGCAAAGCGTGACAAGGTGTCTGTATTTTCGACGCCTTGGGAATGAGAAGGGGCTGGCTCAAATCTTTCCAAGGAATTCTTTGTCAGTTTTGGGAGCATTGGAGGTTGATGCCATTCCTATTCTTCTCTGTTAAATATGAAGCTATAGCTAGCAGCTAGGTAGCTTAGCTTCTCTCTCACACACACACACACACACACCAAAGTATTCCTTCATTATTCTGTACAAAAATGATTATTACTATGTTTCTTCACTGGGAGTCGTAACTTCACGGGAGTCTCCGCTGGTTGCCCAGCAACCTGCTGCCTCCAAAGAAATAACCCTAAACAATGGCAAAGTGTTTTTACACTTTGGTAGATTGCATTTTAATGTGTTAATTGTTGACGTTTAGGTGTGCTGGCAGGTGATTCTGTTACTTTTGGATGGAGCCAGGCTCGCCGTTTGCAGTCTTTGTTGCTATGCTAAGCTAACAAACGGCTGGCTGTCTATTTTGATTAACAGAATAACATAAGAGCGTAAATTTACCCCCGGAAAACAAAAAAACATAATACTCAAAAGTTGGACTATTCCTTAAAGCAATAAACTTAACATTTTCTACCCGTCAACCAGCATCAGGGCACTCTGAGCCGTGAGTGATTGGTTACTTATTTATTGAAATTCATTCAGAACAGGAGATTTGGGGATGTTCACCGCTGCAACATCTCTGCTGTTCCTCTCTAAACAGCCAGTGTATTCTTTGAGCACGCTTGAAGGGGTCTTTAATCAGCTCGAGCGGTCCCCACAGTTAGCATTTAAAACGAATCTTTGCATCACAAAAGGGGGTGGGATGTGCAAATGAGATGTGACATTTTATTTGTGCGGGGCTATGCTGCAAATAAATAAATATCAGGCCATGACAGACAGACTGCTGGGAAAATCTCCTCTACATTGCACTCACTGGTTAACTGTCACACCATTAAATTGACTTTCACGTTGACATGTTGCCTTCCGATTGGTTAGCAGATGTAAAAAGAGGGAACACTTGCCAAACAGTTTCCAAGGGCATGAAATTGATATTGTGAATCATATGTGACAGTGACTCTTCTGCCCTATAATTGATCTACATTAAGGCTACAAGGCTTCAGTCTGTGATTGGAAAAGCGGGACACATCATGAGGCTCTGTGTATCCCCGGCTGGCAGCCAGAGGAGTTTATTCTTGCACTAGAAAGATTACATCTTCAATTTTACCTGGGGTGTATAGACCTCAGTGGGCCAGCAGATATCTTCCTGTAAGTGGGACCTTACTTATTGCCCTTTCAAGTGGTAGATCTATCCATTCACTCTAATTAAATTGAGCTTTTTAATCTGGTTCCTCTAATCCAGAGTCAAGTGTGTTGGGACTTGGATGATGTGATTTGAAAGGGAATACTCTTGAATCGCAGAAACCCAGTTATCTCCTCTCTACTATTGAAATAAATTTGAAAATGAGGTTTGTGCACTTAAGCACCGCACACTCGGATGACCTGAGCCGGGTGCTTTGATGTGCAATGTGTTCCAAGTAAAAAAGAAGGAAATAATGGAAGGCAACAAACAAAAAAAAGCCTTCAATCGGCACCCTACATCTTTTTTTAATTGAAATGAAATTACAGGAGAAGGTGCTGGAACCAGATCTCAGCGTGCAGGGCACGGAAATAACATTGCTTTCCGTTTTTTTTATTTACTTTTTTTTGGCAAAAACAAACATGGCATTATCATGTTGCAAAAACCTTTTCACGTGTGCCAGATTGGTTAAAAAAATGCTAAATAAAAATTCCTGGCCAACCGGAGAATTCGTGTGCCAAATCCTTCTCGGGGGAAAAAATAAAAAATTGACAGATGTTTGAGTTGGATCTGTAAATTGAAGATGACCTCTCGTGGCAATTTTAGGGTCCATCTAGCGAAAGGTAAGCCCTCCATCTCACAAGCAGGAAAGCATCAGCCGCTGCACCACATAACCTATCTGCTGGGGGAATTCATGCAGTTTGGTCTTTAAGATCCAGATCAGGACGACGCTTGATAAAGCTTGTTCTAGCTGGGTATCCAGAGATAGGGGTCTTACCTGTGAGTCATTTTCAGCATGATCACCCTTATCTGTGTTTAGCTGGGCTCCCCTGGCTACTCGGAGGCCTCCGTTTAACCCCGGCCCTCACACAGCTTCCCCCCCCCCCCCCCCCAAACACGAAAACCACTCTCAGCCAAAGAAGCTTGTTTGTTAGGGATTAAAGGTATTTTCCCTGCCTCCGCCGCAGCATCCTCACTTGGCAACAGCATCCCTCTAATTCAGGTCACGGTGCCTTGGCTCTCATCAGCAAACCGTCGGCCACTTTCCAAGTCGCACTGGCTCACACGAACCTGCGGAAATCACGCCGGACAAACATCCGAGCGGCCAACTGCCCCGGCGAGAAACGATAAACGATGAAAATAAAAAATTAAATGTTTAATGGTCGGTAATCGTTGTTGATGATGTGTGTTCAAATCATGAGAAAATGAAGGAAAAAAACCCGGTTTGAGATCATGGGAGGAACGTTGGAGGGATATAGCTGAAAAGAAAAGGACAATGAACATATTTTAGGCAATTACCTCAGAGAACAGAGTTCCATAATTTATGTCTGCCAAGATAAAAGTAATCCACAACACAGAAACTAAAGAGCTGATCTCATAATGGGTATTTTAATCAAGTCCCTTAAAAAAGAAAGAAGAAGCCTATTAAATTCCAATTTTAATTTATGAATAAAGAAATGGTTTTTGCACCTCAGTGAAATCACCAAAGGCATGCTTGCAAGATGTTGTGCAGGATTACACATTAAACTTCCCTAAATTACTTTGTAAATGCTGTCCTTGTTTTTTCTTCTTCTTCATATATCTATTTAAAAATAAAAAAAAAGTGTTGACCCCATCGTCCGCTCTGCACGGTTATGCAAGAAATGAATGAATTTGTGAAGTGGAAATAAAATGTCTTTTTATCAATATTTCATGAAGGGGGCTGCTACAGATTTAGTTTGAAGTATTGTCTCTGACAATATATCTCGTATATTTACATTTCTTCCTCATGGGAATGTGCATGCATGTAGGGCTCCCCGTCCCCGAAAGGAATATCACAGTAAACTAATCACGAAGCTCTGACACCAGCATCTCTCACGTCTGTGTATCCCAAAGTGGAATACTGTCCTCTCTAGACTAATTGCCGACGTTACCTCCACCGAGACATCACTCAACACCGTCTTTATACCACTTTGTAAACATTTTTGATCAAAAAAACTCAAAGAAATCATCATTTCAAGTTTTATTTTTGCCCAAGTCAACATCTCGGCGTGAATAGACGAACACCAATTGGGTAACCCCGGCTCCCATCTCTTTAGGCTAAGATGCATTACTGTTAGAATATCCTAAATGGATGTCTAAACGGCAGCTCGTAAACAAACAGCAGCGGGGTGGGAATGGTCTTTGCTGCAGAGCAAAGCCCTCTGGGGGGGTTGCAGGATGGGATCTCTCCATGGTGACAAGATGTGATCAGACACATCCCTGCTGAAATCTATCCAGGTTACAGGAGTCTGAATTATATTTTGTTTCTTTTAAAACATTGTGGTTGTTGACCTCAAATGCATGTATACCCTGAAAAAGAAACTTTAAAAAAAAAAAGGCAATTCTGAAAAAGGATGTAACAAAGACCTTGGAGAAAAGGAGGAAGAGGGAGGAAGAGGGAGGCGTACGCTTGTGTGTCTGTCTGTGTGACGCCAAGAGGGAGAAATAAATGGGGGAGACGGGGCTAAAAAAGAAGGAAAATGACAGAAGAAGGGAAGGAAGTATTGGGGTCACACTGACGGGCACTGAATAGTGTCGTGAATTGAATGAACCCATCTTTAAAAAGACGACTGTGTATTTCCCCTTTATTGAGAGAATAGTCATATTAACATCCTGTTCGCCGTGCAAAGCAAAGCCATATCCGATGATGATTGGGTCGGGGAAATGCTCTGATGGAAAAATAGAGCCCATTGCATCCACATCACCATCTCACACCGCATTGGCATATGCGGCTCACTGCGTCCCACTTTTGGCCAAAATTGAAGAGCTTGCACAGAGGAAAATAAATAGATGGTTGAATGGCAATGGCCTCTGCCACTGAACCTTATATCAGTGGGAATCTAACAGCCGTGCCGTTTCAGAATTTCAGTTTAGCTTCCGATTACGGTATGTCCCGGCATTTTATTCCCTACATCTCTATGCTTCATAGCCTTCAAACACTTCTCGGTAACTGCCTATTATCCAACAGTTCCACTCCACTGACCCTGCCAATAAAACTTTTCATATCCTTATAAATGAACTCAATTGCCGCGTTCTAAACATTTACACTGCACTAACAGATCATCTCCACACCTTGGAATTGACTAAATTCCCTTTTCCTTATGAATATATAGGAGGAGATTAGAGATATGATAGCTTTTCAGATTGCTGCACCCAGTGAAATTAGTTTAGTGAGCATTTACAGACTAAATTGGAACCATTAAAAAGCGGATTGAATTGATGGCACATTCATTGTCTCTCCATCGGTATCACTGTAAAATCAATTAGCCGTCACTTTTCCATTCTCAATAAAGTATGATTGTCAGCCACGGATGAATAAAGAAGACCCTGACAGCCACTCAGACCAGAACACCGTGTGAAAACAAATGTGTGCACAGGAGCTGGCAGGGGCTCGCAAATGTGATCTGTAATTGTGCAAAAAAAGGCCCAATTGTCTTCATCAAAAAGCCACTATGCATAGGATGGGCCATTAGTTTGAAAATGTTCGACACCGAAGTGATATATCGAGAACAGGGAAAGCTGGAACAATAGTTTCAGTGCAGAAGCAGCTAAATAAATCCTTATTGAATCTGTATCATTCATCCAGAAATGGTCAATATTTTACTTTTACTGTTAGCTATTTGATAAAAAAATAAATCACAATTACATTTGATAAAAAGTCCAGAATTTCACAAAAAGGTTTAAAGTAACTAAAATACAAAAGTGTAAACAAATTTTTTTTAACTGAGGGTCCATATTTGGGTACAGGTGTGACATTTAAGACCGCAGGTTAAACAATGAAGCATACAATACTCCATTGTGTCACGTATGCGGTAACAATGTTAACTTTTACAAACACAAAAGTATTTGTTAAATCCAATTAATAGTGACTAACCTTTTAAAACATGCACCATGCACTATTTTAGCTCATATTTTGAAAGTTCCCAAGCCATTGGAAATGGTCAGAAAGAACACTATAAATATCTTTAATGATAGAATATGATGTCGTTTTAGAACGTGCCGTAAAAAGAACATCGTGTCATATGGATTAAAACGCGGCGGGTACAATGGAAAACACAACGCTCATGAAATATAACGGCGTGCTGCTTTTTGTCCACTTCTTGTTTTCTTTATCAATAAATGGAATTTCATTTGTTTAACCAAACCCTCAGCTGTTCACTTTTGGTTGCAAATCAAACAGCATTATGTCTGTCAATTTGCCAGAGGCACGGCTAAGTGTCCTCCGAGATCAAGACTTTCATCTAATTTTTCCTTCTAATGAAATCAAATAGGGTTTCCCAGAATCCCTCATCGCAACGCTTCGTGGCAATATCTGCACCGAGAGCTCCAACAGCTGAAGCCCCCCCCCCCTCTTTATTTTCTCTGTATAGAGTAACATATGAACATGCATATGAAAATTACCAAAGGCAGCAGCGTCACATATGCTCTTATGCCATAGATGGCACAATCAAACAACGCCAGATTTTCATTAAGCCATTTAGTTGGATTGATGGAACAGCTGAAGCTTTTTTTTCTCTCTCCTCTGGATATGGCAACAAAAGATTACAACATGGTGGCCGACAGCCTGGCGGACGGCAAGCGCTGTAACTTTTAAGGCCTTCCAACAAATATTCGTCAGAGCTCCAACACACTGATGCCAAACAATAATGTGTTTTCAAAATGTAATGCAGAGTGACTATTACTCCTGAATATTTGCTCAGAATTAGCAGGTTTTAAATTGGTTTTAAATTCCATCATTTAAAAAACAACAACAAAAACAGCAATATCGTTAAATTCTGTTGAATATAAACCTTTTATCGCAGCAAATGTCGAGATCTAAATGTTGACGCCTGCGGTTTGCTGTGAATAAACAGAAGGAAAAAAAACATCCTTCACCAACGCAAATGGAAATTCAAACCTTCTTATTCCCAATAATTACAAAATCTCTGCAATGTCCTGAAGGAAATGATTATATGCAGCTAAAAACGCAAGCCATGTTGAATAGATGACACAAAAATATAATAGCCATAGCATTTACAGGAATTAAATTCACTGTCAAGACCACATTGCTGTAATCTAAATGAATACTCATCTTCCCGCTGCAATTACTGTGCTGAACATTGTGTTGGCGGCGGATTGGTTATCTCACACAAAATAAAGGGCTTTAAGATTCTCAGACGAAAGGTGAGATCGGGTATTATTGCTTCATGTTATCAACACTTCAGCTTCCAGTATATGTGTGCTGATACATAGTAGATGCTCATCTCACAGGTAAATACTTTGATTTCATGAATACAAATGGTTGTTCGCAATAGGCAGGGTACGAATTCAATCTATATCAATCTAATTCGGGGGCTATTCCAGGTCCTCAGAAGAGAATGAAGGGATCCGGTGCCCAGCCGGTCGGATATGAACTCAGTGTTTGGTTAGAGGAAGAAGGGAAAGGTATAATAACACGCCAATAGCTGCTGAGCTCTCGGGTATAGTGTGAGATTGACAATGTTTAAGGAGGCAGGCCCGAGCAGCGGCCAGGGTCAGAGGATGTCCCAGGTAGCAGATCAACCTCGGACTAGCCGAGGAGCTCTTTAATGTCGAGGAACTAGTGGAAGGTGAGAAAAGCTTAGATGGGGCTTTCTCATGAACCTGACTGACCTGGGGAAGGGGGGGGGAGGGGGGGGGAGGCTGCAGGGAAGGCCCGGGGCTCCGGTGGGAAAAAAAGAAAAAAGAATAGACAGCTGATGTTTGGTAGCAGGTGGGGTGTTGTGCTCTGTCCACAGGTGCTGCACAGATGCCCCCAAAAGCAGAGCAAGCGCCAGTCATCCAGGGACACCGCTCGGAGTCTCCTCATCCAGCCTCACCCACGGCCCCTCTCGCATCTGGGAGTAATTACACACATGGCACCGGGTGGGCACATGATGGATGCCGAGGAAACTAGGACGGACATTGTGACACCCGGTTGCTTCTTTTTAAGGTTTCGATGGCGACGAATTAAGTGAGGTTCTTTTTTTCTTCTTTTTAATGATTTTTTTTCTTTTTTTCGTCGTAATTTAAAATGGGGTTTTTGGAGGATGGAGAAGCGATGTCAGGCCCAGGCCGCCCAGCTGTTCTCTTTCCGTGGAGGAATCCTCCACGATGTTCAGTATTTCAAAGCCATAATGCTGAATAAATGAAATGTGTGAGGAAATGCCATCCAATTGGTGTCATAATTGCTATTTGGAGGATTTAAATTATAGAGTGCAGCCATCGGATAAAGGAGTGCAGATAAAAAGGAGTTGGGCTGGTAATGGAAATCTGTTTGGAGAGGAATAGTTTCTAATAAATAATTTTGCCTAATAAACTATAACCGATTTAATCTCCACCTTATCAGGCCAAGATTTCACCACTTTCCTTTTTAATTGGCTATTTTGTAATCCCCGGTTCCCAACAGAGCGGATGGTCCGTCCACCTCTCCAGAGAGTTAGCATGAAATCAGTTTAAAACACTGTGTCAATCTCATTCTGAAGTGGCCATCTGGCCAGTGTACAGGAGCTGGGGATGGCACGCTGAACCGCGGGGTCTCTGTGAGGCAATCATCAGCAGATTTACACGACGTGTTAATGCAAATTTAATAGAGACTTCCTATCGGCCACTTTAAATCTTCGTGTGTTCTCGGTGTCAGCCGGACCAGAACCGACACCACACCGGGAAAACCATCGTCTCTTCAAGACGACGCGTTCGGTGTTTGTTATTTTACTTTTCTCACGTATACACTTTTTAATGTTTTGAACCGTGATCGGAATATCGGTCACTGACAACAGTAAAGAACATTTAAAGGGGGGAATAAAACACAGTAAAAATGTAAAATCAGCACTTAGTTTGAAATTTGTCGTGATTTCAAGTCGAAGCACGTTTTCTTTTTTTTTTACTCAATTTAACCAGCCGTTTTGTTTTGTTGTGTCTTTATTTACAACGTTAACCGTGAGGTTTTAAACTGTTTCAAACTGCGGTCGTAATTTGGGCGAAATTATGTTGTTTTTTTACGGAAAAAAACGTAATTGCGAAAACACTTTAGTTGTAAGCGTAATTTGGTTGGAGACTAATTCAATAACCGTACAACTGACAACCAAAATAAAGCAAACACTTTGTTCTTTTGCACAACGACTCTGCTGAGCAACGGACATCGGTGGTATTCCAACTCCGTATAGTCTCATTCAATTAAAGAAAATGAGCCTTTTAATGAATTGTATTTTATAGGTTTTTAATAATTGCATCTTAAACCCAGAGCAATAATTCCTCTGGAACTCTGCTGTGTAACATCGAGATGGGTTTACTGAAATGTGTCTATTACCTCTATTCATTAAAGTGTAATATATCACGCAGGGCCATAGCCAGTGATTCTGGGTTACTTGAAAGGATATTGCTCTGGGCCCTGCTTAATTAATTCACACACCCTGCTAAGATTTGTATGGTCCCTCTCCAGCTGTGGGCCCCTAATATTATCCCCACCTTTCACCTTACTATATTTGCATTGGCCCTAGATACAATCTTTAATTTCAATTAGGGAGATATTGGAGCATTTTCAATGTGTGCATATTAGACACAAATCAATGAACACTAAATGGAAACGCCAGAACTCCTAACGCCTAAAGATGATCACAAATAATAAGCCTAATACTGCACAGAAACAACAACAACATCACACTTCTCCTTGCCTCTGGTCCTTCATAACATTCAGCAGAAAATAAAACCAAAACACATATCATAAGAGGGTCACAGGACCTCTTTAACTTTCTAATCGTGTCGCGCTGTCATCGAACAATTTGCACTGCACTTTACTGGAGAATATTGAATCGTGCCGCAGTTTAGGACGTTTCAAATTGTGTAATATTTGGATGGAAGAACCGATACGAGTCGTGGAAAGTGCCTCATGAACTTAAAGGTCTTTGGGACACCAAACAAAGAACAGCCGTACAGCCCGAGGGCGGCTCAATGAATGGGCCACAGCGTCATTGTCGTAATGTTTTTATTTTATTTTAGCTTTGATATATAGTCACCAGAAATCACCCTGTGCTGCTCTCTCTGTGACCTTTTTCACATGTTTTGCACTCATCTCTCTCTGAAGGGGAACATCATGTGTGACATCACAGATTACAAGAGGGTGGAGAACCCTCTCTCATTTCTCATTACTGCAGTAATTATGCAATCGGCTTTTTGTATGTGCTGAGATGTATTGCAGCAGTAGGATATTTTATAGCTGAATGGCGGTTTATGTTTAGTTAAGCATGGAGGGCTAAAAACATAGAAACACCGTCCGTGAAGAAAGGAACAAATCAACTTGTTTTGCTTTGTTTTTCTTTTGTTGTTGTGGCCTTTTTCTGTCTTTTAATGTAACACCTTTATAGTTATACTTAACAAGTTGTCTAAATTTGAATTAACCCTTTTGAAAGTTGTATGAATATTATTGGCTAAAACTCACTAAACAACTTTATGAACAATGTTTACTGCTAACTGTTCCCACAAGCTAGCCGGAGTAGATGCGATCACATGTCACCAGGAAACAACGCCTGTTTTCCACGGTTATGTCGTCCTAATATTCCTCTGTATCCACAGTCAGTCATCAATATTCTTTCAAATGGAGGATCATTTTGAATAGAAAATACACCTTTTATCAACGAAAGCAAATCCAAACTAGAACGGGCACTCGGTAGAGTGCATACCTTCGCATATCACTAGATTGGGCATTGAATTATGAACATTTTGGCATTAGTTGCATGCCAATTGGATAAAAATGGACCGTGCTATGGTAAAAAGAAGAGTTTGACCTTTTCATGACCTTGACCTTTGACTCGATTGATCCCAAAATCTAATCAAATGGTCCCCGGATAATAACCAATCATCCCACCGAATTTCATGCGATTCGGTTTAAAACTTTTTGTGTTATGCGAATAACACGCATATAAATAAATAAATAAATACACGGCGATCAACACATAACCTTCCGCATTTTCAATGCGAAGGTAACAACGAGTAGCTAAACTATGAAATATAAAAAATGTAGCAGCTTGCGCATTAACTATCTACTATGTAAATACATAGTGCTCTAATAAGCTCTCCTGTTCCCACTGGGCAGTAAAAGATGTCTTCTTGAAGCACTTTCAAAGTAAGCATTAGGGGATACATCAAACCCCAGATCTCTCGCGCTGTGCAATAATGCACTCCAGAGCGTTTATCTCTGAACCTACGACGTCTCAGACATCTGAGTTAGTCAATCACCTCGGATATCTTCCACACACAAAAAATCGTCTTGGTTCAAGATTTGTAATAGAGTTAACTTGCGAAGATAGTGACCCTGTGATTGACTGGGCTCCGGGGGAAGTGAAGCGTGGTGGGTGGGTTCCTTTGTGGGAGCTCTTACACGTGTGAACGAGATCCGTTACAGAAACGCTTCTTTTTCTCCTCCTTTTGCCTCGCAGCCAAAAACGCATCCCCGCTCCCATTCACGCCGCCGACATTGTGGCGGCAAACAATAAAGACCGTGCTCCTACTTCGGTTTACACGTAATCTTTCGTGCTTATTTACAGTTAGTTTTTGAATTAAATTGATTAATTAGTCGTCCCACCGTTCCCGTATTTACTCATTTAATTGTTCTTGAGGAAAAGAGGAGTCTGAGTGGAAGATAGCAGCGTTGCTTCTTAGCGGAGGCTCATTCTATGCTGCTGCTCACTCTGTAAACAGACATTGTCTTGCCAAGTCGCTCTCTGTATTGTTTGCGTGGCCCCTGTCAGACCCTTTGTTGTTCCATAATGCAGCTCCACAATGCCACTACACCAGTCACATATGCATCAGTAGTCTCCAGTGGGAGTATTGTTAGCTATATGCATATTAATGAAGTTCCCTGCCACTGGTGTTGGGAGATTCATGTCCCTTTTGTTTTTTAATGCCTCCATATTGATACTAATGGAGTAAAACGTTCAAACCGAGTAGATCAATTTCACTTTTACAAAGTAAGTGAGTGGACAACAGCCTCCAGCACTGATGCTCAGGCTCCAAGGTGTATGCCCGTCCTGAAAAAAAACCCAGTTAAATCCCAAATGAAAATGTTCCTTCTAATTAGCTCAAATATTAAATGCACTGAATTGTTTAGTTTCAACACTTCAGACATTTTCTTTACACTCACTTAGACCTCTTAGCTTTTTTGAGGCACTCTCAAATAGTTTTGGTCATGCTAAATTCTGAAGTAATTAAAACAGTCGGAATGTTTTTTGAACAAAATGACATCGTCATATCTGAATAATACAGGGGACTGAAAGACAAGGTAAATAAAACCTTTGATTTCATTTCGGTTTGAGTGTTTCTGAACAAAAGAGACGTGGCGAAAGAAAGACAATGGATATCACCATGGAAATTGCCCTGGATGGTTTAATTGGATGGCCACTTTTACTTAACTTATCTTTGCAGCCCAACTCATCCACTGGAAGTGAGCTTTTCCAATTAGAGGAAAATAAACATTTCTTTTCGGTTCAAAAGCACGACTTTTACTGCGGTGTTTTAGTTATGTGTTACGTGTAAACAAATACGACACTCGGCAATGTCCTCTTGTAACCCTGCTCGTGTCTGTCAAGTGTTTTTTGAACACACTTTTCCAGGTTTATAAGACACATGTGTCACTCGGAATCACACTTATCTGGAGAAAAGAAAGTGTTCAAGAACATAAAACGTATTCTTACTTATAGCTCAGAAAAACATATATCTGGCACCAACAGCCGCCCTGGAGATCATCTCTAAGTAAGTCAATATGACGTAAGTCAATATGACATGAGTCATGGTGAACGGCATTTTAAATGGCACGCCGTTACAATCTTAACAATATTGCGAGCTGAGTTAAGAACAAATGATTTCATCCCGTGTAGCTTCAGAATAGTGGAAAAGGCTGCTGCATTATTGCCCATTTCCCCCCCTACAAGCTATAGAGACTGACATTAATCCCAACTGTCTGTAAAATTGAAGCAATAAAAACCACGAGCAGTGGCATCCCATTTTGCCATGGCAATGCTCCTCCAAAAATATAGATCCACAGACAAACAGTGATGTACTATAGTTGATTGTTTCAGTAAAGATTCCCGGACTCTCTGCATTCCCTTTGTTGTACATGAGAGAGACATTACACCAGTGGTGGAATATAACCTCATTTGCTGCAAAGAGGAAATTTAATTAACAGAGCAAACAGCGTCTGCCAATATGCCTCCGTAGAGACCGCAGAGGATAAGAAATACCTTTCACGAGAACCTGCAATACCGCCTTAAGACTGGGCCGACGGTCTGACACATGGCACTATCCCTCCGCGAGGCTTTTAATTCACCGCTTTAAAACACCATTATTGAAGATCGATAAAAAGGTGCACTATACATACCATCCATAATGCACAAAAGATCACTAGGTCATGAAAAGCTGCAGGGGAGGAGTTCAGAAGAGCCAAGAGCCAACAAAGTAAAAACTCTTACTCGCCTTTTTTTTTATTTTGGTCTTAATTTGTAAAACTGCTCACTTTGACTTCATCGCTGTTCTTCTTTGCTGCTCTTGTTTTGCCAAAATAAATGGAAAATTCTCAGAGGAGCTAAGTGTGTATTGTTCTAATACAAATAAACCTGCTTTAATACACGTAGTAATGATAGCTATATTCACACTTCGCATTAGTAGCCAACTGAAACTCTACGTGAAAACATGCAATGTGCAGAACAGGCTGAAGAGTTCACATTTTTAAGAACATGAAAATAGTTTTTCAGCTTGACTGTTTCTTAAAAGGTGCAATCAGTACAATCGCCACAAGACATTGATACTCTGAAGCCACGCCCACTGGATAAAGTATTAAAAACACACTAAGAAACGAGAACCTTTAGAATTGCTGTAAATGAATAATAATAATAAAATGTGTGCTTGTCCCCAAAAATCCTCTCGATCTGAAATTGTTTGATGTCTCGAAAGCACTTTTTCTTTACTTTTTGCCTGTAGCTAAAAACATTATAGATTTCACCCTGTCAACGGATTTGACACCTTTTGACTTCCAGGGGTGCAGCTGATAACTGAAGTGATGATGGGATGGGACAAGCAAGCTGTTTGTGAGCTAATATTAGTGATGAGTTATCTTATTTGCAGAGCTGCAACAGCCACAGATTATTATTCTATTGTCAGAGCATTTGATTTATTGATTGCTGGCAGAATGTAATGAAGATTTCAACTAACACTTTTTTTTAAAACGTTTTTTTAGGAATATTACAAACCCTGGCTTAACACAAACTTCAATTAGAAATGGGAATTTAGCACATATCTAAATATGGTAAAAAAATAAAACAATTATAGGGATTATTAAGCCTTTATCAAAGATGATTATGAATCGGTTTTAAAATAGACATTCCCTTACTATCTGGCTAATTGAAGGGAGACATTTACATATTTTATATATATATATATATATATATATATATTAACTGTCTATGTTCTCTTAATACCTATACACACACTGTATGGAACCAGGATGTTTGATTGAATTAATGCACATCACCTTTGAGCTTCGCTAACTTGATTTTTTCGCTGCCTTCACAACGTGCTAACTTCTCTCGACTTGTGTGAAAGCAACACCTTCACAAAGCACGCAGCTATAGAGGTGGTGCTCTATATTGCCCATAGACCATTTATGGTTATCATTATTAGTACTGCCTCACACTCAACATACTTCCAGAGAGCTTCACAGGTTGACGGTTGAGTGCACCGACTTCTCTATCAGAATCAGAATCAGAATCAGAAACATGTTTATTATAAAGAATGTCAAACAAAAAAACAAAAAAACGAAAGGAATTTTTTTGGGCAAGGTGCAAAGACCCAGCGGAATCACATGCGCTGCCTCATCTAGAAAATCTAAAGAAAGGAGGAAAGATAACATGAGAGATGAGGATGAGGAGGGAAAAAGAAAAGCCAAAAAGAAAGCCCCTAGAGGGGAGAAGTAAAAACAGAGCAAAACAAAAAAACACACAACAAAACACACATACATCTTAGACATGACCTTGGGAGGGGAGGGGGGGGGGAAGGGGGGGTAGACCAATCAACAGCTGGGTGGCCAGGGGCAGGGCAGAAGCAGCGACCAGCAGACAAGCCCAGGTCCCGGTCCATCGTCGGCGACGAGATGAACAGACCCACCCCCCTGGGGGGGGGGCAAGGAAGGGCGGGCGGATGGGGGGGGGAGTGAGGCATTTCAGTTTGTTAAGTTCGTGTGTGATGGCCGGTGTACTCCTCCCCAGTCCACAACAGACAAAGTATGGGGAGAGTCTCGGGGGAGAGGGAAGGAATGGGAGATGAGGGAGTCAGTGCTCGTGATGGCGGGAGAGAGGGAGCCCAGGCCCGTCCAGATTGGGATTGTTTGATAGCAGATAAGATTGGGATTATTTGGTCTTTTCGCAATTCCTCCTTCAATTTTCGCCCTTGCCAATCAATTTCCTCATTTTGCAATTGGTGCTTAGCGGCTAATCCGGGCCTTAGGGGCGCTTATTTGCTGTCACCTCCAGGCAGCCTTTCCTTAATTTTCCAGAAATCCTGTAATCAAAATTCCTGAATGAAATCCTGAAATTCGAGATGTCTCAGATGTCTTCTCAGTGGTGCACAAGAAGTGCTAGGCAGCCCCACTGCCCCCATCGCCCCGTGTATCGTCATCGTTCATCCCCCAGCAGGACGCAGGCAGCCCACACCCGGGTTTTTCGAGAGAAGATGGTGTCCGAAGATGGTGTCACAGTTGATTTACAGTTTGGTTTTTAGTGGTTTTTAGTGCGATGCGGGAGGAGTCAGTATAGAGACAGACAAGACATGACGAGAGAGCCAAGCAGCGAGGGGAAGGTCATGGGGAGGAGAGGGGAAGAAAAGTGCGACCGCCTCCGTCGAGAGCCAAATCCAATGTGTTATAAAGAATGTGTAAAATACACAAAGAGCATGGACACATCACCTCCTGTCAGAATATTTTTTTTAAAGAACAATATTGTCACACTGTATGTCACTGTATCTAGATTTTTTTTTCTCTCATTGTTAATCTGTACCGCAAAAGCATAATTGGTTTCTGCGATATTAAATTCACAGCTAAAGTGAGCGGCATTCAAACTTCAGTAAACAATTTTAAGCCTAATTTGGTATGAGACATGACTGGCCCAGTGGCAGTGTGCAACTCCAATTATGATAAGGATTAAGCACATGCAATCAAAAGATAGAACAAGATAATGTGCAAAGATACATTTGGCAAGCGAGCAATTAATTCGACAAGCATGACACCCTCAGCCTGCAGAAGACGAGGCGGAAGCGGATGTTTCGACGCCGCGATGTTATAAATGCTCGATGACGACTGATTTCTCCTTTGTTCCTGTGAATTGGGACGCAGCCATCGCGGGAAAGGGCTGTCCGTGTGATTCGGAGGAGCCAGACGGAGCGTCTTGGTGGCCGCTGTCTGTAACTGCAGTCTGTGCCTAAACTCAACCCAGGAGCCCCAAACTGACGGAGTTCACCGGTTGATTAGCGAGAACGCTGCCACCAGATGTCAAAATACGACACTGATTATGGAGCTTCAAGCTTTAAAAAAAAAGAAGAATGTATTTGAATCAATTTGGTGGAGAAAA
The DNA here is from genome assembly GCF_029220125.1 of Pseudoliparis swirei. Classification (NCBI taxonomy): domain Eukaryota; kingdom Metazoa; phylum Chordata; class Actinopteri; order Perciformes; family Liparidae; genus Pseudoliparis; species Pseudoliparis swirei. The sequence goes on along the minus strand of NC_079410.1, from coordinate 5,601,078 downwards.
TGAATTAGGATTCAAGCAGTCTGGTCGTGAACACACATTTACATTACATTACATGTCATTTAGCAAACGCTTTTATCCAAAGCGACTTACAAGAAGTGCATCAACCAAGAGTACTTGGTTGCTGGCTGGTTGGTAATCAGCCAGCTACTCTGGCTGATTGCCAATCAGCCAGAGCCGAGGCCAAATTGGAGACTCCAACCCCACAGCTGCCACAAGTACAAACTCAGAACAACAAGAATCCAGAAAGTAACATTTCTTCAAGAAAGTCGAACTACAAAAGTACCATAAGTAATACCATAAATAATAGTATAAGTAATACCATAAGTAAATGACATTTCAGTGCCACTGAAGAGCTAATCTGTGTTTTAATCCAGATATAATCGGAAAAGATGTGTTTTTAGTTTCCAGTGTAAGATGTAGAGACTTCCTGATGTCAGTGGGGAGCTCGTTCCACCAATGAGGAGCCAGGACGGCAAACAATCTGGATTTTGTGGAGCGATTAGCTCGATTGACGTAGCCGCAAGTCGATTAGTTGTTGCCGAGCGGAGGGAACGTGTCGGTGTGTGAGGCTTGACCGCATCCCGGATCATAGACGGGGCCCGATCCATGTAAGGGTAATATGTGCAGCCTGTAGACTCCAAGGCAAACACATGGAGAGGTTTTTTTCCGCGGAGTCGTCCCGACGTGAACGGATGAAGCTCCGCTCTTGACAGGCCTGATGTGGCTCCTCGAGAAGATCCGGTGACAGATCCGGTGTTCCCTTTGCAGGAGGAAACGGTTTCGGAGTGGCGGCGGCGGCGATAACATATGTTGAATCTGCTTAGCTGCTGACTGGCCGACAGTTAGGAGAGATGATGAGATTAATTAGGAGTGGGATGGCTGCTGGGGGAGAGATGAAGCTGTCATTATACAGTAGGTGTTGAGTAATGATGACTGCCTCGTCTTTATCCTCGGCGAGAACGTCTCCGCCACGCTTTTTAACTCTGACCCAATTAATACCCCAGGTAAGCAGCCGCGGTCGCAGGCTTATTCCTCCGGAGATTACCGGTTGAAATGAAGCTGTACATTTTATCCGCGCATCACGGTTGGAAAGTCAACTTGACAGAACGCGGGGCCGCTGGATAAACAGTCTATCTAGGGCACACACTGCGTCGCGGGCCTCTCCAGGGGAGGGCAGACAAAACCCAAGACATTACGGAGAAACCCAAAGCAAATTATCCTGACATGGATGAAACAATAGCAAATTGGACAAATGATATAATTTGAGTCATACAGGCCCCAGCAGAGTCGGGTTGTTTCTTGCACTCGGAGGGATTTGGAAACGAGAATAGTGTTTGATGGTAGAGGTCAGGAAACAAAGGTGGCTCCCTGCTTGGTTTCCATAGGAGGAAGACGCAGCGTCCCCGTGAAACACCCCAAACACCAGATGCATTCATTATTGTCTTCCTGTGTTGTAATGTGCCTCATATTGAGAGGAATACCGCTTCTATTATTCAGGAGTGTTTTATTCTTTGGTCTTTGCTCAGAATACAGTGAGGGATTGTCTGAGGTACCAACCGCGGAGACAAGGCTGTCTCATTTTCGACGTGCTATGTGTGTGTGTGTGTGTGTGTTTGGCATCAAGCACTGCTCCTCACCAATTCTGCCACTTGATATACTTACTGTCACTCGGCTTCAGAGAAATATGTGCGGATGAATCAATTTACGGTACACCTTCTGATTCCGAACACGTTGCGTCTCCACTCGTCGGCTAATTAGACTTGATTAACCACGAGAGAACGGAGTGATGTAAATGTGACTTTCCAATTAAAAATCAATTACACTTTTTTTATTTATTTTTTGTCGTCGGAGGCACAAATGTGTTAATACGTTTCCAAGTACAGGCGGACGAGGGTCTTTATGTCTTTTTGGAATTCCCTACCTGAGTGTGTGTCTCCTTGGCGGAGGTGGTAGGTTGGGGAAATCTTGGTCTCGACTGAGTGTGCACTTTTCAGCAGGAGGGAGTCACAGCGAGTCATTAATCACCCGCCACTGACACTGAAAACCTTCTGCCCCTCATAAGGGCAAAAAAACCTCCAACAATGAGAGGAAGTAAGTGGCCGGAGACAATGGGGGTGTTGCGTGGTCGTTTATGCCCCTCTCATAAGCAGACCAGCCAGCATCAGACGATGGAGCGGCCATTCGATGCAGCTCCATGACCCGATATACGGCAGCGGGAAGCAACATTACGCGGACCTCCTCCTCCTCCTCCTCCTCCTCAGTGAAGCGGCCGGCAGATCCAACGTGCAAGAGTGGAACGCGTGTCGTTTCTCATGAGTAAACTGACCCTCGGTTGCATCATTACGTTGCACATTTGGAGGGTTGAAAAAAACGGGGAAAAAACGAGCGATGAGAAATCTGCCGGGCTTAATGGGGCGAAACGCGTCAAAATATTAAACTTCGGCTAAAGTCAGTAAAGCAACACTCTCCATTCCACACGTGACACCATCTTTGTTGTTTTTACTTTTGATCTATTGCCATAAATACATGCAGTACTTCGATCATTTCAATTCAGTTTATTTCACAAATTACAAATTTGTCTCGGAGTGCTTTACAATCTGTACACATAGACATCCCTGCCCCAAAACCTCACATCGGATCAGGAAAAACTCCCAAATAACCCTTCAGGGGGAAAAAAAGGGAAGAAACCTTTATGAAGTGAAGTGAAAGTATCAATTCCACCCTGTAAAAATAGTTAGAATTGATGTATTCATAGCAACAATGTATCAAATGACAATCTAAAAAAATCTATATTCCAGTCATTTAAAGAGGCGGATAAGAGTTAAAGACCCAAAACAGAGCTAACATTTAAAGAAAAAGATCATTTTTATGGAAATATGTATATATTTTGTAATCCTCAGACAGAGCCAGGCTTGATGGTTCCCCTCATTCGCAGTCTTTGTGCTAAGCTAACTTGCAGCAGCTTTATATATATAATATATGGACAGACAGTATTTCTCTCAAATGCTAAACTATTCCTTTAAATGCAGCATTTGGGGAAATACATTCCACTATTGGAGATGGATGACACTTATTTTTTTTCTTTTAATCATCACCTTGCCAGAAACATCATTTTGTCAAAGATTACGCGACAACAGGAGGTGAATCATATTGAATTTCAACACTCTCATATTCATCCTTTCCGTCTGTATTAGCGAGCGCACACAGCTGTCACCAGAAAACAAAAGAACCGAGTTTGTTCTGCTCCCTGAATTGTGTTGTCAGTATCATCACACTGCACCTCTTCAGTGACAATAAACTGGGGGGGTGGAGGGGGTGGTGGTGGGGGGGGGGGACAGATCTGCCAGAGTGAGACACCAGAGTGGTTTTTCGTGGAAGATGTTGTGGTATCAGCGAAACAGAGCAAAGCTTATTTGATTATAAATCCTCGAACACACACAGTTGTGTGAAACCCACGAGTCAATTCGTTCCCTGCCAGCTGGAAAACCAGTAAATCATTTAAATATTTGGTCATGTTTAGTGTTTCTCAGATGTAATAGGAGGGATTCTTCAATTAAGAGATTTCCCTCTTCAGTCGAGTGGGTTAGTCCTGCACTGCAAGCTCACGGGAAACTGAAGACGAAGAAGAAAGAAGCTGAGGAACGGGACTCTCGGCTGTAACGCACATTTGCATCCCACGTCTCATGAAGGCCTGCAGCTGATTGATTAATAGAGACAGAGCATGCCAAGCCAAATCCGGGCGCCCGCGCAGGTTAAGTGGTGCTAAGATTGTTTTATATAGTCTATGATTAGAGGATAAGGAAGGAGAGTTTGATCCTCCAGACTTGCTGACCCTCTAATCCCGCGGGTCTTTCGATCCAACCGGCCCAACAACTTCAATCAGACACACTCTTGTGAGTTGGTAACTGGCAGCAGGGGAAAAGAAACACTAGGGAATGAGATTTAGATTTTTACATCAGATAATACATATACAGATGTGTATTTTCGAAGATCTGCATTATGTTGTTTTTCATCGCAAGTTGTGAGCTAATTGATTAAAAGTCAGAAAAACTGCGCGACGACTTGGTTTCCAGGAAGAATTTGCCGTGAACTCTCGTCAGGCGTGTTGTGTGTGTGTGTCGACGTGAGCTTCAGGACTCAAACGTCTTGTTACACGACTGAGATGAGGAGGAAAACTCTGATACATTTGAATAACACATTCCTAGAACATACACATGTAGTGACATCCTTTAATAATAATAATCATGAAAAAATATACTTTCTAATACTCAAGCTGTCATTGAATAATCTGAATAATAATCTGAGATGAATAAACACGAAAGCGAATTTAAAATCCGGGACAAAATGCAATATTTCAACTGTTGGTAAATTCACATTTGTGAATGACGAGTTATTCAGGAATCACAAAGGTTTTCAGGTTTTTTTCTGTAATTTGCGCGGTACAAAAACTCTCCGGAGTGCAACATAATTATCTACATCATCAAAAGCAATTATGGATGCATAAATTGAATGCATGTCTACATCCCCATTGTCCCTTTGCATATTTGTCCCTTGCACAGATAACAGAGCATTAACATTACAATGGAGGGGGAATAATGGAGTTTCCCAGCTGGGGTTAAAGGGACACGACAATAAGTGTGACCGGCCTCAGTCAGATGCCGGGCACACAAAAAACAACAACTGTTCATCCCATTCACATGTGGGCGTGTCGAGTCAAATGAATCACGGACATCGCGGCCTCGGGGATGAACTGTCATGCTAAACATAAACTTAACACAAACATAAATATACACATTACCTCAAAGAGGATGTTAGCATTTCAATGCACAGGTTTGCACATTTGGGCAGCTGTAAGGCAGAATAATCAAATTAACTATTATTTTGCTTTTGTAATGTATACTGCTTTTGACAAAAGAGTCTGCCAAATGCCCAAAGGCCGATACATAAACAATAATAAAGGGACGAATATGTTTAATTGTTAATTTGAATAATGGCACCAGTATAATTATCGGCTCCCCCAGCCTTTCTCTTTCATCAATTTATCAATGAATATGCCCATTTACAGATTTATAATCAAAGTGACCTCACAGAAATGTTCGTAAAATGACCTCCACCTTTAAACAGTGCATTAGCAGCTGATGGTTTGTAATGTTTAAAAATACGTGCTGCCACCACAGAAACATTTTAACGTTAGGTTCAGGCAATAAAACTAAAATACGAGCTTATAAACTAATGTTAAGTTCCGACAACCAAAGTAAAAAAGTCCAGTTGGGTTTAGGAAAAACCCGATCATGAATTGGGTTAAAATAAGTACGTTTGATACGCAACTTCTTATATGATGTTCAATAATTTACATTACCACACGACTCAAACCGAGTCTCACCTGCCCGTCAAACCCAACCTGCTTCTCATGTGGAGTTTGATCCAAAGAGATTTCATTGAACCTGGAAGTGTCCGACATGAAAAAAGATCCCAATTAACTGCCCGTTGTTTCTGTTCTACGTCATTTTAGAGATTGTAGTTATTTCACATAATTCTGTGAGATCAGGCTGAAGGCAATGCAAATACAGATTCTACATTTAGCTTTACAACCCTGATGCATCTGCACACAATACAATGTTTGCGTTCAAGTGAAGATGCCAAAATGTGTCCCTCTTTTTACCATAATCTAACTCAAGCCAAACCCTAATCATATAGTATCCGATACAGTTCAACAGCGGTGTCACATCATCAAACGTTTCACGTGTTTTTTGAGAGTGCGATCACAAACGATGCATTTTCTTGTTTCATTTGGAGGCCTTTGTTTCATTTAGGTGATGTTAGCATCCTTCACAACAATCCACACTAGCATCTTGCAGTCGAAGTTAGTCTTTGCTGCTTTTAATCCTGAGAACTAATTTACAAGGTAAGTCTGCGATGCGATTACAACAGCTTTGGAAAGACGTTTGTTGGTAGTTTCTCAGGGAATATGATGTAATCTCGTGGTTGGACTAGCTCCCCTGTCGCCACGTGGAACAGCACAGGTCGGGCAGCTCATTGGTCATTCACAAACACAAACACAAACATCTGAGTCTGTTTGTTGTTGTGTCCAAGACACAATTCACACACTGCGAGATATTTCGCAAGAAAGGGACAGAAATATGCCAAGCACAGCTACTGCTAGCAAATAAATGAATACTGTACGCAATGTGATAATAACAGTGGACAGTAACTGTTTGCTATTACATATAATTATTTTTAAGCCTCTTGAGACACTCAGGAATGATTTTTCTCATCTTTTATCAGAGGACCAAATTCCTCCACGGACCCGTAAAAGAAAAAGTCCCAAACAGACTATTTTCGGACTAACTGCAAATTGATTTTGATTTTCAGACACGCTCCGGCGACTTCAAGTCAACTGTCTAATTATTTGTCGGTAGAACATTCCAGGCTGGACATTGCTCTTTTTTTTTTATTATGACATTTTTCTTTCGCCATGCCTGAAGAGATAAAAAGTACATTTAACAAAAAAAACACAAAAAAAACATCAATTTAAATGAGTTTTAAATAGTTGAGCTTGACATTCAGAAGTTGGTGTTTGTCAGACTTATAGGACGAATTGTCAAACATTAATTTGTCCCCCTGATCCAACATCCTCATCCTCAATCAACAGGAAGTGATACGCGTCAACAAATGCATGATCCACATTAGCATCACAGTCTGCTGCGGTGACTCGTTCTGGGCCTTTTATTCCTGAGCTGCACACCGGGCCCTCCTCCTGTCAGATGAGACACTCTGAGAATCCCTGGCAGCTCATATATCAAGGGAGATCCTCACAGCGGTACTCCTCTTCCCTTTTCAATGCACAGGGTAAGTATTTTAATTAGTTGGCTAATTGTCTAAGTAATTGGAAGACAACTTAGCTCAAAGAGTAATCAATCTCTACAGGGCTGTGTTCTATCACATCAAAGGATCTGTAATTAACACGGCAAAGCACGGGATGGTCTTTGACTGAGCTCGATAGCGTGGAGGCGTATGATCACAGATAACACCGAGGTGGAGGAGACGGATCTGGGAGGCCTCCAATGAGCGCGGAGAGGTGTTATCACGTAGACGCGACCGGAGTCAGACCCAAACACTTTAAAGGCAGGAGAGACAGTCAGTCCTCCATAAGACGGATGAAGCCGCCGCTTATTAAATACCGTGTTTGTCCACGAGCAGCTTTTATTCTTTTAAATTCTGGAAATCAGGGTTTTTATTGTCAATGAAAATATATCTATTTTAATACATACATGTGAATGTTGCAAAGCTTGAATGTTCCGATGTGCATTCTTCCCTTAAATTTCCCCAAAGGATATCTGTTAGCGTGATTTTGACAACAGAATTGGCAATTCATTAAATGTTTTCATATACAGAGTATCAATTTCACTTTGCGGCAAAGCTCACGCCAGGCATTAAAAAAATTACACATTTGGGATGAACGAGACTAATCATGTCTCAGATTCATCCATTTGAGGCCCCTTAATTTCCCCGTTGTAGAAAACAAGACGTATAATGAACAATTATACATAAAGTTAATTTCAGTGTTGTGCAGAAGACTTAATTAAAATTACTAATGAAAAAAGGGACCGCGTACAGTGCAGAAGTTTACCCATCAATTTCAAAATGAGTGAATGCTTTGTCTTCATTGACTGTGATGAAAATGACCTAAATGGCAACGCACTCTATGTTTTGTTTACAAACAATCATTATGAATAAAATGAGTTACCACAAACCCATCTTGTTATTCATTCTGAGAAGAAGTTGACATAATTGGCCAGATAGTGGAAGGAAACGGCAGCTAAACATCAATACCATTACATTATTCTAGGACAACGTATCGTATTATCAATTAACAAATGTATTCAAAATGCAGAAATTAATGTCATGCACGTGGCAGAAGCCTAAAATGGATAATTACGATGAAACATCCGGAGGAGAGCGGTCGTTGGAAGACATGATATTCCCTGAAGTGATCCCCCCTCCCCCTCCGGCCCCCGCGCTCCCCGCCGCAAGGCACAATCCGCACAGTGGCACTGACAGATTGACAAATAAGGTTAATAAGTACTTTCCACCTCTCCTCAAGGCTAATCAAATATTAATCCTCGAGGTGTGGTCAGCAGAAAGAAAGAAGAAGAAGAAAAAAACCACACAACAAACAATTGGTGGAGGGGAATTGATCGAATTGATTCTCTCTCTCGTAATGCTCGGGGTAGAGGAAGATGAAGAGGAGGGGGCGGGGAGGGTGCTGAGTTGGAACTGTAGGAATTCATTTCAGGCCGAGAACGGACAAATATTTGGTTATAAGCGCTTAAAGCAATTTCAATTTTTAATCCATCTTCACATTCCGGTGGCTCGGTGGGCGCAGCAGCGCTCACAGTCTCGTGTGTGTGTGTGTGAGTCTGGCTCTTGACCCCCCTCTGCCTACACCCAGTACCTACACACACACACACACACACACACTCAGCAAAAAAACTAGTTTGTATGTCATTCTCCATTTCACACGACGAAACCTTTTTGCCATGAAAACTATCTTTACAATCTCATTTGAAAACGATAATAAAACAATGGAGGAGAGAGTTTAGTGAGTAAAGTATGGCAACAGACGTGGATATGGTTCTTATAAAGGCCCCTAAGCAAGAATCAAAATATGGGACCCGTAAAAAAATAAAAATAAAACATACCATTGGTGACAAAGTTGAATTTTGCACCATCTTTTTCGCCCCTCGAACAGTTCTTCGCTAATCGGAAGCCTCGGGACACCTCGAGGCCGAGTGGACCATGTGAGGAGAGCCGCACACTCATGGACTGATAGGGCAAAATTGGATCCAGTGAGAATGCAAAGAAGCTTATCAACCAACACTTCCAGGCAGTGCTCTCTGCAAGAGCATATGTCAACATCATTTATTAGATGTGGCCAGGGACTAAATTATGTATGATCACAAAACGGGAAGAAAAAGAATAAGGGGGGGGGGGGGAAAGGATCACACACAGCAGGTGGCTAGAATAATATTTGTAGAGAATATGAATTTATTAATAGAGGCCCTTAAGGGAGAATATTTGTTAACATTAACCAGCGAGTCATTTGTAATACTTCGACTTTATGATTAATCATATTGGACGTTTCGGAGTCGTGTGTAGTTAAGTGAATGTTTTATTTGCTCCCCTGTTTTGGAGAAGAGCATCCATATAATTACTGTCTCGTATATTTCTATATTAATATGCGCGGATACAACGGAACTTAAATCAAACATTTTCAAATTGCATCCGGTAAATCGAGTTTTATACATATAAAAAGAATTAAAAAACCTGTTCACTGTATTTCCTTCACTTCCAGCTAAACATATACTAAGTAGCTTTAATATTGCCAGATGAGCAATCTCTCAAGCAAAATACTCTTCAGAGATACGATGTAATTGACACCACATCTAACAGTATGGAACAAATCCCACTAGCAGAGGGAGTTGACAAATTGCATTAAAAACACTCAATTGGGCCAGGATTGGATAGAAGCTCATGTTCCTCCTTATCCCATTAAACATGAAACTGTTTAATCTCTAAAACTTGCTGACATACGAGGAAACGCTTAAGCGTGCAGCCCGTGTTTGATTTGCAGGCAGCGAAATCAAGACACGACAACACGGGTCCCGTGAACCACCTTGCACGTCTGTGTGTATCGGCGTAACACGTGGAGACAAGAAAAGCATTTGCACTCGCCTCAACACAGAAAACGGCATTATTTTAATCGACGTCAATTACGACGTCGTTTAACAGCGAAGCCGGAGACACGCATATCATTTGTTTCAGCCTGCTCAAAGTGGGCAATACTAAAGAGACTCAAACTGTCAAATCATCCAAGTTTCTTCTTCAATAGCTTACCCGATTTGAACATGTTCCGCTTCTTTTCAAGACATGTAAACAGGTTTTGACATGGGTCTAGTTAAATATGTAAGACATGCTGGGAAAAAAAGGGAAAAGGGAAATGCCTGTGCAAAAAAAACCTGTCAACACACAGTACCTGCTTTAAATCTGTTCCCCATTTCAGGCAATCTGTGGGAACCAGGCCTGTGGAGTCTAATCCTGTTTTCATCCGTACCCCCTCCGACACCCCCCTCATCTGTATCACACTTTCAATTCCACTTGCTGGTGCCTTTGTGTGATTTTCATTTGATCTCGCTTTTAAAATTCAAAATCTATTCAAGGTTTTTTCAGTTGGATTCACGCTGTTGCCGCGAAGCCCTATTTATGTTCTAGATTTGGAATTGCAAATCAAGAGTTTTGTGATTTAGGGGGGAATGAAAGTCCAAAATTCCCCGGCATCACCTTTTATGATTCTGTAGGTTTAAAATGTTAACAAGGGTGTTTTAGCGAGCAGTATCGGCCTGCCTATGGCCGCGTGTTTGCATATGTGTGTGTGTGTGTGTGTGAATAATCATGGTAAACTTATTTACTGAGTATTCTAGTCTGTGTTCAGAAGCACTGTCCCACATCCTTAGTGCTATACGGCACATACGGAGCAAACAGATATCATTATGCCCTATGTTAACAGTTTGTCTATGAACGATTTTTTGCATTTCTTATTTCAGCGCGCCAAAGAAACAATCGATTATTTTCTTTAACTGAAAACCTAAAGGAGCTCCAAATCAGAGCGACGATACAGCAGCAAACATCTATTTGCTGAAGATATAGCGGAGTAATGTCTACCCGAGCAGAGAAGAGAGGGCCTCTTGTCCCGTGTGTGGTGTAATCCGAGCTTCCCTGTGCTCTGTTTACATAGCCAGCCGTACACGGATGTGAGTGCATGAGTCTCTGCCTGTGCCTTACATGGCTAGCTAATCAAAGCCAATCGCTAGCTAATCGCAGCTACTCTGCGCGGCGCCGATAGCCTACGTCATTTACTGCTGCGAGCGCCGACCCAACCCGCGGGGCCTGGAGACATAGCGTCCACCTTCCGGTTCACCCCCAGGTCAACGCTGTTGGCTCTGTCGCTGTTGTTTGCACTGTTGGGGCTGTTAGCATCGTTAGCAGCTAAACGCCGGCTCATGTTGAGAGCTGTGTGGAGGAAATCCCTCAATCATAAATATGGGCACAATGTGTTTATTTAGCTAATTTAAGAAAGAAAAACTCTTTTTAAAAGATCTTTTATACAACTTTGCATAGCGTCGCTCTACTCTATATCGACTACCACTGTGTGCTGGCATTCCTACCATGTCATTTTTCCAACACGTTAAATTAGAAATCATAGCTTCTCAGTTCAATGAAACTTTGCATTGTAGAGTAATATCATGCATACTTGCATTAAACATCATAGGCCTACTTAATTGTGTCATTCTATATGAACGTACTGGAGCAGTTGTGATACCGGACAGTTTAACCCTTGTGTTGCCTTAGGGTCATTTTGACCCGAATCAATATTACACCCTCCCCCCGCCTTAGGATTAATTTGACCCCATTCAATGTTTAATGTCGGTGTTCTTTCGGTAGTCAACAAACAAACATAAAGTGCCTCACACTTAAACTTGGAAAACAATATTAATTCTAATAATTTCCTGGAGGTTTTAATTGCTGGCGTCAAATTGAACCCAAAGGGTAAAATATGTTAGTAAATATAAAGGTAACAGGAGGGTGAAACATTGAATCGGGTCAAAATGACCCATAGGCAACACAAGGGTTAAAGATGCAGTGACACACCTTGATAAAACATAGATGCTTTAACAACCATGAACAAACTTGTTGGGAGTCATCACTGAGGTGTTCTGCACTCATGAGCCTCATCATCACTCTCTCAAAATGCAACAAAAAAAAGAAACTGTTGAATTTGCATCACTGGTTGACAACAAATGAAACAAAAATAACCAAAAATGGAGATGGCTGCTGAGAAATAACCTTTTCCTTTCAATCAGTGCTGCCAAATGTCAGCACTATATTACATTTAGTTGCAAAAGAAAAATATCTGCATGTACTGAAAAACAACCGTGTTTCTTTTAATCAAAAGTATAAGAAGCTTGATATCCATATAAAATGTCCTTGCCACAACAAAGCAAAACAAAAGAATCAGCATGCACCTTTGGATTGATTTTCAACCATTATAGTGATACCAATGGGACAATTTTTAATATCGATCAAATTAATAACTGTGCTGCACCTGCAACGACTCAGAGTCCATGAGAAATAGTGAGAAAACAAACTTTGTATCTATTGAATAAATTCCAATGTAATATCGCTGCAGACTCTCATCTGCTCTGCAAATAAAAGTCTACTTCTGCACTCAGATATGACTCTAAAGAGCCCGTCACAGATGATCCGCATTGGGCCGATTCATATTCCCGAATCACCGGCGTTAGCATAAAAAAAAAGAAGATACACTTGGTTGTTTTTCAAATGTCAAAGCGTAATAAACAACTGCATCTTTCCTTACGTGTGTGCGTCTCAGGCATGTGCTTCACTCGGTATGTGTGAGCCTTTGATCATCTCGAAGTTGTGTTTGTTGTCGGAATAAATTATAACTGATAATCGTATTATGGGAAGACAGTATATCTGCTTATCGCCGAATATTACTTCCCCGCTCGATGCCCAGTGACGGATTGAGGTGAGCATTATGAACTCAGCCGTAACAAGCCCCGCTTCCTGTGATTATCTGACACGGGATGCTGACAGACGCTCACTGTTGACATTTCTGTTGATATCGGCAGTGAAAAGGACAGCGGCGGCGGAGACTTACAACGCTTACAGGACTTACACAGTCGTGTTTCCCCTCTTTGTCGGCCTGTGTTGTAGCGTGTCATCGGCAGTTGAATGAGCCGTGGCGCTGACCTGACGTGACAGATCAGGATCATACATCAGGGCCGTTTCCTCCCTGTCATCACAGCCGTGTGGTCCGGCCCGACCACCTGGAACAGCTGAAACATCACAAAAATGCAAAATGTGAAAGCCCCATTGTAGAAGCGGCATGTCAAAAAGTAGGACGTGTAATGGATAGCGGGGTCACAGTGTCGCTGTATTTTTTTTATGTTGCAGTGTGATCCTCACCTGATTGGTTTCTGTTAAAAGTTATTATTAGAATAACACAGACCCTACTTACCATAAAATAACAGGTGAGGTTAATGGGAAATGATTTGTTGCATTAAAACCACAATGTCTGCACCTTTCTTTTTTTGCCTTAATGGATTTTATTTGACTGAATATTCCCTGAAAGCATACATAATTCTGTGTGGAAGCAAATCTATTTTTCATGAATAAAAATCAATATTAAAAGCACTACTTAAGAGACTGTGAATTAATAATGTTGCATTACTTAACATGAAAGATGCACAATTATGGAAGAAATTTCCACACACTCTTGTGTGGTGGCATAGACGATCTACTCCTGCATCATTTTATATACTCTGAATCACATCTATCATTATTTAGGCAGTGACAACAGTAAAACAAAGGGATAAGACAAAATGCAAATAAACACTCAAAAGATAAAAAAGGAACCAATTTTATTTGTGATATGTCAAATACTGAATACACAATGCTGTTTGAGACTCCCTTCTTAAAGCGTAGATATCGGTGATATTATAACCCCATCACATACCAGTGATATTCATACATGTAGGTCTACAATGTCTCAGTATAGCTGGACAGAAACATGTCAACAGTAACACTTGTGGGACAGCAACGGAGGCCCTTGGAGGTCCAGGTCAATTCATTGTGGTATTTTCCTGTCTATTAGTTGTCAATAAGAGAAATATGGAGTAATACCAGACTCTTTAATGTGCAATTTGCCTCCAGTAACACCAACGTCACTGTTGGCCTTCAACAGCCTACTAAAGCATCCATAAAGTGCACCAGACCAACGACCAGAGACTAATAGGTGGTCTGCTGAGGATGGATGGCACATCTCGTCTGCCACCAAAGCCACTGGCGTCTTCTCATAATACTGTATCTTAATCATGCGATGCAATTTCACGTGTATACGAAAGCCCCCGCAGAGTTAGCATAAGGCTTTAATGCCAGTGTTGTATCCAGTGTAGGTTCAGCGTAGTGCCCGGGCCTCTCCCACCTGGAGCACACACAGTAATGGCTGTGACGGCGGCTTTCCCCATGACATTTGGAGGTTAATTTGCTCTAGTTTCATGGTCATCTATCGATGGGCGGTTCTGAAATTAGCATTCACCACGCTTTTTATTGACAGAAGTGTTTAATAACCCATCAAATCAAACAGGCTGGTTGGCCAGGAAGTGCTTCTGTGCAGAGAGAAAGTGAGCTCTGCTCCATTCCAACCGCATCCAGTTCAAAGCCGACCGTGTGATGCTGAAGTTTTCGGTGAATTCATTTTTTAGGAGAATCACGCCAAAGCGTTTGTGGCAGATTTATGCCAGGGGAAGCTTTGTGGTAGATGTTCTGCAGGGAGTGATGCCTGATGTTGGGCTAATGTGTGTGGAGGGATTTGCAGACGATGAACCTGCATGAGCTGCTTCAAACCAGATGGACCTGGTCAGTGTAGTGGAGACAGATTAGGGAAGCGGAAGGAGAGGTTTTCTAGTTCTCACCACAGGTTTCCCTTTAGTTTGACATATTTACAGCCTCGCTCAATCTGTTCTATCTTTTTTCTTCTTCTTTCCCCCTACCTTTACAGCATGTTATGCCCTGCACACTGCCGGAGATTTACTGTGCTTCTCCTCACTTCCTTTCGAATTCTCTGCTCCCCAACTTTGTCACAATGCGTTGGGCACGAGTGAAATTGTTTACTTTTGCAGCCTGACTTCTGCGGTTGAATGAATGATGATTGTCTTTTCTAAGTGGCTACAGAGGAAGTAGTGTGTGTATAGGCTCTGGAACTTGTGTTGCACTCATTCGTCTGACAAAGTGCTCGTATTATCTGTAAAAAGCAGAGAGAAATCATGTAGCGTCATTTTTTGTCTCGGAAATTAGTTCAAGTCCATAAAATACATTATTTTTTGTGATCCCCTTTATAATTCCCGGCTTCCTCCTCCACCCTTATCTTACTCGAACCACTGTTGTGTATCATTTCACATGCACGGATTCACACGGCATGTCACCAACTCAGGGTGAAATATACTTATGTTCAAAGGAGACCTAATGTGGAGTGATGGGTGGGCCTACAGTAGCCTCACAACCGTTGACACACAGCTGTCTTTGCCATAAATCTTGCAAATCCACTCAAAGAAAGAGTGGTGAATTGCTTCTGCTCTGGAAAGTAAGTGTAGTAAGAATCTTCCCGTGTCCACGAATATTGAGCAAATCATTTAAATCCGAGGGAGAAAAGCAGTCGGAGCTCCAAACCGCAGCTCTTATAACACGGAGCAATTCTTTTAGATTATGTGTGTGACCGAAATGTAAATAAATACACAAATGTGACTTCTAACGTAGAGTTACTGAACAAGGTTAATCCTGCAGGTTAATGAATACAATGCATTCCCCTCTTAATGGCATGCATGGCCTTGTCAGGGTTCCTTTATCTGCACGCTTTTGTCCGTGAGGCTGTTATATAATTATATCATTGCATTTGTCATTTGGCGTTCACCCCTTGGGGTGAAGAACAAATTAAAGCACTGAGTATGTTAGCTTTATAAGCAGAAGGTCTGCAACACAAACCATAACAAAAGTTCATATTTTCTGTGTAATGAATGTTACATTATTTATACTATGAATTATGGATGAACTTGTGCAGACCTGAGCAGCCCTGGATTGGATGGCTTGTAATCAATCCTTGTCTGATGGAGCTCTCCAACAAACAGTTATTAGTGGTTACTCTGCTCTCAGTCATAACTGTGCTAACTGGTATGCCGTGCAATAATATGAGCTATAATTACCTGCAGCCGAGGTATGAATTACAGTTTTATTCACGGAAAAATGCGTTGCGAGTAATTTGAGAATAAATATTAAGATATCGCGGCGATTTAAAGATTGTGGCGACGGAGATTAAGCCGTCCATTGAAAGGCTCGCTGAAGGGAACCGTTAATACTTTGCCCCAAAACACTAAAGAGAATGCACATTAACTGACGGCATCCTTTGAATTAATACACTTTGCAACTTCACAGGCAGTGGCATAAGCACCGAGCTGAGATGGGAGAGGAAACATTATTCATGGTGTTTTTCACCCTAACTCCACTTTATTAGCTTATTTCATTCCCCATTCTCCTCATAGTTGATTCAATACATTCCCTATTTGCATAAAACTGTCCGGTAAGATTATCTTCACTTATTCGATCTATCCTAAGAGTCACCTTGTTCAGGATCTTATACGAATAATGAGATTTTAAATTGGAAGACACTCACACAGAGAATGAGGCATTTACAGTGAATTCATCTCATTGAGTTACATTGCTTAGAGGTATTGGAGGGTTTAGATTTTCATTCAAGCATCATATTTAACACTGTCTGCTTCTCCCACTTTACTGCCATTGAAATTTAAATGGCCTGAGCCTGACAGATCCAATATTGCGGCCCACTGTTGCTATTTTCCTGCAAGCAAATATATTGTCAAAATCCATATATTCGAAAGAATGAGAAGGCAAAAAAAAAAGAATCATCACACGGAGCCCCTCTCCATTGTGCTTTCCCCTTTTTACAAATATTTCAATGGGACCAAAGCACGTTCTTTATTTGCCTATTTATGGAAACCGATATACATCTGAATGTTGCGGGAATGATTTCACATCTCAAGAATTAGCTTTTTTTGAAAATGCTTTAATGATAGTCGAGTATTAGTCAGTGTTTTATGTAATAAAGACATTTTGTACAATAGCATCACATTCTTTTTTTTTCACATGCATGCGCATTCACAGTGATTTGACAGAGAGAAAAAGACAGAATGAGAGAGTGGAAAGAGGGGAAGGGGGGGGGGTAATTGGCTTTTTATGACTCCAATTAAATAACATTATGCATATACTGGCTTAACGGCTTATGTGGCCTCCATTAACAATGTCCTCTTGATTGGTTCTTGGGCTTAAGGTCTCCTCCAACTCAGGCAGCGCTTGTCATAGTGTTTAAAGCCATATGTGCAGAAAAAGCTTGTGACAGTAGGAGATTTTATATGTGCGTGTGAATAATTTAAAAGGAAAACTACAAATCGGGGGGGAAAAGATCAATGACCCTTTCTTTACCGACACACACTGAGACGAGACCGCTTGAAACGTTACCGGTCTGAGTTGACAATTGAATCAAATAAATCTAATCATTATGGCCTTAGTGCGTTATCTTGAAAGCAAAAGAGGGAGAGAGAGAGAGAGAGAGAAAGAAAACAAGCATGTGCCTGTCCTGAAGCGGAGCTCCTGAGGTGTTAACTAATCTCTGGTGGCCAGTCTATGCACTGCCTCCTCTAATTGCTCCCTGTATTTCAGTCTGGTGTGAGAGCAGCCATTGTAGCGAGCGCCCAGTCAGCCCCCAGAGGTCTCACACCTTCATTATCACTCTTTATTGCAGAACCTTATACGGGCACTCGGCACCAAACAGCCTGCCCGTTAAAAATAGAGCCTTCTCCTCTCCTCTCCTTTTGGTGGTTTCAGTTTTAATTACTAACACAGAGCCAAAGCCAGAGTTCTCAACAGGCCTGGTGTGTTTTTTTGTTCACTAATTAAAGCGAGGATGGAGTTTATTGAAGGGACCCTGACTCTGCTCTCTCATCTATTATTAAGAGGGCAGGACAAATCATTTTCAAATTTATATGCTGAAACCTGTCCAGGGACAGGCACGGGGCGGTAAAGGTTGGGGGAAGGTGGGGCGAAATGGTGCCGAACACAAGGAAAGGTGGTTGAGACAGTGGAGGAGATCCTGAGGAAGACGCATACAATGCAGGAAAACCAACTGTTATATAACACAACATAAAGTAAGGTGTGTGTGTGTGTGTGCTGTAGATCAATGCTAACTGGTGTACCTGTGCAGCGCTCCTGTGATGCAGCACACCTTCATTTCGACCAATAAGGGAATGAGAGTCTGGTCGGCCTGCACCAGTTGTATTAGCAAAGATAATGGCATTGATTGGAGGACCCCCTCGGTGTGCTCTGTGTAAACAGTGGGCATAAATACCAAAACAGCAGGGTGGTAATGCGAGAGCACAATGTCCAGCCAGATTGATGTTCTGAGAGATTCACGAACCCCCTCCATCAAACATTCTTAATTGCCTAAACAGCCGCGACCCTGACAGCTGCACAGGTACCTCGCTGAAAGAACAGGAAGACAAACCCTGACTGGAGAGATGGGAAGGGGCAAGACAGCTGGCAGGAAAACATCAAGGAGAGCAGTAAAACAGTTGAAATTAGACTTTTCACATGTACTTTTACGTCATATAAATACTCTAAATTGACTGTACAGATTTTAAGCAAAAATATGCCAAAAGTCACATATAAAACTAAAAATAGTGTCTATAAGAGCGGACTAAACTGGAAATTGTTCCTGAAGCTATTTTTTGAAATACAATGAATATAAAAATAATGAAAATGTTTTCTAAACACACTTAGTCTATGCGTTATACATAATAAATGTGGCTTGCATCAGCAGAAAAGATTCACCTCATAAATAAGAACAATTAAAGACTCACAGTCAAACTGTTACATTTAAACAAATGTTTAATCAGATTGCAGCTATGCATTAAATTGGTCTGGAGCAGTCACAGTATGGGAGGTGCACCCATGCTGAACCAACCCACATGGAAAATTAGCAACATACAATTAGAGAAGGAACTTCTTCATATCTGGTTTCTAACCTTTATAAGATGAGGTATAGAGTGAATTGAAAAGGAGAAATAATTAATTTAGCCGGGTGAAGAGCAAGAGAATTTTCCCTTTGCCTAACAAGCAGCTCGCATCCTCAGGGCAATTAGTCACTGTCATATGAGGGCAAATGTAGAACCCTCTGCATGCTTGTTAAGTAAAAACTTACACATAGGTCACTGACACGTAAGAGAAATGCAGTGTAACCACTGAGCTATAGAAGATGTCCAGAGGAAACTGAGCCATGCAGGCAAAACTCCACTATTACAATAAATCTGTGTTATTTTAAATATAATCTAGTTTAGTCTCTTTTTTGTTGTTGTACCACAAGCAAAGTGGGTAAGTGCGCTGCAAGAACAATTGGGCTTTTGGTGCTCTCGCTGGTGCTGATCACCTGTATTCCTTTATGACATGTAATGATGATGGCCAAAACACAAGCCAAAAATATATATAATGAAATGGATTTTTTTTAAATTATCTCTCTGCATGGAGCTATTGTGTCGCTTTGTTCACTTCATAATAAAGCATTTAGAATATTTATAATACGCTGACTATAAACTACCTGCAGAAAAAAGCAGCGTTCTAACATATACCAGGATCTGTTTTCATGTTTGACTAGAGCTTTTTCACTCAACCCTTCATGCGCCTGACATATTTCCATCTCGACAATTTGGCCCAGTGCCTCGCCCAGTTAACACCAAACAAATCATCCCATCATGTACAGCAAACTGAAGAATAAAGTGAATTTCACAGCCCTTTAATGTGGGATTGTTTAATTTCACCATTTCTATGCATTATAAATGTACATTTCTTTCAGGGGGGGATTTTTCCAATACATACAGGGAGGGATATATAGGTCAGAGACCCCAGTGCCTTATCAGTAATTCGCCATTGCCTGGTTATTAAGGACAGCTTAGGTGGAGAGGGCTGGAGTACCAGGAGGGGTTAAGGTGAATTGATTGCCTGTGGACATGTTAAACATGACCCTGTCAGGCCTCCACTCCACTCCTAAAATGCACCAACCTGTGCCCCTCACTCCAAGTAATCAGCTGTAGAGGCTTTAATAAAATTCAGAAAGCCCCAAGAACTTCCCCCCAGGGACTCTACCAAGTTGGAAATAATCGAAACCCGCGGCAAGAGACATTTGCGCTGTGTTACCGTAGGAAGCATAACAAAATGCCTGGTGCTCTGAACCCTTAAAAGAAAAACGTTCTCGGGGAGAGAAGAAAAAAAACTTGTGGTTTATGAGCGTAATGGAAGCACACTGGTTGTTGTTCACTGTTAAACAGATTGGAAAGTAATCACCAAAGTGTCTGTTCCTCTGCCGATGCAGCAGCTTGCAGCAGAGGGGCAGTGGCAGGGTAATTACGGGGTAACGTGGGCTCAATCTGTCTGTAGACACCCTCCCTCTTGGAAGGGGGTGTTTCCCTTGATTAGCCCGACTCAGGGTGAAGCCCCCTCTGCAAACGGCAGATTGAAGTTCATCACAGGGGTCTCAGCTGCCAGTATGTTGCAATGAATTGCTTGGTGTAAGAAGGTGTTGACAGGAGCAGCTGGACATCAGAGAGTGATGAAAAGAAAGGGAAATTCATGGAGAACCCAGACAGAGAGGTCCATCGGGGGAAAAGAATTGGTCGTCTGCTGGTCGGGTGCAGAACTACAGCCATTGTAGTCCGGCCCCAGGCTCTGTGTGTGCACACGTGTGTGTGTGTGTGTGTGTACAAGTTGTCTTTGTTTATGTGAGGCCTTCATTGTGGAGGGAGCCTGCGTTTGAGAGTTAAGAACACTGAAGTGTATGAAGTTCAGTCACGCTGATTGATTGCATCACTGCAGCCTCTGGCAATTACTCAAGCGACAACCACCCTGAAACAGATATTCAAGTCAAATGATAACGTCAACCTTTCCAAAAAAATGACAATGTGCCTGAAGCGTGTCGACGAAGGGACAATAATGGTGGGGGCCGCATCCTAAATGTTTCTATTTTCTTCACGTCATCTCTTGGCAGGTGGAGTGAACACTGGCAGGAATTCATGTTGTAAAAAAAAAAAAAAAACGTTGAATGTGTCACTGTTTAAGACGCAGATGACATCAAACCTCGTTTAGCATCCAAATTATAAATAATGACATCGGACAGGCCTTCAGGGTGGCTGACGGCGGCGGCCTTACACACATGTGTCCATTGTCTCACAAGCGCTGCTCCTTAGCTCAGCAATGGTGACTAATGTTCGTGAAAATGAGAGGTGTGTGTGAGTGTGTGTGTGCGTTTTGATGAATAGAGATGGTGCCCTAAGGTGAGGACAGACTATATTGGTGTGATTCTACCATTCACTATATTAATGAACTGCCTAAAGGTGCAAATTAGGTTTTAATGGGTGTTACTTTATCCGAGCTCGGTTCTAGCGCACACACACAAAATATAGACCTCTCTCTCTCTCAATGCTCTTGCACATTTTGAAAAAATAAAAAAATAAAAAGCAATTACACTTCGCAGCCATTTCAGTGTCATGCCAAAATAAAATACAAACATTAGCGGCTCAACTTCTTTTATATAAAAAAATAAATAAAAGCCTATTCATTTGGTTATGACACTATGTTCCGACTCTTTTCCCTCCACACTTGAAATGCCTCAACTCATACTGCCAAATTGTGTCTTCCACCAGCTTACTGTGAACAAAGCCAAACCATTTTGCATGCCTGCGTGTTTGAACCACCCCCCCCCCCTTCATGCCGTATAATTTTACTCTTATTTATTTTTTGCAGGAGGAGAAATTTGGAAAGAGGAAATGTAGATTGCCACATTTCAAAGAAATAGGTGGGAAAAAAAGAGAGAAGTCTATCGGGTGGGAGAAGAGAACAAATGGCTTTTAAGTCAGCGGTTTGAGAGAGCAGCGGTCCGCCTAACATGGTCTCTTAGCATACTTGACACCAGCCACTACTTAATTAGCCGCCATCATCTCTGAGCCCCGGAGAAACAGGAACAGCCTAATGATTAATGATAAAAATGCCTTGGAAGAAGAAAAAAAGAAAAAGAAAAAAACCTTTGACAAAACACAACATGTCATCCTGTGTCCTCTGCAGACGTGAACTACTGCTGTGCTCCTCCAAGCCAATGGAGATTATTAATGCTCACAAACGCCCCAGATTAAACTCACATTTGTTTCTGCTTTTCTAAACACAGATGGAATTTTTCAGACACTGTTTGCATTTATAATTGCCCCCCCCCCCTGCCATTAGTAAACAATAAGGTGTTTTTTGACAGACATAATGGCTGACTGTGCAAAGTCTACAGGGAAATCTGAAGAGTCATGTTTCTGTCCGCATGTAATGTAAGTATTGCATTTTTCATGCTTTGACTCAACTGAATCTCTCAGCATACTGAAAAAAAAATCAATTGCCTTTATTGATCTATAACTAATTAAGAGAAGATAAATGGTTCAACTAAACAAATACAGGCTCCATAATGAGCCGATACAGTGCAACACACATTAATTGACTTCTTCATAACAAGAGGCTATTTTTCTATATTAGACATCGTACGGTGTTCAACAAGCACTAATGTGACTGGTAAGATACCTGAAGCTGGTATGACATCATTTATATGTGTATGTAGCTTCCAGTAGAGAAGATGTCTTATCTCCACAACATCATTGCATGTGTGTGTGTGTGTGTGTGTGTGTGTGTTACACCAGTGTAGCAACCAGATCCCAGGGTACAAAAACTAAATAAATAAATAAATAGAAGCACCTCTCTGGTGTGCCTCGTGTTGTGTGTAGTCACCAGCGATCAAAGGCTAATTAGTTTCCGCTGACACGGCCCTGAGGTCAAAGATCATGACTGATGTCATGGAGATGATGGTGGAGAGAGGGAGAAGCAGGGGAGAGCCCAGGGATCCCGATCCTCATTAACCAGAAAGTGTTGCTCTCGAATCAAATCCCAGACTCAACTTTTAAACCGAACACGTTTTCCTCTTCTAATCACTCGTATATGGAAATCGGAAAACATCGCGCTAACGTCTCGTCCCCCCGTTGTGTGTTTTATTAGAACGTAGAAAGAGATATCAGTTATACATTTACTGTATGTTTCCCAAAGGCCTGTTTAAAAATAAAATCCACAAATATATACACTTTGCAGTTTGCATTACACAGTATAGTGCCAGGTTATTCCTGGTTATGAACGACATAGACGCATAACCAGGGGCTCCCTCTACAGGCCGGCTGTGGAATCCAGCAGCGGGCAGCTGAGCTCTCACCGACAGTAACAGGCGCTCTGGCAATGCTTCATTTGTCATAGCAGATGTTCAAAACTATTTTCCCTGGAAGCCTAAAATTTGAAGAAGTAAATTAATATCCCCTCCCCTCCCGTTTTAAGTCCCTCAGACTCAGTTCATAGCCTGCACTAAGTGCCCTTGTTGACTCAATTGGATTAGCACTAATATGTAAACACAGGAGGTAAGAGGAGTAATCCTCTAATGAGGGGGAAAAAAGTGAATAAATAAGTTGAAATGCCATGCCTCGCCTTTAACGGAGGCATCTGTCAGGTAAGCTGGATGTGTGTAGAGTGAACGCAGGTATTAAATGTGGTCCGGGGGATATTCTGAGGTAAACAGTTGTGACCATTCAGTGACAGCGTAATTACTCGTTTGTAACTTAGTTGGATAATAGGAGCACCGCCTCGAGGGGATAAGACAAAGACTTGTTAATTATTAAAGCTTACATCAGCCAGGCACTAGAGAGTTGCAATTATTAATGTTGTTGTTCTTGTTTGTGCTTAAACACTACCTCCGCTGTTAATATGCTCATTAACCAAAATGAGTGATTTTATTACTCTTGATTTGGTTTGGGGTTTGTTAAACGTGTCAGGGCTCAGCCGGCGTTGTTTACTGGGAGATGAACTCTAGTGGACAAGTGACGAGAGAAGCTTCCTGATTCTTATTAACTTAGATTAATTCTTTAAAATAATATATTATTATATACATATTCATCATAACCATTAAGGGTATTAACTTGTTGCTCTTTGTCGCACTCATTTGTGGTGCAGTTAACTATATTTGTTCTATTAAAAACATATTTTCATTCAGTTTAATCACATCCACTGCGAGGCTGATATGGTGACACTTATCGGACTGCAAAGATTCACTCCCAATTTAAATATAATGTTGCATTGCATTTAAAATTAAAACAAGTTCTGTCTAATTAAGCAAATGTTCTCGCCCAGATGATCCAGTGCCATATAACGTCCTCATTGAAATGGTGGTCATAACAACCTATCCCGTGAGGGGGAAATACTTTATTAATATCTCTTGCATAGACGATCATATGGCTCAAAATGTGAACGGGTATCTGCAATTCAATCCAGAAATGTAGTTATAAAATATAAATCCATTCTTCAGATATAGAAACATTAGTATTAATAAAAAATAAAAAATAAAAAATAAAGATAATGGCGCTTACTTCTGGTATTTTTGTAGTTTGACTGTCTTGAAGAAATGTAACTTCCTTGATTCTTGTTGTTCTGAGTTTATACTCATGGTTGATTCACTTACTGTAAGTTACGTTGGATAAAAGCGTCTCCTAAATGACATGTAATGTAATAATTTATTAAGTGACATAGTACTGATTCTTTACTGTCTTTTAAGATAACAGCAACTCCCAAACTGTGACCAATAAACGCCCCTCTTACATCTTGCCGATAGAGATTTCAGGTGTCCACACTGTTGTTGTCCCTCTAATTGGACCCGTCTGTTGACCGAGGGAATAGAAGAGCATCTAAACACTGCATGCCTCTTATAGTGCAGCTATAGTTTATGTGTGTGTCTGACTTATTATAATAAAGAAATAATTGGTTTAACTAAAAGTTAAATAACAATAATGAGCTTTACTTTACATTTTGCATATCTATTTACTTGTTTCCATTGTTCTTCATTTACTCCATCACTTGAGACTTATCTCCCGTGACTCCTTCATTCTCCTCCAAATCTATATCGCCTTTGTCTAATTTGGAGAAACATTAGACGGACATATTCTTAAAATACACGGAAAACAACCTCCCCCAAAAAGAAAAACCAAAAAAAAGTGTTAAAAGCAAACAAGCAATTATATTTGTTCACTCTCCATTGTGAGCTAAAAAAACATATGCAGCTTGAAAGGGTGTTCCTTTTCTAATGGGCCCCGTGGGGACGAAGGGTTAATTGATGCAGATGTTGATCGCTTTTACACACGAT
Organism: Pseudoliparis swirei; assembly: GCF_029220125.1. Taxonomy (NCBI): domain Eukaryota; kingdom Metazoa; phylum Chordata; class Actinopteri; order Perciformes; family Liparidae; genus Pseudoliparis; species Pseudoliparis swirei. The sequence goes on along the minus strand of NC_079410.1, from coordinate 5,576,120 downwards.
GCAGGGAGCATCTCCCCGGTGGCTCCTATTAGAGGCAGTTTTAATGAAGTGCTAAACAGAAGGCTTTCCTACAGCGTGGCCTGTCCTTAGGAATACTCAGCAAAGAAAGCACTTCACAGGGAAACAAGGTCCCCTATTGATCGGCGTGCCAAATAACTGAATCCTTTCCAAATCAATGCTTATTTCTCAACTTATGGAACCTAATAGAAGACAACGTGAGAGAGTCAATCAGAGAGGCGTTAGGGCTCGTGAAGGAGTGTGTGGTCGTCACGTGGAGAAAAGAAGACCAGCGCAGGGTTTTTAAAAAAAAAACTCTGTGTTAATGGTGCCGATAATTCAGCTACAGTTTAATGGGTAAAGAGAGTGCATATCATTTGAGATTTTTTTTCTTTTTTTAAATGGCTCAAATAATTTTATATGTTTATACTATTTTCTTTTCTGAAATTACCCAAGAAAAAGAATGATCACAGCACATAATGTGTGCTAGTGAGTGGAGGTTGGTTAAAGTGATGGTAATGTAATGGGGCTTCTCACGCAGCGTTACCAGCCCATAGTCACTAAATTCTGCTCATTAAAATGACAAACCCAAACACAGAGTTACTCGGGCGTGATCTTCAGCTGTGTATGGCATCTGGCCCTGACGCACCTCCGCCCCCCAACTCCCTAGAGCATCGCACGCAACCACACACACACAGACAGAGAGAGAGAGAGTAACCCCAATCAAATTTTTTAAACAATCAGCGTTGCTTTCATTTCCAATTTAGTCACCTGCCACAGGCTCTTATTAGTGTCCACTGTGATACAATATTAGAGGTTTATAAATGAGGACGGTGCCGTCCTCCCCTTCAGACTGAAGGAGTTTCTGCCTTCTCCCCAGTCAGCTTCGCACTCCATCCGTCAGCCTCTTCCATCCTGATTATCAGGAGACACCAATTTCAAAGAGACATCTTAATAGCGATGTCAACGTATTAATTAGAAGTGTTAATGAGCTAAAAGCAACCCAAATTAAATTAATACAGCACTAGACGTAGAGAGCGAAATTAGCTTCAATTTCTGTAAATGATTCTGAAGTGTGCGCAACGTATCAGCCCGTCTGAACATTCCCATCCCCCAAAGCTAATCAAGAGCTACATTGCAATTAGCTGCTTAATTAAAGCAACACTCTGCTCGGGTAAATCCGGGCGCAATTAAGTAATGGCTGTTATAGCATGAAGACAGACTGTACTTTTCTTCTGGAGGAAAAATAAATAAATAGAAAACAACATATTCTATCCCTAATGGCCTGCAGGGGATTGAGCCAGCCAAGACGTGCCAAGACGGAGATGTTTCCATCTAAACGCTTCAATGAGGATCTTTGCTCCAGCTGGAAGCCTTGTGAATCCATGACAGCGAGGCAGATCAAACCGCCGCGCCCAGGGTGGCCAAGACATCGGAATTGGCACCGACTGGGGTGACCGTGTCCCAATCGCCAGCTCTGTTTTAGCAGCTCGACGGCTTCCAGTTGGACAGAGGAGCTCCAGACTATTGACACTCTGCACATATTTCTGCAGTGGACCTGTTACTGATCCCTGTGGACACTGTTGTCCTTCAGTCCCTGCTGGTGTGGCTGAAATGTACTCGCGCTGAGAGATAAACAGTCCCGGAGCCAAAGGGGGAAAACCGTCTGTCTGCTTTATATTCACATTTAGTTTAGAGATATCTGTAAATTTGATGTATTTTTACAGACATTTTCAGGCGATCAAAATGTGACATTATAACTTGTAAGAACTGAAAACACAATCAAAGGTTGCGAGACAAAAACACACTTACAAGATGACGCCGAGGTAGTGCCTGTCAATCATACAGAAGGCCCGCCTTATCTTACTGGATTGAGAAAACTTGAAACTTGAGATTGAGACCATAAACTCATGTTTACTGAGGTAATGAATAAAGAGAGAAGGAATCATTTTCTCACGTACCGCAATAAAATTAACCTTTTTTTTTTTTGCGACCGGAGGAGTCGCCCCCTGATGGCCAGTAGAGAGAATGCAAGTTTGACTCCATTTCCTTGTTGCACTGCATTGTGGGACAATAGCATACAGACCTATTTTTCTCGTGTCATCTTTATTTTGTGACGATACAAAAGCTGCTTGACGTCCGTGTGTATGAAATTGGGACACAGCTCATGTTTCATCAGCACTGGAGCGGGATAGTTTTCCACGGATGATGACGGAAAAACAAAAAAGGCGCCGTCTAAAATCGTAAATCTTTTTATTCCACTGGAGAGTAACAGCTTTCAGGACCTCCGAAAGGTTGCAATAACTGCACCAACGGAAATCAGAATTGCATTTCTGACAAACAAAAAAAGCACTTTGTTAAGTTCAAGTAAGGAACCACCCTGCTATACTCAGATATTCTGTTTTTTGTATAATCGCTGAATGAGTGGTGATCTGTGATTAACAGCCGTCCCAGAGGCGGAGTCCAGGGACCGTGGTGTAAACGCCATCCTTCAGCAGGTGTAGGCCACAGCTGAGCATATGCCGCCAGGTAACCAGGCTGCTTTTGCTCTACAGAGACTCCACTGTGATCGTTTCCCTGGGCCCGCTTCTGCTGGGAACCGGTGTCACTCACAAACACCATCTGCCTGGAAACAGATCTGCCCGTTTAGAGCATTTATCAGCGGGTCAAGGAGTGGTGCCTTCCCTCAAAGGAAGAGGCCCACACACCTGGGGAAGAAAACAATAGGAGAAGACGCTTTGCACTTCTTTTATAGCTCCTAATTTCCGTCTTTTTTTTAAAATCAGCCATGTAAACACACAAAACGGTAAAAGCACCAGGCACAAGAGATGGCTCAGATCCCACAGAGCTCCAGGATGCCTTTCCTTTTGCTGGAGTGAGGGGGGTGCGTTGGGGGGGAAAGACACCTGAAGTGTTTGACGCTAAATTAGCTTTTCAGAGACAATAATTAGACTTCTCCCCCTAAAGGTAAATTACCTGCTAACCAACTGAACTGTGTTCTAATTATAGGATCCTGCCTCTGAGCAATTGCCAAGGATCCGTGTTCCTTGCAAGAAGATGTAAAACATTTTTTTTTTTTTTAAATGCATTTTGAAGTGATAAAGCCTCCAGAATTCAGAGTGGAAACATGTTCTGAAATACTGACGGATCACATAACTGCAGTAACTTTTTAGAGGATTTAAACAAGATCATTTCATACAGCAACCAGATGGCAGCCATCGTTCCTTCACGTGCGTTTTGACAGAGGAGGTTGACTGAGCAACACTGGATGGCTGACAACTCACTACTTATCTGTGCTTTGCATATTTTGCCGTTGATGTCGTGACACTGCAAATTGATTTGTAAGACACCCAGCCGGTGGAATGGATATTGAATATTTACACTCGCCGTGTAATAAAAAAACCTATCGTGTCTGCGATGGGGAGGGACTCGTTGGCCTTTGGGTCGAGGTAATTTCTCATTGTTCTGCTGGGTTGAGCGTCGAGCCTCCCGCAAGGCGGCACTGTGGCTGTGGAGCGCTTGCTAAGCCACAGCAAAAAATAAAAAAAGGGCCACACATTTGAATTCATCACCCGTGCCGATAGCCTGCCACTAATTAATATGTAAATTTAACACTGTTTGTTTGCTTGCCGTGTCAAACTTTGATGTGAGTAGAGGCTTCCAGGTTAACGGAGATTGAGTGGAGATTGAGGGCTGGAGACCTGCCACGTATCCCCCCCACCAGCCTGTGATCTAATATTTTATTTAAATACATTGACTAATGCCGAATGTCTCCGCAGCTTAGAACCTGGGAGACGGGCTAATGATATTTTATTAAGCCAGAGTAATTGAGGATCCCATCAAAATATGTAATTAAACACTTAAGCATAATTATCCAACACAGTAGGAACCCGAATGAATTAATTAAAAAAACGTCAATACATCAATTTATTTGAATTCCTTTGTCCCTTTTCTACTTGTAATAATTAACATTTTAATTGCCTTAATTTGTGATGAGTAAAAGAAATTCACTCTTAATTCGACACCGGCAATAAAGCACGAAATGTGAGCACACAGGAATTTGTATCGCGGGGAAATGATGATGAATGTTAGACGAAGACCACTCAACTGCGGCCCAGAGAAGGAAAAACTGCTAAAATTAGAGAATTTTTTTTGGGAGTAAAAGTGGGGGAAGTGTTAATTTTGTGTGTGTGTGTGTGTGTGTGTGTCTTTGCTTGCCTGCTCGCATGCCTGGGTATATGTTCATTATCAGCCGGCTGCCTGGGTTTGATGCATACCTGGAGAGCAACTTAATATCCTCAGGCCACTACTACATGTCAGGCCATGAGAAAGATACACACACAAGACAGAGGAACATCTCTGGCCCCAGTGGAGCCATTTACCTTTCTCCAAGTAGGTTCAAGATATTAATTAAGATAAATCTAACTCAATTCACACATTTTGCCATCTGCCTATTTATCAGAATTATGTTAATCATTTCTGCAGGGCAGAAGAATTATTACCCATTTTGTGCGTAATTCACATTAACATTCAGAACTAAATGATTCTGCAAATACTGTTCCGTGTGGACTCTTTACACCGGGACATCTTTTCAGCATACAGTAGTAAAAAAACTATATATATTTTTTTTTAAAGTGACACATTTATAAGACATAGCGCTTTCCCTCTGGTACTCCCACAAACAATATGGAAATGTATCCATTCTAATCACACACGGCCTCAGGATTTGTTCATCATGATGCACCTCGTGCTTTAAACAACACAATAATGTTATGATGATCCATTCCGTCTGGGTGGCTGTGATTTGATGAGTCAACGTTGCTTTTTTTCTTCTCTTTTCTTTTTTTTTTGGGCGGGGGGAGGGGGGGGGGCAATAAATGAGCTGGTTAATTAAACTCTGAGGAGATAATTAAGATGAGACGGCTGCTTGAATCACTCCGGTCATTCTGCCATTATCTGGGGCAGGCCGACAGGTGGCACGGGCCCGCGTCAGGTGACAGCTCAGCCAACGGATCGCACTATGAATATGGGCACATTTCATAGCGTCGCGCCCCCCCCCCCCCCAGTGCAAAAACACTCCTAAAGACGCACATGTTGTGCAAATCTACCGTAGTTTATAGAGCCTTTCGGACTTGATTTCAGCTTTTAAGTCTGTGGATGCTGCTGGCATGTCTGGGTCAGAGTCCAGGGGTGGAAGGAGTGTGCTCGGGTTAAAACAAGGGAGATCATACTCCCGCACAAGCCAAGGACTAATGAGGGTGAAGAGGGGGCCAGGCAATGCTACGTGATTAAATTTAGATCTGGAGGGAGATCTTGACCCATGGTGGCCCACGTCTAAGTGACATTTACCCAAGAGAAACACACTGCAGCCGAGGCTTATTAACCTTTTATAGATCTAAGAACTGCCGCCTGTATTAATTGGCAATTGGATTATTAAATTGACCAAATTCAGAGTGATTTGATCCAACAAGGTCCACAATGTGGAGGCTATTTTGAAAGGTCCGTTCTGTGGCACTGCGTGCATCCCGTCCATGTAAGAGGTTCAATCTTCTAAAGTAAATTCTCGGGGAGAATTCTCAGCCAATTATGGGATTGCAACAAGCGTTATTTGAGGTAAGTCATTAGGTTAACTGTGAATTACACCGTCAATAGGAAAGAGCTTGTATCAGGTTCCTAGGAAATATAAATCAGAGCAAAAATCTATGTCATGATGGAAATTGTGTTGAATTCATCCCTCTTGTTTATTGTTCAATCTTTTCCACATTTAAGACCAATTAGTGACTTAATCGAATCAGCTCGATTAAATAATGGATGCAAATGTTGCTCTAATTACACTGCCGCCTTTTTATCAATAGATTACGAATTGTTTATACACATTTCGTACCGACTCAACCAATTACAATTATAAAATGGACTCGCAAAAGTGATGTAATCATAAAACCAGAAAGTATACTATGGCTTTTAAACAAACATATTTCCTATGTATGGATCAGAAAACAGATCATTTCATAATTAATATTGTTGATGGTGAAAATAGGTGTGACAATAAGTCAAAATTATTAAAAAGCTGTAATTTTTTAAATTGTATTCATGCATTACCAACTTGGTTTTCAGAATACTTCTGAATTCATCTATATGGAAACTTAAAGCTTGACAATACAAGTGGTGCATTTGAACTGTGTCTGTGGAGCCTATGTTTAATATTGATTCGGTATTATATTGTAAATGAAAAGCATGTTATAGTTGCATATCGCCACCTCCCTAAAATAATCTATTTTTTTTAATTTTCTCAATCATCTCCTCATGATACTGGCCACCTCTGGTAAAACCTCCTACATCCTCAGTTGAACACGTGATTCTACACCTGTAGTAAAATATATCACAATATCAATTATTGATCAGTATGTGTCACGTTTATTGTGTTTTCGGAAAAACTGAAAAAATGAAATATGCCATTATTTTAGGAAGGTGACGATATGAAAAATGTATAAATAATGCTACTCTACATTCAGACAGACCCTTGAATCGTGTGCAGGTTCTGTTGCAGGCAGAGCCCTAATCCCAGATGCAGATTTGAATCATCCCTTTAACTACGATAATTCTCCGTTAATACACAATGCATTCGTCAAATGTGAAATAAGGACGACGATGAAGCGGCTGAGTTTGTACAACAGATTTTCCCAGCAGCTCTGAAACTTGCGTCTGTCCCGCGGTGTTGATCCGAACGAGACGGCCACTTTTATGGACTTCTTACAGTTGGTTAAAATGACCGACAAGCACCGGGAACATTAGTTATGTGCCACAAGTCCCATACATCAACTGTCTTGTGACGAGTAAGGGAGGGATCAACATATTCCAAATGAGTAGACATAATCCCACTGAATGTGGAGTTAAGCCATTTCATAATTAGCAGATTTTCTAATGTATGCCAGGCTTTAATGACCTTTGCAAATGAGAATGGTTGTTTGAATTTCCATCCTTCACATCATTCTATCCCTGCCATATCTGCCTGATAGAATGAGTGCACCAGTTGATGATATGCATAAGCTTAATGAACAAGTGCACACACTTCTGAATGGAAACTGATGGGCTCAAACCGGGGAGATTGGAAATGCATTTCCACACCTTGCATATCATCATCATAAGTGGCGTCTCTCTGACCCGTTAACAATGCATTTCAAGCCTTTTCCTTCAATTAGGCACACTTCTCAATCAGATTTCGCTCATCAAAATAGCATTAGCATACTATAGTATAAAGATATACTAGACTCCTATAGCATCGCAAGCTTTTAACTATTGCAAATTGCAAAATGAGCATTTGTTCATGCATTTCAATGTTCTCAAGTGTCCATTGGTTCTCTCACAACTATCAGTGTTGATTTCAGGCACAGCAACGACAACAAAAACTCTGATAAAGTAGCATTCAGTAGCTTAAAAAAATCCTGATATTTCTGATATTTCAGCTGGGTACTCAAAAAAAGAGCTACAAAATAATAAGTCTGATGTGTAAATCAGCAAGTGTTGGCTAACAAGCTCACCATGTCAACATTAATGCCACGCCTTGTTGCCACCGCTTCCAAAAGGCCAACAAAAGCCGTTGTCAAGTACACACTTGCAAATAAATTGACAATGACTCCTTTTAAATCATAGATTGAAGCTGTAACCTTTCACTTATTTTACAGCAAATATGGTGGATCATCCAAGTACGACTAATGCACACTTATAATTTGAGATATAGCTTGTAGAGGGATGACATTCCCCCAGAGAGACTGTCACAATGTCTTAATAGTGTTGAATCAGAGCATCTCTAAAGGAGGTTTGGCTGTTGTTGTTTTACCAGTCAAACTCACGTCTTTGCTTGCATCTCGGGAAAAGACAAATATTCAATTCTGCAGTCGTGTCCAATTATGCTTCTAAAAGAAACATGTAATCCACATAAGCCCACAGCAGTAAATAACGATATGTTTTCCAACATGCAGCTATGAATGTTGGACCAAATTGTTAAACAAAAGTTTATGCAGTACACTCGATAAAACCCTCAGCAATTCATTTGAAATGTGTATTTTCCTACTTTTAAACACCGCTGCTACTGATCGCACAGACATCCCTACCAACCTTCAAACTCCACACACACACACACACATGCCATTTAGCAGACGCTTTTATCCACAGCGACTTGCAGTAAGTTCATCAACCACGAGTACAAACTCAGAACAAAAATCAAGAAAGTAATATTTCTTCAAGAAAGCCAAACTAGAGTAATACCATGAGTAATACCACAAGCAATACCATCAGTAATACCATCAGTAATACTATGAGTAATAACATGAGTAATACCAGAAGTAATACCATGAGTAATGCCACAAGTAATACCACAAGCAATACCATCAGTAATACCATAAGTAATACCACAATCAATACCATCAGTAATACCATGAGTAATACCATCAGTAATACTATGAGTAATAACATGAGTAATACTATGAGTAATTCAATTCAATTCAGTTTATTTGTATAGCCCAATTTCACAACAACAACAAATTTGTGAGTGCTTTACAATCTGTACACATAGACATCCCTGCCCCAAAACCTCACATCGGACCAGGAAAAACTCCCAAATAACCCTTCAGGGAAAAAGGAAGAAACCTGAGGAGAGCAACAGAGGAGGATCCCTCTCCTAGGATGGACAGATGCAATAGATGTAATGTGTACAGAAGGACAGATTTAGAGTTAAAATACATTCAATGAATATGACAGTGTATGAATAGTTCATAGTAGGCATATTCCACGATGGAGACCTCCACGATCCATCAGGCAGATGGCGGTGGGGAGGAGGAGTGGGCGGAGTCTCAACAGGACAGTGGCGTAGTCATGAGCAGGAATTCCACGACCCAGACGATCCATCAGGCAGATAGGATCTATGCCGTCTCATAGGGTCCGAGTAATACCATAAGTAATACCAGAAGTAATACCATCAGTAATAGCCTACTATGAGTAATACCATAAGTAATACCAGAAGTCATACCATGAGTAATACCATAAGTAATACTATGAGTAATAATAACATGAGTAATACCATCCGTAATACTATGAGTAATAATAACATGAGTAATACCATCAGTAATACTATGAGTAATACCAAAAGTAATACCAGAAGTAATACCATCAGTAATACCATGAGTAATACCATGCAAGTGCCACTGAAGTGCTAATCTGTTTTTATTCAAGATATAGTTGGAAAAGACGCAGGCTATAAAAAGGCATCAATAGTTGTTTTTGGGGGGTCTGGGTAAATGTGAAACAGTAAACAATTCCTCTAAATGAAGGTTAAGCCGGCGGCGTAACGTAGACCACGAAGTGACAGCAGTCGTTTCTGCTGAGTAGACACATTTCAGGATACCCAACTATCCGCCCGTGTGGAAGCCGAGTTTCATCCAGTTCTACCGCCTACGGACGCGTCGAGCGTTCTCCCCCCCCCCCCGCTCGTCACGACGCCCCGCAGGAAGCCGCGTGGCGGGCTCTGCGAAAAGTCACCGACGTTCATCGTGGCTTTAACGCTATCGAACTCTAATCTGCCTGGGATTTCACGTGTGTTAACACAGCTACAAACGCAGGAGATCAAACACTCCACCGGCACTACACAAACGTCTCAATATATTAACTAGACAACAACCGATTCAATCCAGAGGATTTGCATGAGAAACGTGAGCATTAGTGAACAGAGACAAGTCTTGTGCCTTCAAACCTGATCCTTTGTGAGACGGGATGCGAGACACGAGCCTCTCGTTTTTTTGGCAGATCTGGGCAACGGCCTGACCACAGAGCTGAAATACGATAATTGCTTAATTAGTTGACCCAATTCTTTAAGCTTCTTTTAGCATATTAACAAGAGCTATGGAACAAACAGTTGTGTTTCACACGAGGTGGTGTTTGTTTATGGGAATTACAATAATGAGGATCAAATACAAAACATACGGTCAATGGCACCCCTTTCATGGAATCTCTGCTTTAGAAAATCTATTTATTATTTGATTTCGGCAGCACTGAGGCGCTTTTTGTTTACGCGATAACTCAATTCAGCCTTTGTCTTATGCTCACGCAACAACAAAATCATGCTGCTTATTTGTCATTGACGTTGTCCGCTGTATGTTTTTGCGTGTATGGTTTTTGTTTTTGTGTCTGTTTAAACAATTAAGCTGCTTCGGGGAATAATTTGACCGCCCTCTCAATATTTCTGGACATTTGAGCAACAAATGAGAGAAGCGAGAGAGAGAGAGAGAAAAAAATCTTATTAGATTGAATGATGATTGAAATGGATTCATTTACATTTTCTGCATGCATACTTTACATACATGATCTTTGCTCAGCACGGGCAGTTCTGGGCAAAAGAGCACTATTTGTACGAGATGAACTCATCTATATGCTAATTCATTGGCATGTAGACCTGCTTCATTCCCTCCATTCAGGACTGTTTACCTATTAGCTCTGATAGATGCAAAGGGAATTGGCATATTATAACCAAAAAGCTAAGGAATACAGAGCATTAGCACTACATCACCTGTTATTATATGTAGATTAGGGTGGCATTTCTGCCCTTTATTTAAGCTGAAACAACAACTTCCGAGACGCTTATTACAAATAAAATAAGCCAACTCTTTCACTTAACTGAGACTTGTTGCCCCGAACAAAAGGCTCGGTGGGTTTTCCTGAATTCCTTCAAAGAACTAGAGCACGACACCGAAACGAGCTCTGCTCATTCAAATGAGGAATGATCTGACCCTCGGAGAGGGAATACAACTTGGACTGTTTCGCATCTCACAAGTCGATGTCCGGGTTTCAAGGCGCTATAATGTTCTTTTGTGCATGCGGATGCCATTCATAACATTACATAGCACAATACCCCGACTTAAATGTTGCCTCGAAACATCAGCGGGGCCCTATGAGGAGACGTTTCAAGTTACAAGTGATGCCTAAATGCTAATGTGATTGCATATGAACCAGGCTGAAAGATGTAATCAACCCATTCCTGATTCAGACCACTATTTGTGTTGAAGAGGAGGACAAGCCCCTTTCTTATTGTCTATGTAATTCACCAAAATTGCCACTTACAGCGGCTAAGAGCAGGACGTTTCATCTCCAAGCTTTCCTCTGGTCTTTGGACACTCATCCCATTTCTACTTGCTTCCAGAAGTGCCACCACTTCATTAACCTTGCCGGGCACGAGATAAGAGAGGCAGTGCATCAAAGCCGCCTGCCCACAGAGAGAACAGAGCCCCGCATGGCTCCACTACACAGCAGCCATCACACACACAGTCCACACACCATCCAACACACAGAAAAGGACCTTTTGTGTTCCAAACTGTCATTCAGAACAGTGTTTTGTGGCCTGTGTGTGTGTGCAAGACATCATTATGTTTTAAATATAATTCTAAGTGCTTGTTCTAAAAGGTTTTAAGGGTGTTTGAGTGGTCTGGGTCAGACTTTTCATTGGCTCAGACCCTGCAGACACTTATTTCTGGCGTCTCACTGCACAGGAGGTCAGGTAGACAGGGCTGTCATCACTATACCTAAAACCTTGAAAGTGCGAAAATTAAACTAGAAAAGCATCAAAGCCAACTTCAGCCCGATGAGTAACGACTCCCGACTTCCTCTAAGCATGAAACTAGATGGTAGCAAATGTATTAACTGAGTCACAATATTGTTTTACTTGCACCACATACAAATCTCTCTGGTGCATTTAATCCCTCTACCCACAGTTTCCCCAGAAAGGAGGATACAAATTATTTTCCTTTAGTGGAAACTCTAAATCCCTGTCTGGATTCTGTTAAAAGGCTTAAAATGTCACTAAATGCCAAGGCTGAGACTCCTGCTAACACGTAGGTCTTTAAGACAAGATGTTAAAGCGTTGAAAGTTACCTGAAATTGATGAGGTTAATATTCTTATCGCAAACCGAGGCTTCTGTGAGAGTGGATATTGAAAATAGCCACGTAACCCCTTCATATTAGAGGCTATCACGAGGATTAGCGGCATAAACACCAATTACACATTTAATTGTTTATTGTGAGTTGTATTTAGAAAAGCCTGCCACAGTGCATAAATTAAAAAGGATTTGGATATGGAGACGGGGGGGGGGGGGGGGGGGGAATTTGCCACAATATGGTATCATCATAAGTATGTATTTCAGTAGAGGAGACGAGGAAGTGTTCCCAAAATATCAAGTCAAAGTGCTGAACGCTAGGCTGTAAATGAGTAATTTACCATGAATATTCTTCTCTATCCCTTTACAGCTATATGGATTTCCAAAACCACGTAAAAGGCTACAAGCATGGAAGGGTCTGTCACCGAAAATTTGAAATAGAGGACAAAGGGCCACCGAGTAAATAGTAAAAAAAAAAAAAAAATGTTTTTAGACACCATCCTTGGAGTTCTCTGCCAATGTGAATCAGAGGTAAAATACAGTGCATTAAGTCGACCTCTGAGGCAGCACAGAGGAGGGGAGAGTGAGACATTCCACTATCTATTAAGACTGGCGTTATGTATATATTGTGTTTTGAAGGAATTTTACTGATCCACAAAACCAGCAGGGGAAGGATAAGAGCGAGTCCCTATAAGACCATGTGGTAAGCAACCGCAGTGCAGCATCTCAAGCAAGTTGAAAGTTGCTGCGCCGTTAAAGAGAAAGTCTGGCAGAATCCTGCATGCCCGCTGATAACATGGTTGGATTAAGGATGTTTAAGGGAAGTGAAAATTATTCATTTGAGATGGATGAAAGCTGCACTTGTCAAGTCTACCAGTCATGCACTTCATACATTTCATTTCCACTAGCCAGCGTGCATAATTTCCCCTCAATGCAAATTTCTACACACCGAAAATTGTGAGCATATTTACCCCCGGCCGCCTTTAACACATTCTCCGACACAGAAAATGGATCATCTCTATTGAACAGGGACCAAAACAATGCAATTGGGTTTGCAGGAGGTGTGAGAATCTAATTTTGTGCAGGAAGATAAAGTCACAAGACTCTGTAGAGTACAAACAATGGCTTTCGTTTTGGAAATCAAGCCCCGAAATCAAAAAGAGACAATGTGCGGTTGCCCTGCTCAAAGAATGACATGCACGGATATTATTTTAGCAAATTGGCAATTATAAAAAAATAAATACTTCATGTTATAAGTGTAATTGCTGGTTTTAGGTGCTAAAAGTCTCGGCCTTAGTCCTCGCAAATAAACATACATACACACATAAATGTATCTATAAACACTTCCTCTATACAAATATTATGATCTCTCTGATGAGAATTAAGTCTCCAGTCTGGATGGCCAATAAACTAGAGGCACGCTTCTCGTTTACTCAGAGCTAATGAGCCTGATAAAATTACCTCGAGGATCATAATTACAGACAAGTGACACACACACACACCTACACACACGATTGTGTTGCAAGTGGCAGCGTACAACAGCTAACCTAAAGCATCACAAAGCACTCACGTCTTATTAATAGAATAACAGGCTAATAGCAATGTGCACAAGCAAAGATTATACATTCTACATTTTCATTCAGGGAGCCTAAACAATTCAGCTAATGAGACGTATAGAAACCAGTGTTATTTAACAATACTGCTTTTTTTTTGTTCTTTTTAAATGTTCTGGATTAACAGAACGCAAGGTGCTGAACAATATTACAATATCCACCTTTATGTCAGTTCAAACTGATTTAACCAGCGTTTTTTTTTATAAAGACGAAGCACTTCATGGGTAATGGCATATTTTAATGAACGACTGCCGCCTGGACACAAGCGCTCACCTCAGAGAATTCCATTTCATCACACATTCACAGGATGAATTGTTTTACTTATGAATATTAATGTCCCTCTAATTTGAGGCTGTTGTTAATGCTTGTCGCTAGGAGCTTGGCAAATCAGGTCCCATTCCTGTTAAAACCATGTATTAGACACCCCCCTGACACTAAGCCCTCGCCTTTGATTCTTAATTGCAGTAGTGCAAGCATTCGCAGTAGATGGGGCGCAAAGCTTTAATTAACTCTAATATCACACATTCAGTCTCGACTGTCAACCACATCACGCGTGTGCATTTTGTACCAATATCATCCCCAACTCTGCTCAGCTAGAAAGAGCGTGTTCCCAGTTCATGATCACAATGTCACGCATCTCAAAGTGAGGGATATGTAGTTTTACAAGTAGCTGTAATATATTGACGCCGGTGAATTATCTTGGAAGTCGTCAAAAAATTAAAAAACCTTATTAAAAAGGCGTACGATTGCCGCCCAGCTTTAATGCAAAAGGAGTCGCGGCATTGTTGGTTTCTTACTGAAAGCGACGTCTGATCTTGGCAGTCGTGGAATCATCGGTGAAGCCTGAAATACGGGAAGTGGTGTGATAAAAAGTTCAAGGACGTGTTTAAATAGAAAGATGTGTGCCAAAGGAAGCTGTTAAGTAAATAAATCAACCTCTCGTATACGCTAATCTTCAAAGGATTTATTGGGACTACAGATTTCAAGTTTAAAAATACTATAAATGGGAGTACAAGTATGTTTTCAAGAGCACTTAAAGGCAACATTACAGCACATTCCTCACAAACACCGCGGATGCCATTTCCACACATGAATGACTCCACACAACCTTTGAACATTTCTAATAACTCAGGTACGGGGAACATTTCTGATGCAGATATTAGTAAAGAGTAATGTTTAATTAAACCCGGTTTCAAGATAAAGAGCTCAATACAAACCTATAGTTTATAAGCCTTCCCCGGCCATAAGCTACCGCTCTACCTAATCCTCTTTCACATAACATTATTGCATCAGCACAGCTGAACATTTTTGCAGCATTTATAAAATTAGCAAAGAAATTAAGTGTCCGTACTGTGGCAAATTGGATTTCCGAGTTGCTGCCTTGTGCTGTAAAGCAAACCCAGGCTGCCACCTACAGTACGGCGAGAGGGGAGCTGCAGTCTGCAACATGTGTGGCGCTCGGCTTTACGCGTCGTCGGAGCCTTTTTCTTCCCCTCCTGCTAGAATAGCCTTTTTTCGGGACATTTGTTAAAATGCATCATTAAATAAATCCTGAAATAGTTTCATTTCGGCTCAAGACTGTTGAAGGATTACACGTTTATTCTGTGTTCTCGCTGTAATTTGAAAAACCGTGATGGTTTGTGTTTTTAAGTCCCGACATCCAATTCAGTTTGACCCGGTGCAAGTTTTACATTAAACATTCCAATCATTCAATAAATATCTAGAATATTTGCAGAACAAACATGACTGCAATTTTTTTTGTGCGTGTGAAACTCCTCTACTGAAGTAACAATTATATATTTTTTTTAAAAAGGAAAATATTCACTGCTGCATGTTATGTGATTAAACGACATTTAGAAAAATAACCCGTGAAAAACTATTGTGAAGGAACAAGACACCCGTTGTGAAAGCAAAGATTGAATCATATGCCGTTTAGAAATCTTCACTTCAATTAAATAACAGCAAAGACCTGAAGATGAAGATTGAACAAAAACATTGAATTTAACTTTCATCCTAAAATAGTCCGACAACTAGAAACAACCCATGATTTGACCCATTATGCCTCCTCATGACATCTCTTCATGCGTCGTCTCGTTAGCACGCTACGTACTGCAATACTTTAATGAAAAAACATTAGAATGTTTAAAAAGGGGTGATAAATATAAATTTAGTAAAATGTGCCTTTATTCAACTTGTCGTTTACTTCTTCGCCTGAACAGTTTTGAGATGGAGGATTTCCTCTTATTTTTGGCCCTCTTTACTCCTATTCAACAAAAACACATGTATATTAGAATGACGTATTCAAATCGGAAAAAATAAACAAAAAAAGAACAAATCATTTCATGCAATACTTACCAAGATTTTGCATCATTTCATTCAACTGCTGATCCTCCTCCACTTCCCTGAATTGGATTTTAAAAGAATTAAACTCTAGTTTAGCATAGTGTCCCATCTGCATATCAATGTGTTATATTACGAGTATCGGCGTGCATTACTGATCACTCATGTAATGGACACATTGTGTTACCTCAGCCTGTCTCCATCCAGAACCTCCACTATTGCATTTCTGCCATCCACTATCTCCATCAGTCTGTGCAGCAACTTTCTCTCCCGCTGTTGCTCCTCTCTGGACTTTAAATGATCTGCAACGCCACGTTTACACACTTTTTAGTGCTGGAAACTTAAATAAAAAGTGATGGTGACGTTCAGAAGAGTCACATCTGAGATCTCTACCTGGCTTCTCCAGCAGCCTGCGAAGTTCCCCCTCCACACCGGGCTGCTGCTGCTCCAGCTCCTGAGTCCTGGCTCTGGGAGATGCATTCAGGTATCACATGTGTAACAAAACAATAAAAACCTCATTCATTATGCACAGCCGTCCGAAAACAGTATTGAAAAATAAATTTGGTTCGACAGTGAATGAATTGGAATCATTTATATATATATATATATATAAAAAGTGTAAAATAATTCACATTTTTTTTTTAAACAGGCTTCATTTTGATGTATATCATTGGAAAATATTGCAGGGCAATACGTTATTTTATATCAATGAAGGAGCTTCAGCACAAAGTTTAACCCAGACTGCAGTTAAAAGTTCTGAAGATGATTCAAGCTGTAGAAGGACTCACATGTATACGAGCTCCGACTCCTTCCGGATGTACGTCTGCTTCCTTTGAATCAAGTAGAACCAGTCCACCATCAGCGGGTCCGTTAATACGTCTCCCTCCCCCTCTGAGAAACACAACGCAACATGTTTTAAGATTGTGAGATACAATTCGGGACCCTCGACAATCTTTTATCTAGTTCGAAAATCTAGGCACTAATGTGTACACACATACAAAAAAACAATTTTACACCTGTGGACCTTTCAGACTTTTTGGGAAAATGTGCATTTACTATCCAGTTTAACGCAGCTCAACTTAAGGTTCTTACTCGAGACAAATTTAGCTCAAAGATTGGGAGAGAGAGACTTCAGATGGCAATATTTAAATAGCATTTTGACTCAGCCGATATCATTTAATTGCAGTGACTGAGGTTATAGAGCAAGCTGAAGAATCATCGTTTAATCCCATTAAATATTTTAGAAAAAAATAGTATAATCTTATTCTTTACTAAAACAATCAAGAAGCCTCCCCTCATCCAGAATCCTAGCATATTATATTTCCACCAAACCTAGTCTTAGTTTTCATATACAACTGTACTAGATACACAATAATACAATTGACTGCAAAAATAAGAGTTTTGGGGATTATCTGGCTGCAGGATTGTCGAGATGGAGGCCGACTCTCCTCCTGGGACCATGTTAACACTTCACTTACAGGTTTGGAGTAGTCAATCATACACAGCCCTGAACCTGAGGTGTAGGTAACCCCAAGTCTGATACTTTTCATTTAAAGTAAACATCAGCGCAATGTGTTGTAGAAGAAAAATATATATATATCGACTGTATAGTTATCATAAATCTGTTGCATGGACCTGAGCATAGAGTATAACTTTCCTTTTTGTCACAAAAAGCGTGGGCGATTAATCATCTTGGAGTTTGAGACAATAAATTGAACCCGGGGTCAAATAAAAGTCAATAAGAACAACCAACCATTACAATAAATGAGTAATCGCTTGCATAAAACACTGGTTCAGGTTTCTCGAATGTGAAAATGTTTGTCAAATATGAAGATTATCTTTATATCTACAGGTTTTAGACTGCTGGTCCTACAAAACACACTTTTGAAATGTCTCCTTTAGACATTATAATGAACATTTTTCATGATTTTGACATTTTATGGGAACCCCCCCCCCCATGAATTGATTAATCTATAATTAAATTAATCATTAGTTGCAGCCCTACAGTACATACACAGGACCCTGCATTCCTATCTATAATATAATTCCTCATCTAAACCGCCAACCATGATCTAAATATGCAATTTAATATGCAGGGGATGTAGCGCAACACAGGGAATACATGATGAAGCACAGATTTGTCTTCATCACTTATTTAATAATGATTTAGCAAAAATACAGCAGGGATTATCTTTAATATATTTATTTAAAGCCAAAACGTGACGCTTTGACTACGACCGTGATAAATATAAAATGTTATATACCGTTTAAATACTTCCCTAAAGCAGTATTCATGAGTTAGGCATTCCTTCATTATGATATGCACTGCAACACAGCTTGCATTGTAATACCCGAGGAGGTGGATCAATAGATTTCTTATTTAGAGGGAATATTTGCAGAACCCAATTCGTGACAAATCTGCTAAAAACACTCCCCAACGTCACACTTACAATAAGGACCGATCGGCCAGGCACCGAGGACAAGACGGTCTACATTCTGCCATCACTCGAGCGATCGTGATGTTATTTTGAAATGCGTGCGAGTGCCAGTTTTTAGTTTCTCCCACGACAAGTTGAGAGGTAGATGATCTCCTAGGTTCTGTGCAATTGATGTCAAATCCTGGCCAAGCGATTGCATGCTCAGGCTTCCTGGTTGGCAAATAGGAGGGAGGGGGAGAAAAAAGAAAAAAAAACAGTCTGCCATCGACCAGAATATATATTACGATACCCAAGTCATGTTGACCTTGAGCAAAGCAATCAGGCCCCCTACTCCCACCACCTCAAAAGAGAAGCAACATCCCTGTGGGCTGTCTGCGCCGCTCACCTCATTTGGCTGCAGAAACAGTAATAGAAATGGCAGGTAAATCACACACACCAATCTCCAGCTGATGGCGCGCACGTGTGTGTGTGTGTGTCCCGTCTTGGCAACCACTACTCACACAACTCTGCACCAGAGATGCTCCGACTGACGCGGCAGTGGGATTCAGCAGTTTGCGCAAATACAATAAAATATCAAAGTTTGGGTCAAGTTTATTCACCTGCAGAAGTGACCATTGAATCCACAACTCCTGCTTCAAAATAAGTGAGAACGAGAGTGTTTATTTTTAAGAATCGCACACGGCTCAATTGACACGTCAACATGAAAGCGTGTGAGTGTGTCTAAACAAGGAAAAGGAAGACAGTGGGAACTAGAGTGACCGCCTCGTGGTTCTATGCCTCACCCGGTCAGGTTACAGTTCACATCCACGTCCGTCAGAAACGTCATCGCTACATACTTTTTTATAGGCATTTGTGTGAAACTGTCATAATTTGCATATTCATTCTTGAGTTACGAATAAAGAACTGCGTCTTGTGAGACGCGAAGGACCTTGACTGTAAAACACCAAATTCTAATCCGTTCATCTTTAAGTCCAGGTTGCCAAATTTGAAAAATAACTCGGAAGGATTCCTGCGATGTGTTCGTGAGATTGAACCGGACGGACGACATCTGGCCACGTCTGTTGAGGAAGAGTGACGTAAACAAAGTACCTTCCTCACAGCTGCGGAGTTTCTTTTCCAGCTCCACGCCCTCCTGCTCCAAACGAGCCAAGTTTGTCTCGATATCGTTCAGATCCGTCTCAATCTGCTCCACTGGAATGTGATGAGACTTCACCTGAGAGAAAGCAAAAGAACTTAAGTCACAGCCGATAGATACATCTTCAATTTTCGGACGCTTAAACTTTAAGAAGGTGGTCCATTTAAAAAAAAACATTTTTTTACTCGGAATCTAATAAAAGCATATTTGTAAAGCTGTTAATTAATCTCTTAAGAGACTTAATGGAGGGAACTTACAGACGGTGACCTCATTTCAGTCCTGGAGGCGTTGGTGGGTGACAAATACTTTCCCGTTTTAGCACCTAAGAGGTAGATAAAATAGGATTAGATACTTCTTTTATGGCATATTTTCCACACAAAAAAAAGCATCGTCACATAAGACTTTACCTGATTTATTTCCAGTAAAAATATTAAAGAAATCACGACGCATATTAAACCAACGAGATGGCTTTGGCCATGTATGTGTGGTTTCGATGACATAAAAAAAAAATACATTTTAAAAAGCTGTAAACAGACCTGACGGATGTCTGCGATTGGCTGAAGCAGTCGATGAAGAACTAATAGATTCCACAGCTGGCCGTCTGTTTGGGGATTTCACAGGCGAGGAACTCCCATGTTTAAAACCTGAAGTAAGGACAAGGAGGTTTACACGGAGTCGCTCAGCAGAGTTCACTCTGCTAACGTTTGTTCTAGCCATGCCAGATCTCAAAGTCGGGCTGTCAGTCATATTTCCCCCAAGGCCTTAAGATCTTTTCAAATAAATACCACACCAACTCTTTACACCGAATTAAATCGTATCCCATGCATCTTTTTTTGTTGTTGCCGTTTTACTTTCATATCCACTACTGCAGTTTCGAAATATGACAGCACGTATCTTCACTTCAGAACTATTTCACTATTTTTTTAAAGCTTGGAGTCGGGCACTTGAAGAAAGATATTGGTGAATGAGGCCCAATGTTTATGTGTTCGGCCAAAACGTTGCTATTTTTGGTTCACCATCACCACTCGCATGGCGCCAGCAACAGCAGGAAGCCGTTTTTCAGCAAAGAAAAGCTGGAGTATTATTAGTGGTGAATTATCACATAAAAAAGCCAAATACTTCACTCAGAGTGGATAGTGGACATTTGCAAATAGTATAATTAACACATACATAACATATATAGATTGTAAAATGTATAGTCTAGACACATTCTTTAAAGTTCTATATCTATGCACCTTATTGGCAAATAACTGATGATGATAAGTGTACATTCTGAAAACTCAAACTACAAACTGGCTATACTAGATTATTATTATTATTCTGCATTATCACGTTCAGAAGGGACTCACTTGGGTGTCCAGACCCGAGGGGAGGTTTCTTCGGAGAGATTTCCTGAAAGTGTTCAGAATGGACCGGAGCAAAACTAACTGGAGGTGCTGGAGGTGTTGGAGTCGAGGGAGGCCTTGTCGTTCTATTGGGGACAGAAGAGGAAGTCGTGGACTCAAATCCAGATTTATGTGTCCCGGTAGAGGCTTCAGCATCTCTGGGAGAAAGACAATGAAAAAAAAAAATACTTTAAGAATTTTCTCATTTAAAAACAGCGTAAAAGTAGCTTTCATCCGACAGATTTAATGCACCTACTGTAACAGCCATAAAGAATGAAAATATAACAGGCCT
The DNA here is from genome assembly GCF_029220125.1 of Pseudoliparis swirei. Taxonomy (NCBI): domain Eukaryota; kingdom Metazoa; phylum Chordata; class Actinopteri; order Perciformes; family Liparidae; genus Pseudoliparis; species Pseudoliparis swirei. The sequence goes on along the minus strand of NC_079410.1, from coordinate 5,555,002 downwards.
CACCTTTTATTTTGTAATGATTAAAAAAAAGGCAGGGATTGTAGGAATCATCAGCAGGAGTTAGAAATTAAAATCTAGTGTTAAGAGTGGGGAAGGTTCAGGCCCGGCACTCCCTGGGGCTCTTTAGGACGGGGGACAGAGAGAGCTGCTGCACTCTCAGCCAGTCAACACTAACACAGAAGGTAGAAGCTCTGCGACGCTGCGTTCTGGAGAGTGAATAAGCTGAATGGTCAGTGTTGTTTGAAGACAAGATATCGTCCACCCGTGTGACATTCCCCACGTCCACCTAGTGAGTTATTAGGCAATAGTGAAAATGAAGACGCTCGAGGATACTCACTTTAAATCTAGCTCGAGTTTCACAGGTCTGAGCTTCATTTGCCCCCAGACTGGATCTGCAGACAAACGATTTAGACAGAAGAAGTTGAGGGAATGACTTTAAAAGCAACGCTCGTCAGTACTTCATCCGTCACTTGCATTTGAAATCATTCTTTAGATTTCAAAACCGGTGGGACGTCGTCACGTTGACCTTTTTTCTTTGACATCTGCTTTAGCAATTAAGAGTGCACTCAAAGTCATTCAACTTCCTGTACACCGTAAACAAAAGACTCCCCAGACTCTTCTCCTTGTCACAGCTCATAATAAGTGCAGCTACTGGTTTCATTATCTAGTCTCTCACAACAATACCCTCAAGTAAATGATTCCCACATGCACATCTGTATTAAAAAATAAAATAAAATTAGGTCATAATCTATGCATGAGACAAGCAGATAAATTCACAAACTGGTACATTTCTGGTGTTCTTGATTTCCAAACCAGTTGAAGTCATGGTCAATATGTGATGCATATTAACTGGCAATATATAATTCCTTTAAACAAGTGGAAAACTTTTGTGGAAAAAAAAAAATCAGTAATTGTGTTTCTTTCTGAAAAAGCACCCGACTGTCAGGATGCTGAACCCGTGAATGCACATCCATCCAAGGAATGACAGTTCAACTATGGAACTTCATTAAAAGTGAGGGACAGAAATTAAAATGTCAGTATCCAGCATTGTGGCCACATCAGGGGCTGGTTAAATAGGCCAAAGATGACAAAAGGGCTTTTGTTTTCAATGAATGTGTCGTGAGACCGACGGGAAGAGTGAAGGTGGGGGTGGATGCTGGCTGGATGTCAAATAGTGGATCAGGAACAACTGAAATGAATTTAGTCGCGCTTGCCTCTGGCAGTTGTGTGTACAGTTGTTGGCCTCGCGTCGTCTTTGTTGATGGTCTTCAGACATGGCGGCTGCTGATTGTTTGTCTGGCTGCTGGAGGGTTGTCCTGCCCAGTGTCCTGCTGGGACTTGGCTGCATTTATCTTTTCTCCAACCAGAGCTGTCAGCTGAACTTGGCTCGTCTCCAAACCTGCAAGGAGGGGAAGCCCTCACCGTCAGCCTTAATAACAGAAGTCATTACAGACTATACAGACAGTGGGATGGGATAGAAATATCAAAATGGACTCGTGGCCACAGGAAGTGGACAGCGCGGTGCTCACCGTCTCTCCGCTGATCGAAGCGTGAACGGGTGTTTGTTGTTATTGTTGCAGTTTTCCGCAGCCAGTGTCTTTCCGATGGTCGTCCCGGCTCTGCTCTCATCACCGGGACCCTTCAGTGGGACCGTTGCACTTACGAGAACACTCGAGGGCTCTGCGGGCTTCCGGTTACCGACCGAGGCCTCCGCGAGTGGCTCTGCAGCCTGGAAGAACCTCTGCCGGGCCGTCTGCGTCTTCTGGGCTGAGGCCGTCCAGGACTGGGCAGGTTTCGGAGGAGTGACTGGCTTCAGGACCATATTCAGAGGGGCTGACGGCACAGAAGAGGGGCGCGGGGCAGGCTGGGTCTGGCCGGCTCCGTTAAAACGCACAGCTGAACTGGCGGGTCCGTTTTTGACGGCGGACTCGGAGGAGGAAGACGGTTTGCAACTGTTCTGGTGGGCGTTACAGATAAAAGTGTCTGGATTCTTCCCAGGTTTGTAGCCTCCCGCATGAAGGACGCTGGAGCAGTCGCTGCATCTGGTGGGAGTTTATTAGCATGAAATAATGAATGCAATAAAACAGTACACGGCGGCAAAAGCATCAATGAATATTGATTCAATCCTCACTTGAAACAGCTTCTGTGATAGAGCTTGCCGTCCACCAAGTGCCTCTGAACCAGATGAACGTGGCTCCTGCATGCAACACATTTGCTATTGAGAGTCCCATTTTTGTTGGTGTTTTCTGCACGAACTGCCTTCTGTAAACAGAAAACTAAAACTCAGCAAAATGCTCTATCCAAACACGCATTTCATTTATCTTGTTAACATCAATCAAACCACTAAAGACAAACAAATAGCCTTTGTTCTCATACATAAAACAGTAAACATCCATAATTCAAAATGTTTTGACGATCTGACCTGAACAGCAGCTCTGGCCAGCCGGGGTGAGGCGTGGGCAGCGGGAGAGGAAGGTAAACGATTCTCAATGGCGTTTTTAGACACAAAGCTTTTGGCGACCACTGGGAGATTCTTTTTCTCCAACGGCTCCTCCTTGGAGCCCTCTGCTGGCCTTTTTACACCTCCCACTGAGGAAAAGTGAAACACCATCAGTGTCAATCATCACACTGTAGCGCCAGAGAGAGAGAACTGGCTACTCAACACGCTAAAGGATATTTAAACCGGCCGTATTCTCACTGGGAGGCCGTCCTTTGAAGTAGTTGTAGTACTGGGAGACGTAAGTGAGAATGCTCAGCCGGTCTGGGATCCTTAAAGCCACCATATCTTCTGCATCTAACAGAGCTGGAATCCCCAACTTCTCCTCTGCGACCTGAAAAGCCTTTAGAACAAAATTGCACAGTTTAACAAAAAGCCCATGGTTTATTTATTGGTCGTGTGCGATGCACCAAGTAAACACATTTTTCCACCGAATAAAAACAACATGGTTTTCACTGGGCTCTGTAATGTCAGCGCCTACGATTACAGCGTGTGTAAAAATGTCAGACAATACAATCTACTTTAAATAGACGAGCAGTAGTCTGTGGCTCGAGGCCAGCGAGGTCTGTATAATGAATAGCACACTTCCTGTGAGCTCGGAGGATAAGAAAGGGGATGGAGGGAGCAGGATACCGGGGCATTGTTTGGGGCCTGGACATGCTCATTAAATGAATACCAAGTCCACCAACATACAAAGACAGAGCACAAAAGATAAAGAATGTAGGATCCGTTTGGCTGGTTTCCCTAAAGCAAGCGGACAATTTCTTATTTAACAACTTGTAAAATAACCACCTGTGAGAAACATGACACTTTTCATGAAATATAGAAGAAGAACGGTGTGAATGAATGTAACATTCACGCCCCGGTGTTTCGGTAGGGGGAGCATCGTCAACGCCGGATTAAAACTAAAACATGATGTAACATTATTCTGGGGCCACGAGTGTAAAAGTTCTTCTTTTGTAACCTTTTAAGAAAAAAAAAGAAAAAAACAGACTTGAGTGAACCGTCATCCCGAGGATCGAGTGACGGAGGATAGCGAGCCTCATCCAAAATGAATGGCATGGAGAGCCTCTCCCCTGAGCTCAGGTTGGCTGCTGACACCGACGGGATCCTCTCAGACAACAAGGGAGTCACCCCGGTCAAATGGAAGAAGACTAAATAATGGAGAGGTCCCAGTTGAGTTGCTACTGGTCAAGTTGGGGGGGATTCACACAATATATAGGAGGTCAAGTGGGCTGAAGTGGAGGGAAGATTCAGAAACTTTACTGAAACGGCTCAATATTGGAACAATACAGTAAATGCCAAGTGGAGAACAAACACTGTGTATCTATGGATGTGCAGTCATGTGCGAGGGGCTTAATGAAGTGGATGTTTTATGCTACATCGGCTTGTGAAGCTCCACTATGATCCTCATCCACGCAACGCAGCGAAAAAGCTCCAACAACTTGAGATCTTACCAGGCTGTTGTTCTCAAACACATCCTCCTCTCTGAGTGAGTCATAGTCTCTGGGAAAACACAAAGAACACAGAGAAGTCAGTCGTAGTGGTGAGAACACCGAACAACGACTCAGAGGATTTAAAAACTAATATAACAAAAGGTTACACCACCATGGCAGCATCTATTAATCTGATACAGCATGATATTCATATCAGAATAAACCACTCTTTATTAATACCGTGTGCCAAAGACACGCAACATTGTAGAAACTACATTAAAAAAGGATTGCAGGTCATCCAGGTTTTCACGGGACTCAATAATGGAAGAATATGTACTTGTTAACCCGTCTCACTTACATGAGGTCCGGTCTGTACTTGTCAACCAGACTAAAGGGTTAACTCACATGAGGTCTGTACTGGTCTACCAGTCTAAAGGGTTAACTCACATGAGGTCTGTACTTGTCGACCAGTCTAAAGGGTTAACTCACATGAGGTCTGTACTTGTATACCAGTCTAAATGGTTAACTCACATGAGGTCTGTACTGGTCTACCAGTCTAAAGGGTTAACTCACATGAGGTCTGTACTTGTCGACCAGTCTAAAGGGTTAACTCACATGAGGTCTGTACTTGTATACCAGTCTAAAGGGTTAACTCACATGAGGTCTGTACTTGTCAACCAGACTAAAGGGTTAACTTACATGAGGTCTGTACTTGTCGACCAGTCTAAAGGGTTAACTCACATGAGGTCTGTACTGGTCTACCAGTCTAAAGGGTTAACTCACATGAGGTCTGTACTTGTCTACCAGTCTAAATGGTTAACTCACATGAGGTCTGTACTGGTCTACCAGTCTAAATGGTTAACTCACATGAGGTCTGTACTGGTCTACCAGTCTAAAGGGTTAACTCACATGAGGTCTGTACTGGTCTACCAGTCTAAAGGGTTAACTCACATGAGGTCTGTACTTGTCGACCAGTCTAACGGGTTAACTCACATGAGGTCCGGTCTGTACTTGTGGATGAGCGCACAGAAAGCCAGCCCGTTCTTGAAGGAGGTCGTCATGTTGGTGATGGCCACATGTCGGTAGCCATCACACTGCATCCTGCACCACTGCTCCAGAGCCTTGATGGCAGCCATGCTCCCCGCGCGACGGGCACAGACAGACAGAGACACAGAGAGAGGCAGACGGACCTACGTCCCGCAGAACAGGCGCAGTAGGAGTCGTGTGGAGGAGTCGGAGGAAAGAGGTAAAAACAGAGCGCGTCGGTTCGGGGTTCCGGTCGTGATGCGCGGCGCTGCAGCTGCGTCCTGTTTGCTCTCTCCACCTGAACGACAGGCGGCACGAGCTGCTCTTGCGCGAGCCGGCACTCATTACACTAATTAACACCGTCATTAAACAGCTGTTGTGTAAAACGCGACTGAAAGGCACGTCGTTTATCTGCTGTGCATAATTCATGCACTTGTTTGTTTGTTTGTTTTTTGCTAAATTAATAAATTCACATATCTTCATAAATAACTTGTGGTTATTCATTTTCAAACAAGTTGACCCCATATGCAGGGTACTATTATATTTAGTGACAATTAAAGGGTGTGTTTGTGAACATACAACCCTCAAATGTAACCTTGAGGCTAAATGAAGACTTATATGATTTGTTGTATACTCTCATATTTTCATGACATACTTGAGACTTTTTTTATGACACACAATATATGGCAGACTAATTCACAACTTTTTTCAGTTTTTTTTATATGCCTTGGAGTCCTATTTGTATATGGAATACTATATTAACACAATTGTTATATGGCATATGATACTAACGTTTAAATAATGTTATACAATGTTTTACGACAACATTTCCATGGCAGTAAACCATGACTGGACTATACTAAGATATTTTTCTGAAGATTTTCTTTATGGTATACGATTAGTCTTTGACACGCTATAAATGTCTGAATACATCCATCATACTTCATGACATATAGTACACTGTGCCTTTAAGAAAAAATAAATTAGACACTCTTCACTTCTATTTATTTTCAGCATACAATACAATGGCTGTGTGACTTTGTTTGACATATTTACCACGACTGTTTTTTATGACTTTTCTTTGCACTATTCTGACTTTGACTTACGACCTTTTGTTACTTATTCCAACTAACTATACTATGACTTCTTCTAAAATTGGGTACAATGAATTTTTCAGATAGACTATCGTACAACGTTTTAATTATTTAATTTGCAAACTATTCAGACTTTTTTTTCAAATGTACATTGTGAAAGGTATATATTGGACTCTCATCTTGGTATAAAAATATATCTTGAATTGAACGCACCATAAAATTCTTCTTTTTGTCCTCCCCATAGAGGAGGACGATGCTGTAGAATTTCTGAAGTAATTAAACTGCAGGCTCGGCCAGAATATCATGGTGAGTTTGCAGTATGGGAACAACAGAACTATGACATACATCCCCCCCCCACACACACACACACACACTCACAGTCATCTTTGGCCTAATTGGGGCCAACTATTGTCACGTACACATTCTTCCCCAATTAGCCCATATTACTGTGTCCCAAAACATTTGAGAGAAAACTTTTAAATTGAATTGTTTTGGGCAACTTTATAAGACTTGTACTCTGAAAGTTTGTTTAAAAAAAAGAAGAAGGACTGTTTGAATAGTCCTTCCACTTGAACAGGAAACAAAATAAGTTTATTATTTCAACGTGCTTCTCTGACCCATATTGTGAACGACCAGCACAAGCCTCATACACCGCAAGACAAAAAGTAGAAGCAGAGTAATCCACCTTTTTAAAGTTTCACTCTGGTGCACACAACACATAGGAGATTTGTGACCACAGTGAAAAGAAGTTTATGCATTAGTTGGATTTTAACAGCACTCACATGTCTGAACTATTAATCTCATCTCGTCTACGGACATCTTCATACCCAGAAGGGGGCAGCGTTACACTGCCCTGTCAGAGAACTAGCCCACTCCCCTGAACCCTGGTCAAACTGACCATACATGTAACTATATTTATGTCAAGTTGAAGTCCAACGTGATTCATGCCAACAAATCATGTCATATTTTTAAAAAAAATATGATGTAACATATTGTGGGGAGTCGTTGAAGACCTCAAAACTCACAGGATTATGAAATGCTTCCAAAATCCACCGCTATCTTTGTTTAAAAAGTTTAATTATCACATAATAATAAAGTCTGCAGTTTTAGAAATTGGATTGAATTTCCAAAACCAGATTAAGGATTGATAGCACATTTATTTTACTTCATTTATTTGCCGCAGCCGTTATGAATTATTTGTTCATCCTTATATATAAAATGTTGGACATTGATTGTTTATCTCTGCCCTTAGAATGGGCCTTCAAATCTTTTTAAAAGACATCTCTTCATGGAATCTGTGTCATTGCCAACGAAAAATGATTGTGCACTATACTTTCTTGATGCAAATAGTCACTTGTTATATATACCCACTCACTCTTCATGATTTCATTTTTTTTTTGCTATTCCCATTGTTTCCCGTGAGGACGTGCGGCTGCATGCAGACATCCTGCACGTCTGTGAAACCCGAGAGGTCAGGGATGAGTCGGCCATTAGTGGAATTATTTAGACATGATTTCACTGCATCCGATTTCAGCTGCGCTCCAATAATATTATTTATCATTTGTCATCTGTTCAAGACTGTCACACAGTGTGTGTGTGTGTGTGTCATTCTGAGTTGACAACCTAAGTCGCATTCAGCTGAAAACTGCGTTGAAAATAAAGAGACATAAACAGCACATTCATGTGAGATAAACAATCACTTCTTAAAGGAATAAAAAACAAAAATATATACATTTATATCCAAAAGATAAAGCATTGATGCGTTTACCACCCAAACTTAAAAAGAACTTTAAAAAGTTCTATATAAACAAAAAAGGTCTGGAGATGTCATCAGAGGTGAGTTGGAAGATGAGATTGATAATCGTGCGGCAAGATAAATACGTGTTTATTATTTGATCGGAAAGCATGTAAAACATTTCTTTAAGGTTTTATAAAAAGCTAAATAATGAAGCTCCTCATCCCAAATTGCTATAAAAAAAGTACGTTACTGCATATTAATAGTGCCTACGCTGTGTCTCTATTATTATCTGTACAAACAGGAAGAAGGAAGACTATCAATCGTCGTGCGCGGCGTCGTCTTCCTGCGTTTGCGACATGTTTACGGCGCCGTGGAGCTCGGCCTCGTGCTCTCTGGCTTTGGCCCTCAGCTTTGCGATGCTGCAGGTTCGGAGCTCGTCTGAGCTCGGCCCCTCCGGCCTCTCCCACTTCCCCGACCTCTGGGTCACGGGCTGCACGCGCACGCTCAGCGCAGCACTCACAGTTTTTGTCCACGGATAGTTTTCTCCTTCCTGTCGACCGTCTCGCTGCTCGCCGGTAGAACCTTCCGTCTGCCGTTTCAAACCCCTCCTCGCTTTCTCAGACGTTTCATCGTCGTCCCTTTTTACGTGAGGCCCTCCGACGTGGCCCTGGAGTTTCAGCTGCCGCCTCATCTTGGCGCGGCGATTTTGAAACCACACCTGGAAGGAAATAAGGGAACATTACATTGAAATGACAGGAAAGTCTAAATAGATGAATGCACTTGTAACGTCTTTTCAAAATGACAGAAAAAGATATTTGGCTCTAAGTTACTGTCAAAGTTCAAAATAAACTTTCCCACACTGACATATTTGAGCAGTTATTTAAGGATATGTTCGCATTCAAGTCAACTGACATGACGATTGAACGTGTTATGCTGTAATCATCATCATAAAATGCCTGTCTGACGCAGTTCCAAATGCATTTAAAAGAAAAAACGTGAAAAAGATATCGACTTCATTCAACTTACGCAGACTGCTGAAGCTTCAGATGAAAATAATTATATTCCAGACACTTTTTCTCCCTGAAAATCTGTGTGAAAACCTCGATATTGTTTAATACTTTGATATCTTAATTAGAAATCTGTGTGGATTTAAAAAATATTTGTCACTTGGCACTGATGGACTTACAAAAACATAAACATGGCTGAAGAGCTTCATCTATTTATACACCGTATAAAAAAAAAACCTTCATCTGAATGAGTAGGAAGCGAACATTTCCAGGAGTTCAGTGTGCCAATTACCTGGACTCTGGCCTCGATGAGGTCCAGTCTGAGGGCCAGGGCTTCCCTCATGAAGATGTCGGGGTAGTGGGTGGTCTCGAAGGCCTTCTCCAGCTCCTCCAGCTGCCAGCTGCTGTAGTTGGCCCGTGCGCGACGCTGCTTCACTGGCCTCTGATCATCTGGAAAGCACAGCGCGAGCCCCAATTACACACAATCGCCAACGGGTGACAAGGAACTAATGGCTCTGGATTGGATAATTAGCAAAGCAATCATTAGGCCTACTTAAACAGGGCTTGATAATTGATTGTTAGTTACGAGCTGTCAGCCGATGCTTTGTAAACATTTACACTGCGATCGGATGCTCGTCACCGACCGTCTTTAAAAACCGACTGCGTGTCAAACTGTGCCAGTGTGGCTGTGCGCAAGTGCCGTACCGCTCGTCCCATTTCCCCCCGCTGTCGTTTGAACTCACCCGTGACCTCTGTGAGCGGCCCCATCCCGACCGCCTGCGTGGCCAGGAGAAAAGCTTCCTTGCACGGCTCTGGCTGCAGATAATTCCTCAAGGATTCAAAGCTGATGAAGGGCCCCGGGATCAGAATCTGAGGTTGAGAGCCCAGTCTGGTTGGGAATGCAGGGAAAAAGTGAGCTGCAGGTGAATGGAAAACTGCAGGCAGCAGAGCAGATACCAGTTGTCCTGGGCCAAACATGTCCATGCTGGGAAGAGCCCGATATACTCAGTCAGTCCACTGGAAAGGGCCAGGTGGACTCCTACGGGGATACAGATGGAATGGTGAAATGCATCCCAATGTCCATAGAAAGAAGAAGAGAAAACAGTTCCGATTGTCTGCTGGGTGTATCTGTCCAGGTGGGGGTTCAACGTGCTGCATGTGGCTAAGCGCAGGGATTATGTGTTGCCTGAGGACCAAAGGTAACGCTTGAGTAGTAGAGGTGGTCTCACCTTAGCTTTCTGTGCTTTTTCCTCCAAATCCTCTCCCCCGCCTCTCCCAGTCACATGACCTCCAAACAGACAGCGGGGCTCTGTTTATAGGACGTGAAACATCCAGCCCGTGATTCACTTCTCAGTGGATTATCAGTGTTATTCTATAAGTGTTTGCCGTGTTCGTCATGACTTTTTTTCCAACCACAATCCGGTTCTGACATTTTAGTGATCGGGCTATATGATTCTCTGTCTGCTCACCTGGGACAAGTTGTAACATCTTTGGCTTCTGCAGTTTTGAAATCGGTGAGATGGACGTGAGCTCAGTGTGTGGAAACTCGAGTTTTGAAGATGAGTAATGCTCATTGAGAAGAAGTTGGCCCGGAAGATGCGCACACAACTCTTAACCGTTGAACAGTTGTAAAGTAGAATGAGAACAAATTACTGCAAGTAATACATCATGTTGTTCAGTCCTCCGGGGAGAAAACAAGCAGCAGATCCTGAACAGCAGGTTCCAGGATAAACACACTCCCTCTGACAACAATGGGACGACCCTAAAAGCTCATTTACTGAATGTTTTAAATCCCTCTGAGTAACTTTTTGTTTACTCTGTTGTTGATTTAATTTTATTGTTTTTTTTCTTATTATTTTTTCTAAAGCTGCGGTTTATTTTCCACCTCGCTGTGACCGGCTGTGTGAAAATGATCACGTCTGTTAACTTAACACAAATCCCTTCGAGTAGAAATCCACTAATGAAATGAACGAGGTAAACAAGGTGGCACGAAAGTGTGAGAATAACAAACAACTAAATGATGGTGCTTTAATCCTAAAACTTTTTTATGATTATACATCTATGTCGTCTATAACGTTGGAACTTTGACCACACGTAGTGCCTAACGTATGGATTTCTGGAAAAGGTCTATATCTAAAATGATATAAAAAAATAACGAAAAGTCGCAGTTATACCTTTTGATTAAGAAAATAAAGTCACTTTTTTGGATCCGCATTGTCCGATAGTCAGGAAGTTTGTGAAACGACCTCCTGGGTTTTTCAGACTTTTAATTTAAATAGAAGCTGATTCTTTACACTGTGACCCGGCTAATTTCTTGGGAGTTCTTCCTGACCCCATGTGAGGTCAAAGGACAGGGATGTCGTATGTGTCCAGATTATAAAGCCCTCTGAGGCCAATTTATAATTTCTGATATTGGGCTATATAAAATAAACTGAATTGAATTGAACTAATAAGTGCATATTGAGCACATACCCAAAGTTAGATCTAATCAAACTCATTTAATATGTGTTTTGTGGAATGTACTGGTACAAAACTAGAAAGGCCATTTCTTAAACCTTCTAACACTCACTACCACGAGGTTTCCAGATGGAGCCTCAGTGTAAAAAAGTACAAAGACATTCACTGACGGATGTTTGTAGAGATATACTGCGTTGTGTTGTCATGTTATATCCTTCATTTGTTCCTAACTAATGTACGCTGCAGTCATCGGTGCTGATATCCGTAGCATCGTTGTCTGGACACTGTCGTCTGCGTGTTACCGTACACTTACAGGATTTTTTCCATCTCGCATCAAAGCGATCACATCAACACATTATCACCAAGACAGGAAGCGTATTCACACCTTCCCCCCCCCCCCCCCCACTCTGAGCAAGGCAGCTGTAGCTTCGCGTCGACAGATCTCTGATGAGATCCGTCAACTGTCTACGTGCATTAAAACACAGGTGTGTCAATTAATCCGATACGTATCAACCGAGCGACACGTCCCGCTGCCTGGTGGAAACATTCAGCTGTCAGTGTCGTCACAGTTAAAGTGGCAGGCGGCGGTGGCTTTGATCTGCCCGGGACTCTGCAGCCGGCAGCTGGTCAGAGCCCAGGTGAGTCACGGGGTGGTCATTCCTCTGCAAGCCCCTCACCTGTGGCCCTTTCATCTGCACCTGTTCAAACACTGCATTCAAGCCGTAGGTGAGTTAGTGTTAGGGTTTGACCAACTTGGGTTTGGACATGTGGTTAAATGTTCATTTTTTTTAACGTCAAAATAATTAGAAAACGTTCACAATTTCACCAATAATTTGATTTCCTGATATTTAAAACAATATTACTTATTTCACAGTTTCGGACAACATCATGGGACACTTGAAGGCTCCAGTGAATCTTCCCCTCCATTCTCCAAACCGCTCTCAATATTTCGGGACTGACATTCGGGTGAAGGTTGTCAGTTCATCGCATGGCGACACATGGAGAGACAGACAACCCGTCTCGCTCACATTCACACCTACGGGCCTCAGATTAACCCGAGCTGCATATCTTTGGACCGAGGTGGAAACTTGACGAACAAAACATGTTGAGCAATTTATGAGTTTTCCATAAAACCGTCAGAATCCACATTGCAGAGAAGGTATATTGATGAAATAATGTAGATAATCCAGGCTCTGCATTTATTTAATGTAAGGTGTATAATAAATTTCCCAAGTAGAAAGAAAACACACCAGTAAAAAAAAACAAACAACAAAATAAACAAAAAACAAAAAACATAAGAAGGGGTGGGGTGATGTAGCAAGTCATAGCGCCTGTGAGAACTGTTGTCCTCTCTCCCTCTCTGTGGGATCGTATCGTGAGGAGGAGAAGGGGAGCGAGTACTCCGAGAAAGTAGAGTGAGGTGGTGAGAGGGGGTGGGGAGGTGGGTGGGTGGGTTCCTCCACACAACCCCAGTTTTCCACCTCCTTCCAGCCTCCTTCCAGCCAGCCAGCCCCCAAGCCAGCCAGGCAGCCATGGCAGCTAACCAGGCGTCCAGGCCGCTTATGTCGGCCCCCAGCAGACGCGCAGCACACAACAACTGCCACTGGGCAAGTGTAGCACAACCACTGGACCGACATTGAAGGCATGAAGCTGCACGCTGAAGGATCATGAATTTCTGAAAAAAGAGACGACTCCCCCTTCTTGTATTCCAGTTGTGTTTGGCCAGTTCAGTCGCTTGTTCGTCCAGCACCATGTCCACGCTCACTCCACTCCCCCTCCCTCCACACCCCATCCCAGGACCAGCAGACTCCAGAGTCCTCACCTCCATCTCTCTCTCTCTCCACCACCCACGGTGGTTCTCATCGTGGTGTTTCAGCCTGGGTCTCACTCGCCCCACCACTCACCACTCTCCTCACTGCCCTCCCCTCCCTAATACACATCCACACACACATCCATCAGAGTACAGATAGGCAGATGACATGTGTTCTGACTGTTGTCCTACTGGTGTACAGTAAAGGAAGGAGAGGAGACAAGACAACAGTTCTGCTCACTGGGACTCACCCACCACGACAGCACACACACAGCACTGACCCATTCTGACAAACCTGTCTGTGGTCTGTGAGTCAGTGGATGGTGGAGTGGAGATGGTGCCCACCACCCAGCCCTCAGGCTTCTCACTCAGCAGTGGTGGGATGGTGTTGTGCAATGGAGAAGAAAAAAGTGACTCTCACAGAGAGACATCGGTTCCATCATGCGACTGGAGCTGTGCAGCAGGCAGAGATGATATGGCGTCGTCCACTCCCACATGAGGCTGGTAAGCAAATTGCAGAGGGTCCAACGATGATATATATAGCAAGTACCATTATCATTGGTGGGCAACATAACCCGATGATTATGACAAACTTTTAGCACTTCAGTCAGTTTGTATGTATCCATGTGTGTGTGTGTGTGTGTGTGAGACAGACAGCGATTAAAATAAATTATTTCTTAGGTTTGAAAGTTCTGCGGGGGGGAAAGCAAAATAGATTAAAAGTGTCTTGTTTGAGCTGCCGCTGAATAAACAGTGCGTGTGGTGGGACTGACGCCTGAATAGCCATCTCCGTTTGTCCCCGGCACACAGGTAGTTAAAGGGATTTCTGCTGTGTCTGAAAGTAGACCCCCCCCCCCCCCCCCAAACTACTGTGTTTGTCTGTGCCTGGGTCCTTTAATGCCCATTGATCCAGATAATCAGGGACAAAATTGGTGAAAAACCAGTGGGGGAGGTTGTAACAGTTGTTACTCAAAAGAGCTGCTTGTGGATAATTGAAGGAGGCATTAAGACAACAATAGTAATGGCTAATGCCCGGGCCTTATTGCTCTCTCAGGTATCTCCAGCTCCCCGAATGACAAGATGGCAAGACCGGAGAGAGAGCCACGGCTAAAATGGCAATCAGCGTATCATTAGCCGAGCTTCAACTGCAGGGACAGAATGTGCCTTATCTGTGGGTTTAGCAAGCCACCAATGGGCTTCACATGGCTTTAGTTTGAAATGGGACTTGTTTGAGCTTGCGTTGGTTCGTTACGGAGTAGAGGGGAAAGGGACGTCTGAAATCCCCCGCCGATGGGTGTTTTCGGATCGTCGATAACGTAGCGATTCTGAAATGTTTAAATAAAGAGTGTGCTTTGCATCACTTGGATGTTTGGCCTTCGCTGTGCAGAATGATGTGTGTGTGTGTGTGTGTGTGTGTGTGCGCTTTGACAATTGAAGGCTGTTTTTAACACGTATCCGCTGAGGGGGGCAAAGTTTCTGAAAGTAGGACATGTGACATCACAACTAGTTCAGAAGCCAAATGAAGTTGAATAAACTGTCTTCTGGACTTTGTTGCAGAAAAGCACTTTCAAGACATATATTTCTTTATTCCAGACTCATGTGTCCATAAAACAACAAACACAAATACAACAATATATAAAATACAATAAGAGGACACAGGTCCAACCATTGCAGCAAAAAAGTCACTCGTGGTTAACAAAAAAACATACAGACACTTGAGTTGAAATGTGAATTAAAATGATGAGGGCTATTTATTCCCCTTTTTGGCTAAAGTGGATTAACCATCCACCCCACTGCCCCCTCAGTGTGAGACGATGCAATCTAACATAATGGAGATCGTGGACACTGCACATTATTATTCTTTCTCATCCACTACAATGACACTTCAGCTCATGAAGCAAGAGTTCTGCCAAATGTCACGCGAAGATGGATGATTATCGTCAGCTCCGCCGCCATGGGAATATATCTATCCGGTGTAATTTGCAGGCTGCAACAGCAATGAGCACAGATAAGATCAATATTTAATGAAAGTGTAAGTGAAGCTTAAGGGTTGTCACTTCTGCCTGTGCTGTTAATGACATGTCACATTATCATACTTATCAGATTGGGTCAATCTTAACTGCAATTACTGGCCTCATTTCTTTTTAATTCATCACAAATGTTGAATCATTTCCGTCGTCCACCTCTGTGCAAACACGCCGCGGATGTATTCCGACCGCTCGCGTCTGTTCTTTTAGCGTCGAACTTCAAACTAAAATCTATTAATGGCGGCGTGGATCGGTATAATTCAATCAACACACCTAAAATGTGTTTTTAACTTGAGTGAAAAGTGTATTTCATGGCTGAGGAAGCCCCTATGCTCGGTGCCTCACTC
Organism: Pseudoliparis swirei; assembly: GCF_029220125.1. Lineage (NCBI taxonomy): Eukaryota > Metazoa > Chordata > Actinopteri > Perciformes > Liparidae > Pseudoliparis > Pseudoliparis swirei. The sequence continues at coordinate 5,539,563 of NC_079410.1, read as the reverse complement.
TCCTTGGTAATAGTATCCCACAGTGAGCCGGCTGATTGTTTTAGTCCTGGATCACTGGCCATGGGATAAACCTGAGAGCACAGCCTGCTTTTCATGTCAAAAACCTTCAAGGGAAAGCGGCCACAATCCAAGAGCAATCACACTCGAGACATCAAAGTGCCAGGGAGACGAGAGGCGAGAGACGGTCCACATTTTTTCCACGCGAGCCAAGTGCAACTCAAGCGTGGAGGAAGAGGAGATGATCTAAGGCGAGGGTGCCATTGAGAGGAAGACGGAGAGCAGACAGATGTGCATGGGCAGGTAGCGGCATATCGGGGCCCCTCCTGGAGCTGAGAGAGACGCCAGAAAAGCCTCCGCTGGTCGCATTCCTGCCCGCCGCTCATTCACTGTCCACTTTCACATGGGCAGCAAGACCCAGCGACCAAATCGGACATTCCTGTGGTCAGTGTTGGGAGAAGCCTTCAAGTTGATTTGCTTTCCGATAGATACACTTATTTGAAGATGCCTCCGTTTCAAGTGGAAGTCGTGCATTGTGGAGAAAAATACCACTTTAAAAAGTCAAAAGCGATGCAGGTTATGTTCATTTCTAAAGCAAAAATGTGGAGGTGAAATTTGAATTTAGTTAGCAGGTGAAAGGAGGAGCTACTTGTGACTACTTTGTTTACAGTTTGGTACTTTTGTCAAGTTCCCAACAGATGACCCTCGACAGATAATCACAAGCGGAACTAAAGGGGTCATTAGATGATTAATGGGTATGGAAAGATATTCACTTTTTTTTTTTACTACTTCTTTTTTTATAAAATATTAGATTGTTTTTGAAATATTTGGTTCTCAAACTATCTAAATAAACCGACACGAGACGTGGAAATACAAGGTAACATCTTTGTTGGAATGGCTAGAAACTCGCAGATATCTAAAAACCAAAGACATAGGGAACAATGCATCGTTTTGTATTTATTCAGCATTCTCGTCTCATTGTTCTGTGTATAATGTTTATTCTGAAAAGTAACTACAAACTAAAGATTTCAAATAAATATAGTGGAGTAAAAAGTAGGACAATATTTCCCGTCTGAAATGTTGTGGAATCGTATAAAAAGTATTAATAAGCGTTAAAAAAAACTTTCGGAAAAAACATTTGATGCACCGTGATGCTAAATGTCGTCAGTTTGCTCTTCGCAGCTGCATTTCAGGGCATCCAGCGTGGATGAATAAAGGCAAGGGTTGTTAACTTGTCAGTACCCCCCCCCCCCTCCCCGCAACTGTCCCTCCTAATATTTCCTCGCTAGCTGTCATTCATCTCTGTTCCGCCTCACTGCTGCCCAGCCAATGAGATGCTGGCGCCGGACCAAGAGCCCAGGCTGCTAAGACTTGTGTTGTAAGTTGATAGATAACCATAAACAGAGCGTTTGGCTAGTTATCGGACACCACACAGGTGCAATTAACACGTCCGACAGCGGCAGCAGAGAGAGCAGCAGGTAAGAGGAGGCATGATGGGTAGGACATGTTTGGCTTTACAGATGAACCAGTTAATTATGGGAATGGATGTGTGAATACATATTCATTAATGGGGATTTAGAGGCATCATGAGGAGACAAAAGACCGCGTTTATAATGTATTCACGTCGTCTTGGATTTAATTCTACACGTGACTGTTGTCACAAGCCAGACAATGAATTGATCTTTTGTTTGACCAAATAAACATGGTACGTGTGTCTTTGTTATAAACAAAGTAGGCCGTGTGTAGAGTACGCACTTTTACCTCTGAGCCTTGTGTTTGAAAAGCATGACGTGTGCAGTCTGAGACGACCTTTACCAGCCAGGTATCTCATTCAATGCCTTTATTATTGTTATTCTGAATGACAGATTTTAATGACCCACCAGTCTGGGCGTGTCACACCCTCACTGTGCTGTAAAAGATCCTACACACACACACACACACACAAACACACACACACCAGGCCTTCAAAGCACCCTTTGGTTTGAGTGATTGAACAATTACCGCCACGGTTCATTGACTATCAGTAGGGACGTCCACTTTCCTAATTTACCGGCATGCCTATCCGTTGTTTAACTTTTCCCTTTGATGATGAAGTCAGTGGCGCTCGGCAAAACAACTCGCACTTTTCATGGCAAAACGGTTTCCACCGCGGCGTCGTTAACGCGTCCGCTGCACGCCGTCGAAGAGGAAGCTGTGACAGCCGTTTACAGTTTTATCATGATGCGAGAAATTATTGGAATTAAATGGTAGGCCACAAACCTCGCGCCATTTCCATTTATTTGAGGTGCTAAAATATTATTCTGAAAGGTAATAATTGTTTTTTGTGACATTTTGGTTTTGGGAAATTTCAACATTAAACTGCTTTGCAATTAAATAGTTATGCGAAGTTTCCGTTGAAGCCCTGAACTCGGTGCTTAACTGCGGAAATAGGTTACAATATACACTTTCCATTGGGTGATGCCAAAAAGGAAATAAAAAAGGCATATTCCAAAAGTTTTATTAATTCAGTTTACACCACATTACTCAAAGATGATGTTCAGGTAAAGCATTGAGACTTAAAAATAAATGACCGGGTTCTCTTGAGCGATTCAAGTAATTCACAATAACAGTTTTTATTCTGAATAATTTGAAAAGAATGAGGAAAATGATATCAGAGTTGCTGCCATACACTGGATCGAGGGATTGTGAGAAGAAATATTGCTTTTTTTCTGTTGTTGTTCATTAACTACATATGGTGGCATATAGTCCGCTTCTTAATTGTACAATACTGTTGATATTTCATATTCTAGCTATCAAGCAACACCAGTGTGCAATTTTCCAATTACACATCAAGCTCTGCACTTTGTAATAATGTATATTAGTAATTTAATAACTGCAGAAGGGCAAAAACTCCCACACAAATGTCTGAAAATACAATAAAAAATGGATGTTTTAATTTAAATTTAATTACACTTTAAAATTATAATATGTATTATTATATTACATATTCATAATAATTTTGATATTCTGTGTTGCCTTAACTGATAATATAATAATATCACCTAATTACATCCTCATTCTTCTTATCTCTTTAATTATTTTATAATGTATCATTATATTATCAGTTAAAAATTACTTAAATCCCTTTAGAAGTAGTAAATGTACTAATTGCGCCATTATCACGATAAAAGCATTTTTACAGTTTTAGTTATTATATTTTCAACTCATTTAGAGGGACTTGTAATGCATTCTTTGAAGTCACTAAATTATCCAGAAGTAATTAGATTACTGCTGGATCTTTTAATATGGAGCACTGAAGAGCCACAGAGTTTATTAATCCGTGATGATCAAATAAGAGCAATGTTTGAACGAAAAAGGCAATGAAAAAAACCTCTGGAATGCAGAAACTTAATGTGTATTGGATGTGGCCCCGTACGCGTTGTCGCTATGTTGTTGCTTCCATGTGAAGGACCTTCATAGACTCTGAGATCATTGAACTGGTGTCAATCTGTCCGTAGATACCCACTAAAAACGCTTTGTGGAGCAAGATGTCTGCGTGTTCTGTGAAGGAAAGAAAGCACATGGATGTGTGACTGACGACAGCTTTGGGTGCATGCTTTGTCTATATTGCGTGGTCATGTGACTAGGCGGACACAGAAGGGGGCCGCTTCCTACAAGATCACGGCGAATGGGACTACAGAGTATCTTCTCACCTTGACAGAGAAGCACATACTCCGGAAGATTCCTGAGAGACGTTTGGACCACGTCGTAGTTACCGCTGCCCATGCAGTACATGAAGGTCGGCAGGAAGTCCGTTGCTAGGCTGCGGCGGAGAAAACATTCAAAACATGGTGTAAAGCGAATGCAAACAAATAACCAGATGGATTAAAGAGCGATCGCTTGACGGACGGGTATCAGTGCGCCGTGCTTTTCTCCTGTAGCCGCTGTAAACCTACCAGGGATTATTCTGGATGCAGCGCAGGGCGAGGTTGAAGGCCATGCTCCGACACAGCTCCTCAGACGACATCATGAGTCTCTGCAGATCGCTCTGGAAACAGAGGCGCAGAGCGGCGATGGAGGAGTTACTGACATGGACTCTATCGCTGACCGTTTTTTTCTGTTTATGTTATTTATGACTCACAATGAAGTACTGGATGATTTCGGGGGTCCTCCTAGACTTCTCATCCACCTCTGTCAACACTTCCAACACATCTAAAGCAGATGTGAAGAAAAAACAAACAGCGTTGTTACTCATCGTGATACATACACAGATTTACACGTGTGAAATTGCAGCGATGTTTGTTACCCTCGACGGCCTCTCCTCTCGACATCTTCTTCAGGTACATTGTCATGTCACCCATACTCAGTGAAACCGAGGCCGATATGTTAACGAGGGGCAAGGAACCAGTGGACATGTCATCTAGGAGAGAGAAAAACAGCAATTATATATATACATATATGCATATTTATATATACACATATATATATATATATACATACATATATATATATACATATACATACATATCTATATATACACATATATATATACATATACAAAAATATATATATATATATATATATATACAAAAATATATATATATACATATACAAAAATATATATATATACATATACAAAAAAATATATATATATATACAAAAATATATATATATACATATATACATATACATACATATGTATATGTATATATATACATATATATACAAATATATACATATACATATATATATGTATGTATATATATATGTATATATATATATATACACATTCATACAATGTCACCAGGTATTTAGACTGAATGCAGAGGGGATATAACGTGAATGTTCTCATTCAGATGTAGTTGGGATCTGGAACATCATCCTGAGCTCACCGTCTCTCTCTTCGGGATCAGTCTCTGCAGAAGACCTTTTCACGGGCAGCGTGAGTCCAGCCAGCAGAGATTTCAGTTGAACCAGGTCGGGGTTTTCTGCACACAAACCCCTGGCAGGAGAAGGAGCAAAACTAAAATCTCCGACAAAGCCATTATTGCCGTAAACTCATTCATTGTTTGCAATTCAACCATCACAGTGTAATCGTTAAAGGATAAACGTACTGCAAGATGTCAGAGTGCTTCTGTAAATAGGGAATGGCGGCCGCTGCAACGTGGGTGATGTACTTCTGCGTGAACTGCAAAAACTTGTTGATGAAGACGAGCGGCGAACGAGTCCTCTGGAAGTTCTACGGGGAGGAAAGATGCACAGACGCATACGAACACTGTAAAAACGTCTGATCCCAAGATCAAAATCCGGTGGTGAGGATTTTGAGCCGCTTACCCGGAGGACCTTCATAAATGACAGAAGGCAGTCCTGAAGCGCCCTCTGGTGGTCGCCGTGGAACACGAGCGGCTGCAGCAGCTCCAGGATGGCGAGCACGTTGCTGAAGAACGTCATGTGGTTCTGCTGCCGGAACTCCTGCATGTTCAGGTGAATGCGGCCGTGTAGGAGACCCGCAACCATAGGCAGGTGTCTGGAGAAAAACAAAACACATTTACAATGTGTGTGTGGACTAAATCCCAACACAGTGCTGCAGAGAGTACCACCGAGTTGTTCACCTGAGCAAAAGGACCGGGTGCGACACCGCCAGCTTCCTGCATGCGAGGTTGGCATCGGACACACGGCCCTCAACGGACTTTGTGTCTCCGATATCGGCGAGCAGTGTGACCAGACGATGCACCAGAACATCAAGCTGGGAGGAATACACAAAATAAGTATATACACCACACTGTTAACACGGTACACACACATTTTGACAAATGGATTTCCAGGACGTTTCGCCAAATTTCCATGACCGAATATTTCGTGAAATCTCAGTGTATACATGAAAAGGTGAGAAGATGTAGTATTTAAACTAACAATGTGAATTTTAAAGCATGCAGTAAACTAAAATAAGTACTAAAATGACACAAATGAATGAGACAAAAGTTTGATTAAAAGAATAAACATTTACGTCTTTTCAGTTAAGGTGCGTTCACTTGCAGCGCGAAAAAAATCTGCACTGCGAGTATGAGAGCTCATATTTTGAGCGTCATTCTATTAAAAGCATGTTAATTATTTAAAACTCAGTGTAAAATATAAATACAAATATAACAAATTTACATGACTTTTCCAAAACTTTTGAGATTTCCCCCCCCAGAACTTTTCCAGGCCTGGAAATAAGCATTTACTAATTCCATGACTTTTCCAGGTTTTCCATGAAAACGAACCCTGTGTTAAGTATTATGGTGAAATTATTTATTTAATGAATACAAATGCAGTGAAGTTGTGACATGTGACCTATTTTCTGATACGATTTAAACTCTTTCAGCGCATTCGTTTGTTTTGCTTTTCCATCTAACTACATATTTTACCCAGTAAAGTACAGTATGCCATCTTTATCTTTATTCTTCTTCTGAATGCAATAAAAACCTTGTTACCTTGCAGCTGCTGCCGTCTGCAGCCCCCCCGCTGCTGAATGTGCCTTCGGGCAGGGTAACGTGCTGGATGACCTCAGGGAAGTGCAGATAGATCTGGAGCAGCAAGTTCTGGCAACGCTTACTCATCGCACTGAAAGACAACCAAAAATAAAACGGAATGAGAGGGACACTGTATGCAATCACCTTTGGGGGGGGGGGATACATTTTATTATTGGCTGGGACAGTTCAGCTGTTCATGTTAAAGCTTAGTAACTCAAAATAAATAAAGACTGTAATCCCTGATGATGTTGAGTTGTGTGGCTTGAAGCTATTTAATTGACAGTGACTGGTTGACCAATTTTGTGTAGCCACAGAAAGTTTGTCTCAGCTTTTAAACTTTTAAGCTTTTAAAGGGAGACTAAAATCAACACCAAAAAATCAACATTCCCAGTTGGACATAATAATTACCTCAAGTTTGTCAAATTGCATGTTTACCGTATTTCTATATATATATTCTTTATTTTATTTTTGTATGTTTTCTGTTTGAGTACCTTTGTATACATACAACGTGTACATATTTTATTTTTCATGAGCATATCTCAAAAAAACAATAAAAGATTTGATTACAAAACAAACAGCTTATGAACAAAGATGACACGAGATCCCAGATTAAAGAACGAAAAAGGGCTTTTCTACCCTTTGTCTACCAGCGACAACAATAATAATAATTTATGTACACTAATACAAACCAGGCACATGAATAGTGAAATGCATTTGCCTTGAAGTCACTGTGGTTTCACACAATCCTTTAAGGCTCTCGTCAGGCTCACATGATGTACTCTCGACTAAGAGATTTATAACAGCTATGAATTAAGCAATTCAGAGCGGCCTTGACCGGGAGTAAAGAGTCTGCTTGTTGTTTAGTAGTTGGTGAGTAATCGGAATAAACACCAGCTCATCTGACAGCGAGGTTCCCCAAGAAGAATGCTCAACATGCAGTGAAGTGTTTATTCAACACGAGGCCAAAACCCTTTGCTTTCAACATGTTTTTTTTTATCCTGCCATATTTTCACGAGCAACAATTTTGCCAGACAGTTTAGCTCTACTTAAATATACTGTAATTCGGGAGCTAATTTTGCTTGACCTTGGCCAAAGTTTCCTCATTAAAGTGGTTTAAAAACCAGAGACATATTCATGAAAGGAGGGTTTGCCTCCACAAAGAGTTGCACCCTGATCTCTGACAGCTAAGTCAGAGCAGGAAATCACAACACAGGCAAGTTTAGAGCTTCAGCCGTAATCCTCTTGGCTTCGTTATAATGCACTGCGCTTTTAAAGAGATCACAGCACAGACGACTTCTGCTGGTTTTTATTTCACACCAATAGACCTAATTATCGAGGTTCTCCCTGGTCCACGGCATTGTGGCTGACAGAGGAAGTCTGAAGAGTTCATCTGCACCGAGAAGGAAAATCTAGTGCGATTTATACCCCGAGTTCATCAGCACACTAACTGGACGAAAGAATGACTTTCCACGATTGGGCCGATTAAAAACACCAACACAACTTATCAAAAAATTAATTGGTTGAACACTTTGGTGACTCGTAGGTGATGAGCGCATGTGTCTTCGAATGCAGACGAGCGAGCTAGAGGAGATTGCAACAATAAATATACACCGTACCTGTCCTCCCATTTCTTTGTGCAGTTGATGAGGTACTCGGAGACTTTCTTAATGTTTTCCAGCTCTCCGCTGCAGTAGGAGTGAAGGAGGGGCAGCCGGGACTGGATGAGGGAGCAGGAGGCCTGGTCCAATCTGCTTTTGTCATTGTGCGGGGAGTCGCGACTGTTGAGCTCCGACTCCGACAGGATCAGGTCCACCAGGCTGATGAGCTCTTCGGAACTGAGTCGGAGCACACACTTTTCGGTTTTCTTCTGCACGGACCCCGAGAAATACAAATTAATTCAGCGGGAATGAACTCTCTGGCTTCGGTCGCATTCAAAAAGAGACAACGGTGACAACCCGGCGCCGGGACTTCTGATCTTACTTGAGGGATCTTCTGATCGCGTCCCTGCCAGATACGCGGGATGTGGCTACAGGCCCACAGGAAATCAAGGGCTGATGAGGGGTCGAGTCTGGAAACATGGTATACAGACACGCTCAATAAAATGTCGTCCATCCAGAAAATAAATATTGCTGGCTACACAAAACAGTTGCGGATAACAGGTTATAAAAAAAATAAATGGGTGTACTTGTAGTCTCTGCACTTGCTGAGAAGAGCACTGATACACTGCAGGAGGGTGGACCAGTTTGACTGATGTGTGAGCAAGGCCAACAGATATGGTCTGTAGGCAGGAGTTCCTCTGGACTGAAATAGAGAAATAGGAGGAAAGGATGCATCAGGAACGCCACGCAAACACGTGCTGTAGTGCGAATAGATGAGAGAATATCACATGATGCTCATCTCACCTTGTTGAGGGCAAACAGCAGTTTCTGCTGCAGGTCCGGACACACGGAGGTCACCTCAGGGTCGAGATGCTCCAGCCAATCCACCAGCAGCCCAGAGCTCAGTCCGGACTTTGTCACCTCGGTGCTGCTGGGAAAGGGGAAAGTAGAAGGTTTACCTCTTCGGAGAGGTGACTGCACTTATTCAATCTAATTATAGTCTTCATCAAGACCTCAGAATACAACTGTGCTAAAGATGTTATGCCCGATGTTCATGTTCCCGGCGTGCTGGTTGAGTACAACCTACAAATTCACTGCTTAAACAACCATCTACCACGACACACAATCAAGTTCTCAAGCTTGTTTAAAGGTTTTGTAATCAATTTGTTCCAATTATTTAGCCCATTAGTTACTTTTGAGAATCCGCATGGACCTTTCTTTACACATTTCCTCCATCGCACAGCACTTATAACAAGAATAGAATATCTCACTTTTAAAGCTGGTTTCCCCGGTTCTCCCATAAAGTCTTTCTTCCAAAACAGTTGTGAAGGAAACCATGAGCAAATGCCATGAGCTGAGTTTTCATTTACCCCTCCTGTTACCTTTCGGGTCAATTTGACCCCATTCAATGTTTAATGTCGGTGTTCTTTGGGGTCAATTTGACCCCAGGCTGTTTTTCACTGTCAAACATATAAGAAATATCAACTTGTTTATATATTTAAAGGGCTATTTAGGTAGTCAACAAACAAACATAAAGTACCTCACACTTAAACTTGGGAAACAATATTAATTCTAATAATTTTCTGGAGGTTTTAATTTCTGGGGTCAAATTGACCCCGAGGGTAAAATATGTTAGTAAATGTAAAGGTAACAGGAGGGTTAATCAAAATTATGACTCGTCTCTTAACCGCATATATGAATAAGATCGCACAAGGCCAAAATGCCACCATACGACGAGTTGCTGACAAACAATGCAGCGTTTTAAAGGCTATTCTTTAGAGTGTAGAGCTCGCTCATCCTCCAGATCTACTCTAACTCAACGGAGAACAATGAGAGCAATACAGCATTGCTGATCTGTTCTCACTGAATATTCTCTGTTCTTCTAACTCGGCTAAAAACACAAACAGAACCCATCGGCAGCACGACAGCGTGTCCTTCACTTTGAGCCTGTGTGTAATTGCATAACGATTGCATAATGAAGATAGGGTAAAACACTTGGACTCTTAATGATACACCATGTTTCACACAGTGGTAATAAGGTTTCTTCTGTTAAAGCAAAACTCTCTCTATGTTCTAACGACACACAAACAGCATTATACACAAATAAAATCACTCCATATATTTGCACTCTTTGTAAAAAAGACCTTGCCGCTTGTGTGCGAGAGCAATTTTTCAGTGTGTACCTGCTCTGCTGCCGATGGTTCTCAAAAGTGTTCTATGATTTCCACAGCAAGTGGATCTGTAAAGCCAATGTAAAGCTGCAAAACCAATTAAACCTCTCCGGACTAAATCCATAAGCAGTTTCCGAGTACAAGGCCGCAGACGGCACACACACCGCTTTGATATTTTTTTGTGCCGTGTTTGTCATTTAGTCCCGTCAAATATAAATGTTTCTCGCATGACTTGAGAGGGGAAATAGAATTGCGGTTTCTCACTTGTTAGAATCCACTTCCTTTTTCACAGATCGCTCCTCACTCTCCTGAAGCAGCAAGGAAATCACCGTGGCAACGGGGCCGGCTGTCCCGTTCTGTGTGCCAACAGTCATCAACAGGGACAGGAGCTCCTCCAGATACGGCGACCTCGCCTCCATCAGCCCTTGTAACACTGGAATATAAATAACAGGAGAAACAGAATTTAAACAGCATCCTAAGCTTGGGCTGTCATTTAAAAAAAAAAAAATTATCTGGTTCACATGGACAATGTTTAAAAAATCAACAAAAAAAATGTTTCAATTGATTCTTTTTTAAACATATACTTTTATTTACAAATTAATACTGTTAAATAAATTTGAAAATGGAACTGAAAAAAAACCAAATACCGAACTCCCAACAGTGCAACAACAATAATGGACATATCCAAACTCCAAAGGCCATTACGAGTCACTTCTAAAAATCCTTTGTAATTCTGCAAAACCTTTTTTGATCAATGAAAAAAAAAGTACTTTAAACAAGCTAAATAAATCCTGAAATAATGTTTTAAGATTGTGATGAATTCTCTCTGTCAATCAGCTAATTATTCGACTCAAGTTTGAAATGCTGAATCTGATGCTCAGTTCAAACAAATCCAATACACAGTCACATGATCCTCAGTAACGCTGTTCATACCTTTCTCAATGAGCTCTGGCTCCGCATTGCATCGCTCTCCAGACTTCAGCATTGCAATGATGGCTATCAGCGGCACTTCTATTTCTATGCGATACGCCAGAGCTTCCGCCAGGTGGAGGAAACCGGAACGCACTGCAAGACAGAGACACGTGTCACTTACTGACAAAATATACAATAAATCAATTGACATTTGAAGCGTTTAGGTGCTCACCATCATTGTGCCGGTGTTTGGTAGAGTTCTGACCGGCGAAGGATTTGAGCAGAGTCTTCAGCGGTCCTGCCTCCACAGTTGGGGTGTCTAACCAAATGAGCATCTCAACAATGACCTTCAGGAATAGTGAGGAGAAAGCCTTGTCCTGGGACACGAGACGCTGAGAGGAACAAGGACAAAACAAAGTCTTCTGTACAAGGTCGTATGACTCAACATCAGGGGTCACACACATGTTGACCAATGGATTTCCAGGACTTTAAACCAAATTTCCATGAATTTTTCTTGATCTCGGTGCACACATGAAAAAGTGATAACATTTAGTATTTAAACTAACAATGAGAATTCCAAAGCATACCGTATATAACCTTAAATCAAACAAATGAATGAGAGACAATAGTTTTATTAAAAGAATAAACATTTATGTCTTTTCAGTTAAGGTGCGTTCACTTGCAGCGCGAAAAATGTGTGGGTATGAGAGCGTAAATGCGCATATGAATATAACACATTTCCACGACTTTCCAAAACTTCGGGTATTTTTTTTTACGGACTTTTCCAGGCCTGGAAATAACCATTTACAATTTCCATGACTTTTCCTGGTTTCCCATGACCGTGCGAACCCTGCAATTTGGAATTATGCACCGATTTGTAAGCGAGCCTCACCTGGTAGAGGTAAAGTTGGCGCATGAGAGGACAGGAGAGGGCGTGGCTGTGGTGCATCGATATGACAACAGGCCCCGCGTGAGTAGAGGTGAGCAAGGCCGCAAAGGCCTGCAGGAGCCGAAACGCTAGCCCGCCCTGCTGAATTTGGCCCTGCTTGGCCCGCATCAACTCCTTAGCGAGAGCCTGCTGCAAGGCCAGAGAGAGCTGGCTGGGAGGGGGGCCGTGCCAGCGGGGGTCCACTTTTGACGGGAATATCTGTGAAAGCAAAAGGATACAGAAACGGGTCAGTTGGACAAAGACGTGATTCAACAGCAGCTCGGTGTGAATAAAAAAGGGACTCAACTTTAGTTCAGAGGTGATTTTTAACATAATGTCGTCCAAAATGTTGAAATGAGAACAAAGAAAAGAGAATAAAACCCGCCTGAAGCAACATGCCGGTGAGATCGTCTTCCGGCCCAACGTCAGGAAGCTGACTGGCCGCTCTCATCTTCACAGAGCTGTGTGGCGTTTCCACGGTAACTTTGGCCGTACTTGTTTCAGCAGAATCTGTCAGATGTAGTCAGGAAGTGGACTCATTTAGATTATTTAAAATAATGTTGTTACGTGACACTTTATTATCTAAAAGATAATGTACGAGGACAAAAAAAAATATTCTTATTGTTGAAACACATTTACAATATTCAATAATACTTTGAATGTGGGCAATCTTAAAAAGTAACAAGAAAATGTCTTAAAATGTTAAAAGATAAAACAGCACATAAACAATCATTTAGAGACAAAAGTCACCAACCGATATCTGGAGGAAGAGTGGAGCTCAGTATTGAATGGAAAGTGTGCCCCCCGGTGGCACCTCGCTCATGCTGCACTTCAACCAGGTGGGCCATGTAGTCTAAAGCAGGATAAAAAAATAGATAAATCATAAATAACTCAAGAATATCATCTCAAAAATCTTTAAAAACAATTAATATAGTAGGATATCAGCAGCACTCTTACGCTTGTCCATGATGTTCTGTTCTAGCGTCTCTGTGTCATGAGACACCGCCTGATCCAGGTACTGCAGTAGTTTACTCATGCTGGACACGGGGATGCCGAAGGACTGGACGAACAGCAGCAACTGCTGAGACTCCAGGTCTTGCAAAGCTGAGGGAAAACATGTATTGCTCCATTAAAAAAAAGAAAAAATCTAATTTTCATGGTGACCAGCACATATTTCGGTGTACTATGACAAGTTGTACCTGCATCAACTAATCGAGAAACCTCTGATCGGATCATCCTCAGTTTCAGCCAATCAGGCAGCAGAAGGGCCTCTTCTGAGGTGTCAACCAGGAAGGCCGTCGGTAGAGGCTTTTTGTCGGGAAACCAAATGTCCAGAAGAGCGTAGAAATCACTTTCTCCTGTAAGAAATGCACCATGGTAAACATGTTCTTATCGCGTCTTCTTCTCAACATTGAGGTGCAGAGTTAACAGGACTACCTTTGGGTGGCCCCAGAGTCAGCAGGATAACCATGGCGTGAACGACAAGAATGTGCATGGTCGCGGTTTCTCCTGTGGTCCAACGCAGAAACACCTGGTCCTGAGATTCTGACTGGAAAAAAAAAGATTGTCAAACACAATTTTAATTTTCTTTTACCAACTTAAACTGGGATTCATTTGAAAATTGCAGATTACATTTTGGTTGCAGCCTCAAAACTGATTTTTTTCAAACCTGTTTTTTCTTTTGAATTAAAAGGTTTTTTTGGATTGCGAGAAGTTTTCAGGGGATGTGGAGCTTGCTTCTTATTCTTAAGATACTGATCTTACGTCGAACCGGTGAGAGTATCAGGAACTAGTTCGCCGTGATGTAACTGACATTGTAGTTCAGTTAGTAACGCAACTGTTGGTAATGCTCACCCAGCTGTAAAGATCCTCGCCCTCTTTGGTCTTCCTCATCCTCTTGATGTAGGCGGAGAAGATGGTGAGGAAAGCACTGAGCACGGCGTCGGACTCCGGTCTGCCGGAGTGTTTGGAGAACAGGCTGTTCATGATGGTGGAGCGCTCGACGATGAGCCGGGCGACGTCCTGTCGAGAGCAATCGGGGACCACATTCACTTCAGGTGTGCTCGACGAAAACAGATTAAAGGAAAGCATGTAATGTAATTAAGGTTAAGTAACTCGCCGTGATTACCAGGGCCAGGTCATTGTGAGAAGCCTGCTCCTCTACTGGTGCATGCTGGGATAGGTAGATAAGATAGGCACTGATTGTCTGCGGATCCGTCTCCATGTGAATCGCCTGTGAGGAAGCCGAGAAGAAGACGCGGCCGACAAACTCCTCGTCATTTACCGTCCTGAGAGTGATACATGTTCAGTTATTGGCGGTTTGCGGCCGAGTCGACGCTGACCTGCTGCAGAGCAGTGGACGTCATGCCTCTGACACTGTCAAACAAGGGGAGCTTTGGGAGGTCTTGGAGCAGCCACTGGTACCCTGGCAAGAGCTCAGCATCTGTCGAGTCTTCTTCCATGGGCTGATCCCGCTCGTCTCCATCTTTTAAGCCTCCTTCGCTCAGCACCAATGACAAACCCTACACACAAACATAACGTGTCAAATAAATCGTGTTTAAAAACGGTAACACCAGCGCTCATCAAGACGGCTTTGGTACCTTCATGGCCAGGACTCGCGATGCCACCTGAGAAGAGCTGAGGCGACGCAGAAAGTAGTCCAGCACTTCACATGTGGTCTGTTCGTCAGCCTTAGGACCCAACAACAGATCCTGGAGCCGTCCGAGGAGCTGCCTTTGCTTTTGCTGCCTCTAGCAGGACGACAGATAATAACACAGGATTATTCAAGAGTGAGTCGGAAAGCTGGACATGAGTTTAACCAAAACGCAGGTATAATCCCACCATCCAAAATGAAGCCCAAAGATGAAGTAAGACCACTCGTTAAGAACATCATTTTAAAAACAATGTCAAAACAAGGACAATTTCAGTAATATTTGCCTGGCAACAGTAAGGTATGTTGTTCTCATCAACATACTTGTCTCTTCTTGGCTTTTTGCTCCTTGCTCTCTCCCTCTTCGTCATCCTCTATTGGTAGACTGTCATCTGCAGCATCGTGCAGCAGAAATTCACACAGGCACTGCACTGGAAGCACATCCAGGGACCCCTCGCTGGACTGGACCAAATCAGCCAACCACGGCATGGACTGAGAGGAAGCCTGCGCAGGATTACAAGTGTACAGTTACAGGATGCACACAACAGAAGCCTTCGAAATAATGCTTTGTTTTTCCCTCTGCTTATTTTTATGGTCTTGAACTCTTGATCAATGTTGTTGCTGCAAATTATTCTGTTTGACTTCCCAACAGGTTTTCCCCACTTGAAGTTGAGCTTTGTTTTAAGTTTTATTAAGATACCAAAGATCCTGCGTTCTCATCCAAAACAGGTGCATCATAGCACCAAGCTCTTATCTTACACAAGTCATACGTTTGTTGAGACACAATATCCTTAACATAGCTGTCACCTATATTTGTTAATTTTTTAGACATACATTTTGCACGATAAGCAGTAATACGGTAAATGTGGTCGTCACCTGTCTCTGGATGATGTTGAGGAGGAAGTCTGGGTTGCGACTGCGGCAAAGGAGATGTCCCAGCCGCAGAGACTGGTTGAGGGTTTTCACCTGCTCCTGGATCAGAGGAGGAGGTCGCCGAGGAGGACCCCTGAACACAGACACAAACTATGAATCCATCTCACGGTCACACAATTGAAAAGTGTAAAAAAAATTATATTATCTCTAGTGGATTGAACTGTCTGCTGTATAAAAAGTTAAACGGTATCAGTTCACTGTCCTCCCTTCAATCTAAAGAAAGTGGAGGACGTTGGAACAGTGTCACGATCCAATTGGAGGCATTTCCTTTGAGAATCCAATCAACCAGTCATACTGGACTAGTGGTTATTCCTCCTGGTCTCTTACTGTGGATCCAGACTGGTGAGCTGAGACAACAGCAGGCTGTTGCTCTCTGTGATGGTCTGTTTGGTGGAGGCTGCAGCCAGGTGGCTCTCAAAGGCCAGGATATCTTGTTTCTCTCTCTGGGAGACCTGCAGCTCCCTGTTGATCATCTCCGTCTTTGTGTCCTCGTCCGCAATGGTGCATGGAGGGTAGCTGTAGTTACTATGGAAGCAGAGAGAGAGAGTTGTGTGTTTTAGTTGTTGAGCATTATTATATCTTGGAACTGGTCTTGTGTAGATAACCTTCACCTACTTGGTCATAACCATCTCCATGAGCATTTTCAGTGTCGGATAGCCATCCCAGGCAGCCAAACCTAACGGAAAAATCACCAGACATCATATTAATGCGGTTATTTAACAGCTTAGTCGTAGCAACTCTTATTTTTTCACCATATGTACCTATTTTCTGAGGATTAAACGCAGCCACCACAAGCAGCAGCAGCCAAGCCTTCCAGTACAGTGCGGATATTGCCAAATTTGGCGGCTGGTACCTTCAACATCGAGGATCATTTGTTATTTCAAGACTGTAAACTGAATGACCTGAAAGTGTTTTTTTTAAAAGACGGTGGAAGTACCCTGCAGGCAGCTGAATGTTCTCCGGGTGGTGGTATGTACATAGATTCAGCACCGCATCAATCAGCTGGATCCTCTCCACTCTCAGGACCTCCAGATCTACTGAGATAAACAATCCGTCATCTCTGCGCTCTCACAGCGACATTTCCTTTGTTCATACTTTCCGAACGGAGGCACATGTGTTTACCAAATGTCCAAATATTCTGCCTGAGAGTAATATACACAGCTTTAACTGTGATCGTAAACTGTCGCAGCGCAAGTGGATCTTCACACACCATCGGACTGAACTCCAGCAGCCCTCTTCACCAGGTGATCGGCGAGCTCCATGGCATCGGCGGGGCCCAGGGGCAAATCCCGCGACAGCCCGATCACTAGAATGCGCATGAGCGTGTCTTCCAACAGAGGCACCTCGGAGCAGAGGCGAAGGAAGAAACTGAGGAGTAATTTAGAACCAGAGCAGCTTAGTGACGTGCCAAATACAGTGAGAGGAAAACACGACTCCTTTTGAATAATGCAGGGTTCTTACACATGTTGACCGATGGATTTCCAGGACTTTTAACCAAATTTCCATGACCAAACTGAAATCTCGGTATAAACATGAAAACTGTAGAAAATGTTGCGTATTGAGAGCGTACACCAGCTTATATTTTGAGCGTCTTTCTTTAAAAAATATATTAATTATTTCAAACTCGGCGTAAACGAACATGTGATTTTAACAAATTTCCATGACTTTTCCAAAACTTTTATGATTTAAGTTTTTTCCATGACTTTTCCAGGCCTGGAAACGACCATTTTAAAATTCCATGACTTTTCCAGGTTTTCCATGACCGTACGAACCCTGATAATGGAGGAACACTCACTTTCTGTCACTCTCCGGAGGCCAGTTGTCCCACTTGTAATACGTCTCGGGTTGCTCCGTGAACAGCACTTTGTGAAGGCTGCGGACGTGAAAGGAATAATTCACGTATAAAAGTAATTGAAAACATGGTTAGCTTGTGCAGTTTTAAGGGTTCGGGTTACGGTACCGACCAGTGAACGTAGTCTTTTGCATTCACTTTGCTGATGGTAGGAACCACGGTGTGAAGCCACCACACGGCGTCTCTCTGGATGGAAGCAATCTGATTCTGAAACGACCTCAGGCTCTCCAGATCTGAAACAAACCAGACGTGTGTTTAAGACAAAGCCCATCGTGGATGTATTATGGTTAATAGACACACCATTTGAACAAGTACACAGCACTGACTCTTCTTCTCTCCTTTGTCCCACGCGATGCCAGACTCTTTGACCTGAGCGGTGATGCCCAACATCATAGAGACGGTCAGTAAATCCGTCACCTGGATGACAAAACGTTCCTACGGGAGAGTCAGAGATAAGAGTCCAGAGTAAACGCATGAAGATTAAAGCAGGAACTACCGAGGGGTTTTCACAAACATACTTTTAACTCCAAGTCCACATGGGTGGTCTCCTTTCTCTCCTGCATTAAACCAAAGCAGAAGGACTGGAAGTTAATCTCATGCTTGGTCTGTTTGATGATCTCTCGCAGCAGAGCTCGCGAGGCACGGAGGTAGTCGTCCTTATTGGTCAGCAGGTCCTGGAACACCATCGCCAAGAACTACAGACAGAACAGAAGAAGGGGACAACGTTGATTTTGAGAAAACACCAGAATTTAAAACACATTTAATGAGTGATTAAAATAGGAACACTATTTCCAAACTATCATTCGTTCAAACCAACTTGAAAAGTCTCAAGTTTCACCTTTGGACCCTGATCGGGGCTGTGCTGCAGCACCGTGTGAAGGACTTGCATGTTGTTCGGGTTCCTGGCATTGGACAGCTCATTGAAGATCACCAGCTTCACCATCGTGCCCAGGTTGTCTCTGTTCGCGTTGAGCAGCTCCCTGGAGAGGCACAGCCAAAGCCAGTGAGCGGAAGTCGCCGCTTGTTACGTGTGGAACAACAAGTTAGGAGCGAGACAACGAGAGACTCCACACACCTGACACACAGCATGTACTGGTTGAGGAGAACTTTAGGTTTGAGTCGGATCTTGATCAGATTGGAGATCACCTCCATGTCATCTGCACACTGGGTGTTGCAGTTCATACACAAGGACATGAGGAGGTCTTGAGCCGCTCGAGTCAGCTGTGCACACAAAGAGGTAACAGTCATTAAATAGGAGTTGTCAACATTCATTTCCATCGTCATGATTTCACATAAACAAAAACAAAAAGACTGAAAAATATAAGATACTGCAACATACCCATGTACCAAGAAATCAAGATGAACAATATTGACACTAATGCATTGGCTTCATATTCGTTTGCCATTATAGACTATGTTTTACTTTTCATTATAGTGACAAATTCACCCTGCAGTTCACTCACCGAAAGCAGTATTTGACCACAAGTCGTGGACAGAATAAATGGCAGAGATTGAGCGTGCCACGTGGTTTATATTCCAGGACCTTTTCGTACTCACTTTTGGGTTCTGGAGCCACATCTCCAGCCTCTGCACGGTCATGAGCCGAGCCTCTTTGTAGCCACACGTGGCCGTGAGCAGACGCAGCAGGTTCCGTGACACGTTGTCCATCGGCTGCCTGCGGTTCAACTGATCGCGCAAGACGTCGAGCACGTAGTCTTCCACGCTCTCTGCCAGTTCATCGTACCGACAGTACGCCAGGATCATTCTGAATGATTTGTGATGACATAACAAAAATATCAGAATCTCATCGAGGATCAAATTCAAAGCAAAGTGAAATTGTATCAAGAACAAGTGGTATCTGTTGGAAATTGTAGCAACCCCTGCGGGTAGTTTTCATACCGACTCGGCATCATCTGCCCGTCATCCTCGGGGCTGAGTTTCTCCTCCGCTATCAGCAGTTCTGTCTGGTTGTCATCCTCCTCGGGGGTTGAGGGATGAGGGCTGCTACCTAAACACAAAACGGTAACAAAATCTAATTTTTAAAAAAAAGCAGCATAAACATGAAACACTCATTCCCTGCATCAGAAATCCAAACACCCAATCACGATTTGTTCTTTTCTTCCCCCAATGGAACTGTACCTGCACTGAGATCGCCACCAGAGCGGCCGGTGTCAGCCTGCAGCAACATACTTGTCGGGGGCATCTTTGTCCCAAAAGCAGTCTGGATGTTGTCAACAAAATTCTTACAGTGAGAACTGTCCACCCAGATTCTTTCCCCCAGAGAGTCCTCAATGTACACCTGGAAACACATTCCGGATTAACATACTGCAAGACATCTTACATGGCGACTTTAAAAAGGATTTGAGTGTTTTGGAGATTCCCACTTTCACAAAGATCTCTGGCCAGTTCTCGTCCTCCTCATAGGCTGCCATCAGCAGATTGCACGCCAGAACAGACACGAGGCTGTTCCCCTTGGCTTTAAAGTTGATCGCAGCATCCCGACGCAGGAGGCTGCACAAAGCCTTGAGACAAAAAACGAGGAGAGGAACAAAAAATCCAGTCAAATTCAAACATCCGCGGGGGTTCACGTTGGGGAAGATTTCTTTGCAATGCCGATGAGAAATCTTACCTCGATAATTCCTTCGGTGGAAAAAACGTTGGGTTTGATTTTGGCCAGGAACATGAGACTGAGGTAGAGCGTTATGTCGGGCTTCGCTCGGTTCAACTTGAGTTGTTTCGCCGCTCCACACAGCAGCCCCTCGATGCGATCATCATTTCCTTCAGACTCTGCAGCTTCAATCTCATCGAGAAGAATCGCCGCCGACACTGCAACAACAAAAGAGGCGTTTAACTTTCCATGTTTTTCTCAAGTTTACACAACCATCGATTTACCTTCAATGGGTACCACTGACGGCTCCTTTATTGAGGGCGATATCGCCCTCTTGTCTACGGCTGCAACATCAGCGAGTCGTCCCAGAGCGCTGACTGGTGGGGTGGTGGACAGTTTGGGCCGCTTGGCGAGGCCGGACAGACCAGATGAAGAGGGCAGAGCGGCGGAGGTCTCTCTCTTGCGGTCAGCCGGTAGATTTGTGGATACTGGCTTCAGCAGGACAGCGGGAGCTTTGGGCTCTCCACCCTTTGGGCCGAGAGCAATGAAATCTCCTGGCGGAGGGTGACCTGGGAGGAGCAGACGTCACAATACGTGTTTGCTGACATCATCAAAAAACACACTACGAGGACACTGTGGTCGGTGACAACGGTTGCAATATCTACCTGATGGTTTTGCAGCATTGGGGCGCCTGAGGGCTGTCGGCTTTGGACGATTCATCTTGACTAATGAACAGTGGCTTAGGCAGGTGACATTAGATGGCTTGGAGTCGTCTGTGTACAAGAAAACAAGGACACACACACACGTTAGAAAACTTAGAACACACTAGTTTAAGGACCCTACGTTTGACATAAGTAACGCTAATCACTTGCCAGGGGAAACAAAAGCAGCTTTAGAGACCAAAATGTGTTTTAAAAGTCTGTGCTCAAGCTCATCTGTACTATGTACTGAACACAAAGTCCTAACAGTTGGGCTAACGACAACAAACGGTGAAAAGCTAGCGTTACTATGCGGCTGTTAGCACCTTGAGCTGAGAGGTGTCACGCGTGAACTGGCGTTTATTGACGTGAAAATATAACATTTAAAACGGCTCACATTTTTATTCGGTCTCATAAAACGGGTTGCGGTTAGCCTGAGCGATGCACTTCTGTAAAAAAAAGAAGCGTTAGCCGACTCAGAAGCTATCCCCATGACGGCTTACTCTTCCTTTATCTTCTTCTTCTTGTCCTTCTGCTTCTACTTCTTCTTCTTCTCTGAATCAATGTAGCTCGCTAACAAAGGTAAAATGGTGGATACCGCCACCTAACGGCCGGAAGTGTCAATTGGTGTCGTATTCAACTAGACACTTCTAGAATACATAATGTATTCTTCGCATCAAAACACCCTATTCAAGAGTACTCGCTATGTATATATATTGAGTGATACATCGTTATTGTGTTGTTTCATGGCATGTACATAGCTTCACTTTGCAATTTATTACCGGAAGTACTACTCTACAATATAGGTGTTGCTTGATGCTCGAGGTGGGGAGTTGTACTTACCCCTTATGACCACAAGAGGGAATACGCAGCGGCATTAAGGCTGGTATCACAGAGTGTCAGCGCTAAGGAAATATCAAAGGCGCCGCAATAGATTATTAATCTCTTTGTACACTGGAAGGTGATCAAAACGGTAAATTGTCTGCTGTAAAAGATTTTCAGAACAGAAGTATTCCTATGCTGTTATAAATTTACAATGTTGGGAGCTGTAATGATGCGTAATGGCCACAAGAGGGCAGTGTGTGTTTAATATCTCTGGAGCAAACCAGTCCAACTGATAAAAGCATAGCTATTGTGCGCCCTCTGGTGGTCACAGTTGGTAATTGCAGTATCAAGTTAGATAAAATAGGAAGTTAAAGTTCCGGTTTACACTTTCAAAGTAAAACTCCCAAACATATATTGTGATGAAGATACACTGTGGCCACTATAGACTCATTATTTTATTCTTATAGTATACAATAATATGTACCAACAACACGGATCAAAACGGGGAGTTAACTTCAGAATTAATTGAAATTATATAATCTGACTATTTAAATTACTTTTCTTTATATTCCCTTAAATGCCATTACTTGATAAATATAAAGAATTTGAATGGACTACCCTATATTTACTATCCTTCCATTTGATGATAATTAATCCTCATATCAGAGTTATTACACAGGTGTTCCTAACAACTGCAGTAGAAAAAATACATTTTAACAGAATCTTAATCTTAATAGTATATTTACTGATATACGGAGTGATGATGCAATATAATGTTCCAAAACAGGTTTCCTATCAATAAGATGTGCTGGGGGAAAAAGTGCATATATAATAAATATGAATGTGCTAATGTAATACTGTTACTTAATAAAACGTGTTTCACAGTATTACGAGTTTGGAACTCATAATGTCATCAGAATCTCTGCAAGAGGATTGTGCCTCATAAAACACGTTATTATTAATTGTTTTAAACAGCACATGTTGTTAATAGCATTAGCATATCTTTATAATTAAACGTAAGGATGAACTAGTAGCTGTTTTCCTGTGGTACAATATAAAAAATAAAAATAAATCATTTGAATTCAGAAGATTCACTTTATTTTTCATATGGAAACATATCGATTTAGTTTCCCTACTTGAAAAAAGTAGAAATATACTACTAATTGACCACAAGGTGGCAGCGGTCTCCATTCTCGTGCTCTGAAATAGTCAGATAGCTATAGGCTGGTGGTTTCTATGGTTTCCATCTCACCACAGTAGACTCAGATGTTGTGTGTGAACACATACAGATAATTAACAACAGAACAAGACTTAAATCTCAACTTTATAATCTGCTATGTCAGTCTTAAGCCATTGAGAGACTTTAAGTACTACTAATGGTGAGTCAAATGCAAGAATGTATATGTACAGCTGTTTTCATTTAAAGCAAATGTCAATGCCTCCAGGTGAACAACGTCGGAGCATCAAAGCTTTACACCCCCTTAACAATGTCCATATTTAGTCCTGTTGTGCGTGCACGCTGCACCATTCCATGCTTTCTTTCCTCAAAATCCTCAACTTTTATTTTGATGATCCAATAGTGTTCAGCCTCCAGAGAACCGGTGGGGTTTGACCGGTCCAGCAGGATCCAGCTGCTGCCCCCCTCTCCTCCCGTGACTTCGCCATTTGTTCCTCTACAACTTGCCAGTCGGTTACGTAAAGTGTTTTTCATATGAAACACATTTTGGTGACGTTAGTGGAATGTCCAGTCCATGTTCCAAATTAAATATTGTGTCATAGTGGGAAGTTTTTTGTTGTTTTAATCTGCAAAAACAACCCTTTTTATTTCTGAGATGAGGCTCGGTGCCAGAGGAGGCTCACGAACACACTGAGAGAAAGAACATGGGATTCAGGGTTTACGGTTTTTGTATCCAATGAGATTTTGAAAATGATATTCCTTCAACTTTCTCCCACAATTCTGCATCCTACATATAAATATCAGCCTTTTAAGTTACTGAAAAGTCTGAGAATTTAGAAGGAAAACATGATCCCCGTACAACAGGCCTGGTCTTTGTGCCAGATCACATTTCTGAGTTCAGCAGTCTGAGTCACGAAGAGGCCCAGTTCAGTGACTCAATGGGACTTCCTGTAATCCAAAACGGCCGGTGAGAACACACACACACACACACACACACACACACACACACACACACACACACACACACACACACAGTGTCTAACGAACAGAAACCTGACGAGTGGGCCGCACACGGTACGCTGTTTTTATTTTGTTAGACACGATGTAATTCGAGTCATCCAGGTCCACGGCTGCCAGATGGACAGTAATTGGGTGGTGTGGTGTTGACGGAGCAGCTGGATGTCTGACTAGAATACCAACGCGGGCTCTGCAGAGACTTTACTCCACCAACTTATATTTCTGTTTGCCGGAGACACAGAAACAACTAGAACGGGCACTCGGTAGAGCGCATACCTTCGCATATCTCAAGATTGGGCATTGAATTATGAACATTTTGGCATTAGTTGCATGCCAATTGGATAAAAATTGACCGTGCTATGGTAAAAAGAAGATTTTGACCTTTTCATGACCTTGACATTTGACCCGATTGATCCCAAAATCTAATCAAATGGTCCCCGGATAATAACCAATCATCCTACCGAATTTCATGCGATTCGGTTTAATACTTTTTGTGTTATGCGAATAACACTCATACAAATAAATAAATAAATACACGGCGATCAAAACATAACCTTCCGCATTTTCAATGCGAAGGTAATAAACCAGAAGTACACAAGCTTTCTATTGTGTCATCTAACTCATCTCATCTCCTCTGATCTGAGGAAATCCAAAGATGATTCATTTAAATGTGGAGCACACGGAAGCCAAAGAGATGTCAACCCAAATCATGCTCGTGTTTACCTCACGACCAGAAAAGCTACACACAGGAAATGGTGTGTTGTTGTTTGTGGTCGACGTGGAGGTGTCGCAAAAACACAAACGTTGTTTGTCCTCTTTTCTTTTACTGGAAACTCAGAAATAATTATCTCATAAGTAATTAAGCCCATGTGATAATTATGCAGTAGAAATACACCAATCTGAGTATTTATATATATTAAAAATATATATATATCTCTATAAAAAAAAGAAAATATATATAAATATATATATATTTTAAAAAAAAATATATATATATATATCTATAAAAAAGAAGAAAAATATATATATATATATATAAATATATATTTATACAAAATATATATATAGGTGATTCTGAAATGTCCCCACTGTGGGACTAATAAAGGAATATCTACTCTAATCGAATCTATTTGACACATGGTTGGAGTTGAAGAGACGATTTGTCAGCTTGTGTTGTGACTGAAAAGTCAACATTCAATGTGTGTGTGTTTCCTAAGTGAAGAGAGGCGTCGCCTGTACACTTTACAAAGTTATTTATTTTGGTCTCAACATTGAACATTTATTGAACAGTCATCCGATCGTCACACTTTCTCTAAAGGTCAACATGTCGCCATGGGTCTGAGTCGAGTTTCCACACACACACACACACACACACACACAGAGGACCACGGAGGA
Organism: Pseudoliparis swirei; assembly: GCF_029220125.1. Taxonomy (NCBI): domain Eukaryota; kingdom Metazoa; phylum Chordata; class Actinopteri; order Perciformes; family Liparidae; genus Pseudoliparis; species Pseudoliparis swirei. The sequence goes on along the minus strand of NC_079410.1, from coordinate 5,514,311 downwards.
AACCAGGACCAATGAAAAGTCTTCAACCGTCCAAGAAGACGTCCACGTGTGTCTCCATCTCCATCTTTAAGAAGTTCTCAGACAGTATATCGACGTGACCTTTGAGACCTAAACTGTTCTGAGCAATAGTATTACTCATATCAGATAAAAGGGTATGACGTTGTTAAAGCAGGACGTTTATTCATGAAAGAAACTTGTTGGTATTTCTTGAAGATAACTTTTTAGTTTTTCCGAGTCACGAGTCCCGAAACACGTGAGCGATCATCTTTCTGCTCTTCCTCTCTCTCCTTGTTTGAACTGCGCAGCCCATAATGTTTAGAGAGCAAACACGCGGCATCTGTCGGGAACAGGCACTCTGAGCTCTCTTTCTGTCGGATGAATGAACAGGGAGACCCCAGAAGAGGGCCATGCCGACTGCACATATTTACACTCGCATACTTTATTTACCCGGAATAACGTAAAACAAGAGGAATCCTGTGACGGGGCCACGACGCCGCGCATACTTTCCTCCGGGGAAGGAATGCTGCTGCTCCCCGAGTCACACGGAGGGAGGAGAGCTGCTCATGCACTCTGTTTGAATACCATGTTCCATGAAGGAGTCTCCTTATCGGAGGAGGAGGAGGGGGTGAGGAGGAGGGGGGGGGGGCTAAGAGAGGTTATGACTTTCCTTTTTTGAAAAGCATAACGCCGCATGAGCGGACTTTGTATACGGATTAGTTTTGTAAAGTAAGCAAAAGCAGCTCGGCCAGCAGCAGCAGCAGGCTCTCTACCTTCTATTTATGGCCTAAGCCCCCCCCCCCCCCCATCTCATCCCCCCCTCCTCCATCCCCCTCCTCCCCCCTGCCCAAACTGACGTCAGCAGAAAGTTATTTTCATGAATGGAGGGGGCGGGTCACGAGGAATCGGTGACGTGAGTGCTTGCGGAAGCAGAGCGTGGAATGTTGGTACATTGTTGTTGTTTTTTGTAGTGAATATTCAGTCCGAGGATCCGTGAGCTGGACGCTTCACGCCGGTCGGGTCGAGTTACTCCGCCGCGCGGGTCGGAAAACCTACTCCGCCACTGTTTTACGGATCACGGTCCACAAATACCCGAGTCCACAGAGGTGAGGTTGCGCGCGTGTGTGTGTGTGTGCACGTGTGTGTGTGTGTGTGTGTGTGTGTGTGTGTGTGTGTTTGCGCGTGTTTGTTTTTCTTCTAGGAAGATATTTTGACATCACTTTCTTTCTTTTTTTATTGCACAAATTGTCACAGTGACATATTGGCGCGCGCAGGTGGGATTGTGTTGGAGCGCGCGCGCCACATGTCACGCAGGACGCGGTTCTGATCCCGGTTCCGAGAGTTGATGTTGACTTTGTGGACCGTTTCAGTCGCGTGGACACGTGTTGTGTTCGAGGGACGCAAAGCCCCCCAAAAAGAGCCGCGCTCTCGGCTTGGATTGGTCGCGTGGGGGAAGAAAAAAAAAAGTAAGGACAAAGTTTACAAAAATATAAATATTTTAATGAACAGCTTATTTTAA